>NW_027445052.1:300000-600000 GCF_048569485.1 Anomaloglossus baeobatrachus
GTGCCTATGAGAAAATAAGAAAAAAGATTATTATCTAAGAAAAGTGGACAAAAACATTGTACAACAATTTAATTATAGTTAGGATACAACTAATATTTAATACATTTACTCGATAATTTAGTTTTTTGCATTTCTTGATTTTGCTTGCCTTATGGCATGTGATTTTTAATTTTGCATATAATATTTCTGTTTACACAACAACATGAACACTATGCACTTTTTTTGTTTGTCTATTGAGTAGTGATGGACAGACCCGGACTGTAAAATTTAGAATCCGAGAGGTTTTAAAAATACCCGAGTACCGGACCCGGGCCTGGAGTTCTCAGGGAACTCCGGATAATGATCCGGAACCTTTAGAAATAAAAAATAAAAAAAGGAAAAATAAAGAAAATAAGAATAAAGCAGGCGCGTTATAACAATAGCAGCCCACAGCCACTCAGGATTGTCACATCCATTAGATGTGACAATCCTGGCACTTTACCCGATTCTTCCCGATTCCCCTGGTGCGGTGGCAATCAGGCTAATAAGGGGTTAATAACAGCTCACAGCTGCCACTAAGCCCTAGATTAGCAATGGCAGGGTCTATGAAAACCCTACCCCCATTACTAATCTGTAAGTGAAAATAAATAAACACAAAATAAGATAAAAACAACACCCTCTTTCACTCCTTTAATAAGCCCAAAAACACATAGGTCTGATGTAATCCACACGAGGTCCCATATCGATTCCAGCTCTGCTACATCTGAAGTGACAGCGCGTGGGCATAGAATATGACCACCCGCTGTGATCTTAAGGCAGAGAATGAGTCACAGCGATGTGTGGTGACGTAACTTAGCTTATTTGCGGTCACAGCTGGAGCTGCCCATTGTCATCCACCTATGATCGCAGGTAACCTGACCTCAGGTGACCTCATTGAACTGAGTGACCACTACTATCCATAAATGTGGCGTAATACTTTGGCAAAATTACTCTCAGAAATAAAATGTGAGTCAGAAATACATTCAGGCATCTTCCGCATGCTGTTGCCATTCAGTTTCAACAATTTTCCATCCATTGCAATATTTTTACAGCCCTCGCAGGCCTATTTCTAAGGTCCTCTGGAAAATTATTCGAGTTTCCCATTGACTTGGATTGGGTTCGTTATTCGGTATGAATACACAAATGTACAAATTATTGGATTTGAACAATCCGAACCCGAATATTTTAGCATTCGCCCATATCTAGTCATCACTAATGATAATTTTAATAATTTTAAGGATGTCTAAGGATGTCTAAAACTGATCAACTGGGAAAAGGTTGTTGCATTACTCGTAAATCAAATGCCATGTCCTTCAAATTGTCCAATTATTAATACCAGGTTTTGGTTAAAATGAGGCTACCATTTCAAGGTTCATTTTCCATCAAGGAGAAACTACGCTGAAAATCTATCTTTCTCTATCGCTTCATTGGAGGACACAGGAAACCATGGGTGTATGCTGCTGGGACTAGGAGGTGACACTATGCAAATAAGAAAGTTGGCTCCTCCCACATAGTATACACCCACTGACTGGAGCTGAGGAGATCAGTTTTTGCTTAGTGTCCGAGGAGGTTGGACACGCAGGGGCTGCTCTCAGCCCCTCAGGTTTGTATTGTTGTGTTTTATTAATGTTTTCCCTTTGTTTTTCAGACACAGCTCGTCGGGCGACAGGGTGTAATCGCTCACCCTGCTCTCCCACATAGAGACCGGTCGCACAGAAGTGGGGTCCGTCCGCCACTTCCGTTGTCCTCCGTGTCTGTCTGGCAGGACCCTACCCCCCTAACACTTTCAAGACGGTTTGGGGGGCATCCGCACAGAGGGACAGGTGGATGGTCCTTGCCCCCCTCCCCAAACTCTCTCGCTTCCGAGCCTGATTGTGGGGTAGGAGGACGAAGACCGTACCCAGGATGGAGAGGTACCCTTCCGGTCTCCCCTCGACTATGCCCGGGACGACCGTCGAGATGTCTTCGCTCGCCTTCCAGGATGGGTCCAGGATCACCTCAAGACAAGCCGGGACCTCCGATAAGTACTCACTCCCCCCTCCTCTTCCCCGTCCCGGGTTATGGGGAGGGATCCCGGGTATAGAAACCCCACAGCCCCTTCTCCACTTGGGTCAGGGGGTCCTACATCTCCCTTAGAGCCCCCTCCACAGGCCCCTCTGTAGTTGGCTTCGGCGACCTACCTTAGAATTTAGCCCCCGGCTCCATTGCGGCCCGGCGTCCCCTCCGGTGGCCCACTTTCAAATTTATCCCCCGGCTCCATTGCGGCCCGGCGTCCCCTCCGGTGGCCCACTTTTAAAATTTAGGCCCCGGCTCCATTGCGGCCCCCTCAGTGTCCGCGCGCCTCTCCAGGCCACGCCCCCAGCCGGAATTCTGTCCGCGCGCGTGGGCTTTTCAAATCTTCCGCCTCTTTTTTCTCGCGCGGTCCCAGTCCTCTCCCGGTGTCTGTCGTCATTTCCGGGCGCCAATCCCCGGCACGCGTCATTCCTGTGCCTCCACTGGACCAGGCCCCTCCCTCCGGGTAAGCGACGCTGCTGCCGCCGCGAGGCCCGATACTCCCCGCCCGGGTAGGTCGACTCTGCAGCCGCCTCAGGACCCGAGCCTCCGACCGGGTAAGCGCCGCTATCGCCGCCGCGCCTGTGCCTACACCCGGGTAAGCGCTGCCAGCGCCGCCACCAGGCCCGATCCACCGACCGGGTCAGCGCTCCTAGCGCCGCTGCGTCCCCCCCTTCCCAGAACCGCCGCAAGTTTGCGACATAGCGCCCACCCGCAGGCAGTGTTGGCCCCAGCGCACCCTCACTGGCAGGGTTTAGTCCACTGCTCCCCAGACTTCAGTGTCAGTCAGCGCCCCGGGCATCAGGCTGTCATCTCTCTCAGGGCTCATTCCCAGGGTACTGTTGTCTCTGAACATGCAGGCCCATTCACTGTGGTGCTATTTGTGAAGAAACAAGTCCATTCAATATGGTACTGGTTGTGAGGAAGCAGGCCCATTCCCTATGGTACTGTTTGGGAAGTGGCAGGCCCACTCACTGTGGTACTGTTTGTGAGGATGCAGGCCCATTCACTATGGTACTGGTTGTGAAGGGGCAGGCCCATTCACTATGGTACTGCTTTGGGAAGAAGCCGAATGTCGCACAATTTTTTTGTCTCCTGTTTTTGTGATGTACATTCACAGACATTCTCCTCACATCTTGCCTAGCACAGATGTGCTCCTGAATTCTGGGCGTTCACTGTCAGTTTGCCATTCTGTCTCCCAGGTATTATACGCCTGTAACACTAATCACTGATCCTATGTGTCCAGCTGTATTATACGCCTGTGGCTCTAATCACGGACGTCTCTACAGCACTCTAAATCTTCCCAGAGTATCGCTCTTGCGCCCGATTATCCGTCACGTTACGGATAGATTATGGCGCTCTACCCAGCAGTCAGAAACCCATATTTCGCTACACACGCTGCTTGCCCAGCGGTCCATGACATGGCCCTTTCCGTGAACGCTCCAGTGTCTCCGTGAACCTGTCAGCCTTCCAGTGTGTTCCAGGTTTACGCCCTGTGTTTCCATGTGCCTATCCTCTAGCCTACGTGTCAGTGTCTCTACGTGCTACCTGTCTGTTACAGTCCGTAGGTGCCTTTCTCTCTACACCAGTCTTCACCAGTGTGCAAGTGCCACCAGTGTTCCAGTGTTCTTTAGGTACTAGTCCTCTTCGGTGTGCTAGTGTTTCCTCGTACTTGTCCACTATCCAGTGGGCCAGCGTTTCTATATGCACTGACCTACTCCCGTGTGCCAGCGTTTCCCTGTACCTGTCCACTATCCAGAGTGCCAATGTCTGCGTCATGCCTGTGTGCTCCAATACCCAGGTGCTTTGGGGACCCTGCCCGCTATTCCGTGGGCCAGTGTTTCTACGTGCATTTGTTTACTCTGGTGTACCAGTGTTTTCCACGAGCCCTTACACTACTCAGTGTAACTAGGTTTTTATGCGCACCTGTCTACACCACCGTAATAGTGTTGTGTGAACCCTCCCACTGTTTAGGGGGTCAGGTTTCTTCTTGCACCTGTCAGTTTTAGTGTGCTATAACCTTTTCTGTCAACCTGTCCACCATCCAGATTGACAGTTCCATAGACCTGTCCACTTGCTCGTGTGCCAGTGTCTCTATATGTCGGTCCATCTTCCAGGGTGCCAGTATACACTATCCAGTGTTTCTCTATGCACCTACCCACCATCCGGTGCGCTAGTCTTGCCAGAATGTACACTCTATCCTGTGTGCCAGTGTTTCTGTAGGCACCTGTCTACTACAGCGGGAGAGTGATTTGATGAGCCTGCCCACTTGCCTATGGGCCAGCACTTATCAGCACCAGAAGCCGGATACAGCAACAGGCTTGAGTGCCTTGTTCAACTTTTCCGCTCATCTTCGACTGAGGCGAGTGCTCCATCCAACACTACCCCATGAGGCGGCACGCCAGCAGCTGTCACGTTCAGTGCCAGTATTCAAGATCAATGATCCTGCCCGCTATCCAATAGGCTAGCGTTTCTCCGGACCAGAAGCTGGATACTGTAACAAGTATGTGTTGCTCTGCTCACGACCCAGTGACTCGAACAGTCTTCCTCACCTAGTGGGTCATGTATCTCCTTCATCTTCGACTGAGGCGAGGACTGTGGTCTCCATGGACCCCTAACGTGGTACGGCAGCAACGGTCATTAGGTTGCTTCCCAGTGACCCAGGGGTTTTTTCCTACTTCAGACCACCCATTCAGGAAAACAGAAGGTAAGCCAGAATCCTCTGGCCAGTTCATTGTCTTCTCTTTCTGCAGCAGTTATTTACTCACTCTTCAGCGATCTGCATCCATCTCCTACCTCACACCATGCGTGTAACGTGATCTCGAGGTAAGGTTACACGCGACCTTCTGACTGGAGGGTCGTGTGATTCACTCCCTGCAGCAACCACAGACCTCATGACGCAGCACGGCAGCAGCAGTTCTCATCCGGTCGCTTCCCAGTGGCCCGGGACCTTCTCCTACCTTGCCCCATTCATCTAAGGTAGCCACAAGGTAGGGCTTTTCTCTCTTGACCGTACGTTGGCTGCATCGCTTCTTGAAGCAGCAGTCATTTTGGTTTTCAAATGAGGTAAGCAAGGGGCAGCTCTATCTGCTAACCAATATGTTGTCCATTTTACTTCCTGCCACCTTCCTCGGGTGGTTCATAGTTCTTCTGGTATCTGCCTATTCTTTGGCCTAGACCAGCCTTGGCCGCGCCCTCCACTAGGGTTCCGGCCAGGTACTGTATAGGTTTAAAACCATAGGTCGTTACTTACATTCTCTTTCTTTCAGATAGAGATCAGATTTCCTCAGTCCCTTCACAGTCAACAGATGAAGTTAAGAACCAGACACAGAATCGTCTAACCAGTATTGATTCCACGGAGGACCAGCTTCACCAAGGGACTTCTAGTATCCTGACGGCCCAGTCATTGGGCCCACTCTTCCGGACAAGCTGTAAGGTTTCATATAATTGTATTCTGTCTACTTTCCGCAGCAGAATTCTTCAGGGAACCCAGAATGCTCAGGCCACTGGGTGTCTCCACCCGAACACTCAACACTACAGCGAGTGGTCCCCGTCTAATCTGCCAATCTCCACTAACACCTAGACATGACCTGCTTCAGTTTCAGGCCAAGAGGGATCTTCATTTCCCCTGTCCCGGGTCTACCTCCTTTTCCCCCTCTCGTAGCCATTCTGGATGGCCCTTGGAGATATGCTAGATCTCTCCGAAGTCCCCGCCATACCAAACTCCGCGACCACTCGCCACCGCTTGGTCTCATTTCTGCACTTTTCAATCAGAGTTCCTGCCAGATCATTTAAACTCCCATATTCTGTCATTTCTTTCCCTTCGTCGTCACCTCGGGTTGTGACGTGGTGACGCGTTTTATAATAATAATAGTAATAATAATAACACTTTACTCATTCTTCCGTCACTCCTCCGTTTTTTCCTTGCCACCTTCCAAGGATAGGCGTCACTACTCTGGTCGACGAGCGCTTAGGCCGGTCACATAGTCCAACCCTTCCTTGAGTCCCCTCGAAAGGGTTTTTCCTTCTCCCATTACAGGTCATACTTCCCAGGTCTTGGGCTCCTTTTTTTTCATTCGCAAGAGCCCTCTCCTATAGGGGGTTCTCTTTCCAGTAATTCACTTCAAGGGGCATCTAGTACCCGAGTCCAGAGTTCGAGTTTTCCCAGCCACGCCATTGTAGATGCCCGGACTCCCTTCTCCTGTCTGTCAGGTCATAGAGGTAATTGGTTATTGGATTTCCTTGGCTCCTTAACCTTCTCCTTTTTCTCCGGACTTCACAGGTTCTCTAGACCGCTTCTATACACAGGGGATTTATCTCCCGTATCATCTTCCCGCCTGCAGGCTGTTTCGTCCACTAGGGTCAGATCACTTCCCTCATGTGCTGTGTAATCAACAGGTCAAGTTCCCCTATGGCGGAATCCCCTCACAGTATCTCGTCTCCCCTGCACTTTTTTAGGCAGTCGGTTTTCCTTTTAGTTGTCCGGTGGCAGTAAAGGCCCAAGGCTCCGTTGGCCTCCACTTACCTGGCACCTTCCTCTACCAGGTACCCTAGTTCTTCGCTCATTCTTACTCTCTCAGGCGTAGTACCATGGCCTGTCGGGTTTTTGCTCCTAGCCGACCTATTGCTGTCAGTCGCCTTAGATCCTTAGCTTTCTTAGGTACAGATTTCAAAGGATGCAGTTTCTCCCTGATCATCCTATTCCCCAGCACACGCATTTTACACTAGTTCTTAGTACTCCCTAGTACTCTAACTCTTCTCCTATACTTCGGCCCCTGGCCGGGTAGGGGTTCTTTATGGGGTCTACGACCAGTTTTCGGTCACAGAATCTTGTCTCTGCTAACCCTGTTTTCGGGTCGCTTTCTTCCCACCCTTGGGGACTGCTTTAGGACGTCCCATTGTTTCCTGTGTCCCCCAATGAAGCGATAGAGAAAAGTAGATTTTGGGTACTCACCGTAAAATCTCTTTCTCGGAGCCTTCATTGGGGGACACAGCACCCGCCCTTTTCTAAGACTTCAATGGATCCGGAATGTTCTAGATTTCAAGCTTCTCCTCGTACTGCTTTTACACAAACTGATCTCCTCAGCTCCAGTCAGTGGGTGTATACTACGTGGGAGGAGCCAACTTTCTTATTTGCATAGTGTCACCTGCTAGTCCCAGCAGCATACACCCATGGTTTCCTGTGTCCCCCAATGAAGGCTCCGAGAAAGAGATTTTACGGTGAGTACCCAAAATCAACTTTTTGAACCATGTGCATTGAATATTTTTTTGGTATGGTATCAGAGGACTCAGAAGGAAAAATGTATGTAACAAAATTAAAACATTGTCGTCCATTTGGCTTATCCCTAATCTATTAATTTTACACTAGGTGGTAAAATAGATGACATCTTTATTATCTGGAGGGGTACCGATCCTGAACTGCAGAGCTTCATGACTTGGTTGAACGATAACCCATATAACATCAAACTAACCTATAAGGCAGATCGGGAGGCAATTGATTTTCCGGACTATAATATAAAAATGGGGTACCAGACAGAAAAGGGTACTCCACGGGTACAATTATTATCAACAAGTAAGAGGGAAGAATCTTTTTCCTCACAGATACATTTCATCTCCAAGTTAACAGTCAGAGGGGGCGATCGGCAGATCTTGAACAAACACTGGTCGTTACTGAAGACCGACCAGAGTTTGAACGACGTTTTACTCATCGCCCACTCTTACCTGTTAGAAGGGGGAAAAGCCTAAAGGATATGCTGGTGAAGAACCATTACGTACCTAGGGTGGTATCTCGCTTTGAGAAAGGGAGTCCCAAATTTGGTTGTTTTCCTTTTGTCTGCCCAGAGATGTTGTCAGCTTGGGTTGGACCTAAAGAGTATAAAATAAAAAGTTACAAATCATGCAGTAAAAGTCACGTTATCTATTATGCAGTATGTGACTGTAGCCTAATTTATATTGGGTTAACATCAAGGGAACAACGCGTCCGCACGAGGGAACATGTTAGGGACATAAATGCGGTGTGTGATGTTGTGGATCTTGATTCCCTAAGGATGATCCAGAGACATTTCAAGCTGCACTATGACTGTGGTCCCACAGGATTGAAAATTTGTGGTATCGAAAGGTCCATTTAGAATCTAGGGGTATATATATATATATATATATATATATATATATATATACACACATATTACTATATGAATTTTGTCTCTGCATGATATAGGGACATTAGAAAATCTTTTAAGGACTATACATGGTCATATTCTTTAGGCTAAGGCTGATTCTCCTTATGTTTGGATGATTTTCTTACCTCCCTGGTCGTGCCCTTTCACTTGCCAGTAGTAGATATGGTCTCGTTGGGTACGCATGTGCGGGGCTGCCTCAGCATGAGTCCCCGCCAAGGGAGCTTCCTCAGAAGGATGCATGGGTTAACTGACGTTAGTGGAAGTATTCTTCCGATCCACGCTTCCCCTGGAATGACTGGATGAGGCGGACTCTATGTGCGGCGTCCCACCCCCTGCACGCGCCCAAACAGCGACGATCTCGCCCAAGACACCACATAATAAAACATGCACATTACACTTTCCTCAAGCGAGGAAGCCAGGTGAGAAACGCTTGTCAGGGCTACTCAAAACATACAGTTATAAGTGCACTTTATAGGTGAGTCCGGATCACGATGATTCATGGCTGTTAGCTCTATCGGTAATAGTAATGGTAGCCTTTGAGGCTTAGGCTGCGTTACATGGGTGATATTAGATTTTTGTGTTATTATAGCGTCACCAGGTGGCCATCTGTATTAGTACATGCAGTGGTACCTGCAATGTATTTCAATGACCCCGATCCTGCTGTACCGGAAGTCGCCGGATCCTGATAGACAGAATCCTGTTTTTTGTACTGAGCATGCCCAGAAAGCAGCTTGGCATGGTCAATACAGAAATCTCCCTCTC
This sequence comes from Anomaloglossus baeobatrachus, assembly GCF_048569485.1. Lineage (NCBI taxonomy): Eukaryota > Metazoa > Chordata > Amphibia > Anura > Aromobatidae > Anomaloglossus > Anomaloglossus baeobatrachus. The sequence goes on from NW_027445052.1 coordinate 309,012, forward strand.
TCTCAGACAGAAGACCAGGATCGTGAAGGGGTGAGAGGGAGTAATAAAGATGGAGTCCCTAAGTGTGTCTGTGTATTTATTTCTAATAAAGTGTCTGTGTATTTTTTTCTAATAAAGTATTTTTTCTGTGTGATGTCTTTTTTTTAACCCTTTATTGGAGATTCTTAATGGCCGGGTCAAACTTGGCCTGACATTAGCAATCTCAGGCTTTATACCAGCAGTTAAAACAAAGCTGGTATTAACCCCTTATTACCCAACATGCCACCCGGCACCACGGCCGCTGGGAGAGATGTTGGATACAACGCCAGAAGATAGCGCTTTTAAGAAAGCGCCATTTTCTGGGGCGACTGTTGACTGCAATTCGCAGCGGGGGGGGCCAAGAAAGCTTGGGCCACCCTGCACTGCGTATTCCTATCTCCAGCTGCCTAGTTGTACCTGGCTCGTCACAAAAATTGGGCAAAGCCCATGTGTTTTTTTTTGTTTTTTTTAATTATTTCATGAAATTCATGAAATAATTAAAAAAGGGCTTCCCTGTATTTTTGGTTCCCAACCGGGTACAAATAGGCAGCTGGGGGTTGGGGGCAGCGCGTACCTGCTTGCTGTACCCTGCTAGCATACAAAAACAGGGTGAAGCTGTCTTTTTTTTTAGTTTTTCGGCAAAAAACATTAAAAAAAGGGCTTCCCTGGATTTTCCATTGCCAGTGAAGGTCATATAAGCAGTGGGGGTTAGCAGCCAGTAGCTGCTCGGGTTACCTTAGCAATAGAAAATGCAGCGGGAGTCCACACATTTTATTTTTTGACCCCCTAACCCTAGAGTTAGGGTTATGTGTTTGGGGTTTTTGTTTATTTTTTAATGAATTTAAAAAAAAAAATACTCATGGGCAACCGAGAACCCGAGCATTTTTAGTGCACACTCATCCCTACTTCTAACCATACAGCCAGCAGATCAAGTAATCTGATCAGCTGACTCCAGTGTTGGCCGATTACTTGTTCTGGGTCCCCCTGCATCCATCGCAGCGTGTGCTGCCTGTGAGGTCAGCTGAATTCGGCCGACACTGGAGTCAGCTGATCTGAACTCTGTTGAACTCCAGCCCGCACACTCTGCGATGGATGCAGGGGGACACAGAACAAGCAATCGGCCAACACTGGAGTCAGCTGATCTGAACTCAGCTGAACTCATGACCACACAGCCCGAACATGGTCACACGTGATCGGCAGCAGGCAGTGATTGCTGTTAACCTGCATCCTTCACAGCGTGTGCGGGCTGTGAGAGCAGGAGTTCAGCTTATTCCCGATCAGCTGACTCCAGTGCCAGACGATAAATTCTGTGTTCCCCTTGATCCATCACAAGTAGAAGAAGAAGCATACAATAAACTAACAATTGCGGTTGCATGCGTTGCACATTCAATCCACAGGATCCGGTCATATGCGGTTTGCATCCTGTCAAATGTGAAAGTAGCCTTACAGCTGGAGCAGGAAGAAGAAAGACAAGATGGCAGACTTACTTTGGGAGCTTACAGGAAGAAATCGCACAGACCAATTTTTGGGGCTCCACTCAAGGGGATCTGGGGCTGAGAAAAAAAGGAGACCGTCAGCTGATGATGAAATAGCTAGCAAAGTTATTGATCATTATCTCAAACCCATTGCCTCCTCTCTCTAGTCCGGCATTTCCTCTCTGCGGCGATCACCATCCTCCTTCTTCTGAGGCCCATGTGCATGACGCGTCCTACATCATGCTCACTAGCTGGCATTGAGGTCCTGCGCAGGCGCACTTTGATCTGCCCTGCTCAAAGCAGATCCATGTATTGTAGTGCATATGCGTAAGAGATCTTTAACCCCTTAACGATCTGGTGGCTATCATGATAGCACAGGATCATGTGATGACTCCTGTAGCTCACATGACTCAGGTCCTGTAAGAAAAAGCCAAATACTGGCTGTTACAAGAGATGATAATTTCTCCCAGTCTAAATTGTGCTGCTCTGATTGGGATAAATAAATGAGTGATCAGACAGCTGATCCTAATAGCCCCCTAGGGGTACTAGTCAAATTTAAAAAAAAATTTAAGAAAAAGTTTTGAAAAAGTAAAAAAAAAAGTAAAAACACCTAAAAGTTCAAATCATCCCTTTTTTGCCCCACTGAAAAATAAAGGGTTAAAAAAAAATATATTCACACATTTGGTATCGCTGTCTTCAGTCCGAATATATATCATAATATAAAATCATTTGTTCTGTTTGGTAAATGGCGTAGCAGCAAAAAAATTCCAAATGCCAAAATTACGCTTTTTGGTTGCCACAAATTTTAAGCAAAATGCAATAACAGGCAATGAAAACATAGCATCTGCGCAAAAATGATACTGTTAAAAACGTCAGCTCGAGATACAAAAAAAAGCCATAACTGAGCCATAGATTTAAAAAAATGAGAACGCTATGGGTCTCAGAAAATGGCGCAAAAAAGAGAATTTTGTTTACTTACCGTAAATTCTTTTTCTTATAGTTCCGACATGGGAGACCCAGACCATGGGTGTATAGCTTCTGCCTCCGGAGGACACACAAAGTACTACACTAAAAAGGTAGCTCCTCCCTCCGAGCATATACACCCCCTGGATGACCAAATCTAGCCAGTTTAGTGCAAAAGCTGAAGGAGGACATCCACCCACAAGTAGAGATAGAGTAAAACCCGGAATAACCGGAACCTCTGTCTACAACAACAGCCGGTGAAAACACACGGAACAAGAACTGCCAACAGGCAACAGGGAGGGTGCTGGGTCTCCCATGTCGGAACTATAAGAAAAAGAATTTACGGTAAGTAAACAAAATTCTCTTTTTCTTCATCGTTCCTTATGGGAGACCAAGACCATGGGACGTCTCAAAGCAGTCCATGGGTGGGAAATAAACAGAAAACTGAGAAGTAGGCAAAACCTAACTTCACAAATGGGCGACAGCCGCCTGAAGGATGCGTCTGCCCAAGCTCGCATCTGCCGAAGCATGAGCATGCACTTGGTAGTGCTTCGAAAAGGTGTGCAGACTAGACCAAGTGGCAGCCTGACAGACCTGCTGAGCCGTAGCCTGGTGCCTGAAAGCCCAAGAGGCACCGACAGCTCTGGTCGAGTGCGCCTTAATCCCCGGCGGGGGAGGCACCTGAGTACATTGGTAGGTATCGGATATGGCCGACCTAATCCAACGAGCTAGGGTCGGTTTAGAAGCCGAGAGACCCTTGCGCTGACCTGTGGTCAGCACAAAAAGAGAGGTGCACCGCCTAAGAGCAGCGGTGCGTGACATATAGATCCGGAGCGGCCGCACCAAATCTAAAGTATGCAACGCTTTCTCAAAGCGATGCACAGGGGCCGGACAAAGGGAAGGCAATGAAATGTCCTGGTTAAGGTGGAAAGGAGACACCACCTTAGGGAGAAAGTCCGGAGTCGGACGGAGAACCACCTTGTCTTGGTGAAAAACCAAAAAGGGTGACTCCGAAGAGAGCGCAGCCAAATCAGAGACTCTCCTGAGAGAAGTTATGGCCACCCGAAAGACCACTTTCTGGGAAAGTCGAAACAAAGAAACCTCCCTAAGAGGCTCAAAGGGGGGTTTCTGTAAGGCCGTGAGGACCAGATTAAGGTCCCAGGGATCCAAAGGCCACCGATAAGGAGGAATGATGTGAGATGCGCCCTGCATGAAGGTGCGCACCTGGGCCAGTCGGGCGATATGCCGCTGGAACAACACTGACAGAGCCGAGACCTGTCCCTTGAGGGAATTGAGGGATAGTCCTAGCTGCAGACCGGACTGTAGAAAGGACAGGATGGTCGGCAAGGAAAAAGGTCAAGGAGCATGTCCGGAAGAGCGACACGAGGACAGGAAAATTCTCCAAGTCCTGTGGTAAATCCTGGCCGAGGAAGACTTCCGAGCCTGAGTCATAGTGGAGATGAACTCGGAAGGAATGCCTGAAGCCGTCAGGATCCAGGACTCAAGAGCCACGCCGTCAATCTGAGAGCCGCAGAATTCTGGCGAAAAACGGACCTTGTGAGAGAAGGTCTGGGCGGTCCGGGAGATGCCACGGCACCTCTACGGACAGACGGAGCAGGTCTGGGTACCAAGCTCGCCTGGGCCAGTCTGGAGCAATGATTATGACCCGACGGCCCTCCATTCTGATCTTGCGCAGGACTCTGGGCAAGAGATGTAGAGGGGGAAACACGTAGGCCAGACGGAACTGGGACCAATCCTGAACCAGCGCGTCCGCTGCCAAGGCCTGAGGATCGTGGGAGCGAGCCACGTAAACCGGGACCTTGTTGTTGTGCCGGGATGCCATGAGATCCACTTCCGGAGTGCCCCACTTGCGGCAGATTGACCGGAACACTGCCGGATGCAGGGCCCACTCGCCGCTGTCCACGGTTTGACGGCTGAGATAATCTGCCTCCCAGTTTTCTACGCCTGGGATGTGGACTGCGGATATGGTGGACTTGGAGTCCTCCGTCCACTGAAGGATACATTGAACCTCCAACATTGCTAGGCGGCTGCGAGTCCCGCCCTGGTGATTGATGTAGGCAACTGCTGTCGCGTTGTCTGACTGGACTCGAATGTGCTTGCCCGCCAACAGGTGGTGAAAAACTACGAGAGCTAGGAGCACAGCTCTGATTTCCAGCACATTGATCGAGAGGGCTGATTCGGACGGAGTCCAAGTGCCCTGTGCTCGGTGGTGGAGAAACACTGCTCCCCAGCCGGATAGACTGGCATCCGTGGTGAGAATCACCCAGGACGGGATCAGAAAGGAGCGTCCCTGGGATAGCGAGAGGGGCCGAAGCCACCACTGAAGAGAGCTCCTGGTCTGTGGCGACAGAGCCACTAGCCTGTGCAAGGAAGAGGTCCGCTTGTCCCAACAGCGGAGAATGTCCAGCTGCAGGGGACGCAGATGGAACTGGGCAAAGGGAACCGCTTCCATTGACGCCACCATCTGACCCAGCACCTGCATGAGGTGCCTGATGGAATGACGGCGGGGCCTCAACAGAGAGCGCACCGCCAGATGAAGGGACTGCTGTTTGATTAAGGGCAGCTTCACAAGTGCCGGCAGAGTCTCGAATTGCATCCCTAGGTACGTAAGTTTCTGGGTCGGGGTCAGAGTGGACTTGGGCAGATTGACAAGCCACCCGAATTGAACAAGCGTGGCGAGAGTGAGCGAGACACTCCGATGACAGTCTGCACTGGATGAAGCCTTGACTAGAAGGTCGTCCAGGTAAGGAATTACTGCCAACCCCTGGAGGTGCAGAACCGCAACCACAGCTGCCATGACCTTGGTGAATACTCGAGGGGCCGTGGCTAACCCGAAGGGGAGAGCCACGAATTGGAAATGTTCCTCTCCGATTGCAAAACGTAGCCAACACTGGTGTGAAACTGCAATTGGCACATGCAAATAGGCATCTCTGATGTCAATGGATGCTAGAAAATCTCCTTGGGTCATTGAGGCAATGACTGATCGCAGAGATTCCATGCGAAAGTGCCGCACCTGAACATGCTTGTTGAGAAGCTTGAGATCCAGGATGGGCCGGAAGGAACCGTCCTTCTTGGGGACTAGGAAGAGATTTGAGTAGAAACCTCTGAATGGTTCCCGGGCGGGAACCGGTACAATTACTCCGTTGGCCTGCAAGGATGCCACGGCCTGAGAGAAGGCGGCGGCTTTGGAGCAGGGGGGAGTGGACAGAAAAAATCTGTTTGGCGGGCTGGAAGAGAATTCTATCCTGTAGCCGTGGGAGATGATATCCCGCACCCACTGATCAGAGACGTGTTGAAACCACACATCGCCAAAGTGGGAGAGCCTGCCACCGACCAAGGACGTTGCTGGCGCGGCCAGATAGTCAAGAGGAGGCTGCCTTAGTGGCAGCGGCTCCTCCGTTCTTCTGAGGACGCGGCTTCGTGCGCCAGCTGGGTTTTCGATCCTTGGCTGAGTTAGTGGACGAGGCTGAGGGCTTAGAGGATGACCAGTTAGAGGAACGAAAGGAACGAAACCTCGACTGGTTCCTGCCCTGGACAGGTTTCCTGGTTTTAGTTTGTGGCAAGGAAGTACTCTTTCCGCCAGTAACATCCTTAATAATTTCATCCAGTTGTTCACCGAACAGCTGGGACCCAGCAAAAGGGAGCCCAGCAAGGTACTTCTTGGAAGAAGCGTCTGCTTTCCACTCTCGAAGCTACAAGATCCTGCGGATCGCGAGGGAATTAGCGGAAGCCACCGCCGTGCGGTGAGAAGCCTCCAGAATGGCAGACATGGCATAGTATGAAAAAGCCGAAGCCTGGGACGTTAAGGCAACCATTTCGGGCATAGAGTCCCTGGTGAGGGAATGCATCTCCGCCAGAGAAGCAGAGACGGCCTTAAGAGCCCACACTGCTGCAAAAGACGGGGAGAACGAGGCCCCTGCCACTTCATATACAGATTTGGCCAGAAGGTCAACCTGGCGGTCAGTGGAATCCTTAAGTGAGGTGCCATCCGCCACAGATACAACTGTCCGGGCTGAGATTCTAGACACCGGAGGATCTACCTTTGGTGAATGAGCCCACTCCTTGACCACCTCTGGTGGAAAGGGAAAACGGTCATCAGAACTACGCTTTGGAAAGCGTTTGTCAGGACAGGCCCTGGGTTTGGTCACAGTGGCCTGAAAACTGGAGTGGTTAAAAAACATACTCCTTGCTCTCTTAGGTGAGGTAAACTGGTGTTTTTCTACCAGAGAGGCTTGTTCCTCTGACACTGGTGGATTGAGGTTCAGTACGGAATTAATGGACGCAATCAAATCACTAACATGTGCATCACCTTCGGTTAGATCAATGGGGTACATAGAGGTAGCGTCCGAGCCCACAGTAAAGGCATCCTCCTCGCCCTGCGATTCAGCTCGTGAATCAGAGCCATGGGACGATGAAGGAGAAGAGTCCCTGCGTCTCCGTTTAGGAGGACGGGGTCTGGGAACAGATGAAAAATCCTCTGTGAGCTCTGCAGAGCGAGTCTGAGCAGCAGAGGCGCCCTGAGAAGGGGGCTGATGCATGGTCAGCAGAGTCCGGGACAGCTGTCCCATGGAGTCGGCAAAGGACTGGGAGATAGCTTTAGAAAACGATGCTACCCAAGCCGGGGGTTCAGCCACCGGGGCTGGAGCAGCCGGAGGGACCCCTGGGGAGACTCCAGGCTGAGGCATCACCATGTTAGAGCAGGCATCACAATGTGGATATGTGCTCGGTTCAGCAGTATGAGCTTACATGCAGTGCATATAGAGTAAAGCCTTGCAGCCTTGCTCCTAGTGAGAGACATGCTGCTGAGGTGGAGGCTCTGCAGTAAAGAACACACTCCTTCAGAATGACCCCCAGAGAGTGTATAAGAAAGTCCACAACCAGAGGTTGTGGCTTACCAGACCGTTTTGTGTGCCCTCCGGATTCCACAGCTTGGACCCCCAGACAGATTGCAGAGCTGCAGCAGCCAGCGCCGATCAGTGTGTGAACGCTGATAAAATGGCGCCGGAGTGAGGAGGGGGGGCGGGGTTTAGTCCAAGAGCGGGAACCGGAGGGCCAAGGAGAAATACAGGGGAGGGAAACATCTCCTCAGAGAGGAGTGTCCTCCCCTGTGCTGAACGGCCGGTGGGCGGCGCCGCACTGTCCCCCTGCATGACTGACATGCAGGGGCAGTGAAACCGAAAGTAGGCCGCAGCCGAAGCCGGGGCCTAAATTTTTCCATGCGGCCGACGAGCAGGCACCCTCGGCGCGGTTCTCAGGAAAAAAACCAGAGAACCGGCCGGAATCACAGCAAAGTTAAATAACACACTCTCCCCACAATAAATGTACAAGGGACCCCTCAATAACGTCTCAATACTTAGCTTATGAGACGCAGGGCCAGGTCCCTGAGGGATGAGCGCTCCGTCCTGCAGGGTCCTGAAAGGGCTGCGGATGGAGACCGGTCTCCTGCAAAGCAGTGAGAACCGTGATGGCTCCCACTTCAAGCCAGAGCCCGGGGGATGGTGAAGGAGCGCGGCATGTAAGGCTCCAGCCTTGTAAAATCAACCTTAACAGCACCGCCGACAAAGTGGGGTGAGAAGGGACATGCCGGGAGTCCAGCTTGGACCCGCTTTTCTTCCAACTCTTTAAAATCAAAAATCAAAAATGAATGCATGTGTGGATGTGTGACCTCCTGAACACAAAGCATTGAACTGGCTAGATTTGGTCATCCAGGGGGTGTATATGCTCGGAGGGAGGAGCTACACTTTTTAGTGTAGTACTTTGTGTGTCCTCCGGAGGCAGAAGCTATACACCCATGGTCTGGGTCTCCCATAAGGAACGATGAAGAAACGTCCGTCACTTTTTTCGGACAAACTTCTGATTATTTTTTTAACCCCTTAGATAAAAGTAAACCTATTCATGTTTGGTGTCTACAAACTTGCAGTAACCTCAGGCATCACAGCAGCACATCAGGTTTACCATATAGTGAACACAGTGAATAAAATGTCTCAAAAACAATAGAGCAATCACACTTTTTTTTGCAATTTCTCCACATTTGGAATTTTTTTGCCATTTTACAGTACACTGCATGGTAAAACTCACGGTTTCATTTAAAATTACAGCTCATTCTGCAAAAATTGAGCCCTCACATGACCATATTGACTGAAAAATAAAAAAGTTACGTCTGTCAGAAGAATGGCAAACACCCCACAAATACCGGAAAGTGTAAAGTCGGTCGGTCGTGAAGGGGTTAACCTTTCCTCGCGCCTGCTCATTATAGTACTTTGATCAGCAGGGCAGATGAATGCGCCTGCGCAGGACCGCAATGTCGGCTCGTGTGGATGACGTAGACACATCATCCACACCGGACTAGGAAGAAGGAGGCCGAAGATCGCAGCAGAGAGGATGCGTCAGACCTGAAAGAGGAGGCACCGCACTGGAGAGCTGCGACACCCATTGGACTGGACCCACCCTAGGTGAGTATTATAAAAGTACTTTTTCCGTTTTACAGAGCGGCCTAGGCTCTTATATACAGTATTTTGGAATGCTGTATATAAGAACTCAGTGGTATTGGACACAGCTTGTAGTCCCCAAATCTGGTGACAGATTCCCATTAAAAAATCGGAAGGAACACAAACTTACACAATAAATCACCAACATATTTGTGCTTCTAAGGGCGTGATTTATTACGCCCAGTCTCCATGCCAGAAAATCTACATAGGAATGACCACAAGCGACTTAACCTCTTACAGACATTGGACGTACTGGGTACATCGTAGATAATGGCGGTGTAATCATCGTCGGCTGCTGCTGCAGTAAACCGGCACCGATTTCCGCACATATATGCTGATCTGAACAGCAGACATGTGTAGCTTACAAGCAAAGGTAGATCCACGATTCACCCATGCCTTTTAATCCCTTAGACCGCGCTGTCAAATACTGACAGCGCAATGTAAATGGCCATGGCAGGGAAATTTCCTTTCCTCGACGCCATCGGAGTCTCCGTGATGCGATCACGGGAAGCCGATGGTTGCCATGGTAGCACAGGGTTATGTCATGACTCATGTCGCTATCATGACTCACATCCTGTTACAGCCGGCTGGTTGTAACAGGACAGCAGCATTTCAGCTGATCAGAGCTCTGCCGCTCTGATCAGCAGAAATGAACAAGCGATCAGACAGCTAATCCTTACCCCTAGGGGGACTATTAAAATAAAAAAAGTTTAAAAAAAAGTTTTAAAGAATTAAAAAAAAACAACTAAAAATTTAAATCACTCCCCATTCGCCCCACTAAAAATCAAAGGGTTAAAAAAATAAAAAATATACACTCATTTGGTAATACAGAGTTCAGAAATGCCCAGTCTATCAAAATATAAAATGAATTAATATGATCGGTAGACGGCGTAGCTGTAACAAAGAAGGGAATTTTGTTTACTTACCGTAAATTCCTTTTCTTCTAGCTCCTATTGGGAGACCCAGACAATTGGGGTGTATAGCTTCTGCCTCCGGAGGCCACACAAAGTATTACACTTTAAAAAGTGTAACCCCTCCCCTCTGCCTATACACCCTCCTGTGCATCACGGGCCCATCAGTTTTGGTGCCAAAGCAGGAAGGAGGAAACTTATAAATTGGTCTAAGGTAAATTCAATCCGAAGGATGTTCGGAGAACTGAAACCATGAACCAAAAGAACAATTCAACATGAACAACATGTGTACACAAAAGAACAAACAGCCCGAAGGGAACAGGGGCGGGTGCTGGGTCTCCCAATAGGAGCTAGAAGAAAAGGAATTTACGGTAAGTAAACAAAATTCCCTTCTTCTTTGTCGCTCCATTGGGAGACCCAGACAATTGGGACGTCCAAAAGCAGTCCCTGGGTGGGTAAAAGAATACCTCGATAAAAAGAGCTGAAACAACGGCCCCCTCTTACAGGTGGGCAACCGCCGCCTGAAGGACTCGCCTACCTAGGCTGGCATCTGCCGAAGCATAGGCATGCACCTGATAGTGTTTTGTGAAAGTGTGCAGACTCGACCAGGTAGCCGCCTGACACACCTGCTGAGCCGTAGCCTGGTGCCGCAATGCCCAGGATGCACCCACGGCTCTGGTAGAATGGGCTTTCAGCCCTGAAGGAATCAAAAGCCCAGAAGAACGGTAGGCTTCAAAAATCGGTTCCTTGATCCACCGAGCCAAGGTTGACTTGGAAGCCTGCGACCCCTTACGCTGGCCAGCGACAAGGACAAAAAGCGCATCAGAACGGCGCAATGGCGCCGTGCGAGACACGTAGATCCGGAGAGCCCTCACTAGATCTAACAAATGCAAATCCTTTTCACATTGGTGAACTGGATGAGGGCAAAATGAAGGTAAGGAGATATCCTGATTGAGATGAAAAGGGGATACCACCTTAGGGAGAAATTCCGGGACAGGACGCAGAACCACCTTATCCTGGTGAAATACCAGGAAAGGGGCTTTGCATGACAGCGCTGCAAGCTCTGACACTCTTCGGAGTGATGTAACCGCCACTAGAAATGCCACCTTCTGCGAAAGACGTGATAGAGAGACATCCCGCAGCGGCTCAAAAGGTGGTTACAACGCTACAACGGATGCCATGACCTTGGTGAAGACCCGTGGGGCTGTCGCCAGGCCGAAAGGCAGTGCCACAAACTGAAGGTGTTCGTCCCCAATGGCGAAACGCAAGAAGCGTTGATGCTCTGGAGCGATCGGCACATGGAGATAGGCGTCTTTGATGTCGATTGATGCTAGGAAGTCTCCTTGGGACATCGAAGTGATGACCGATCGGAGGGATTCCATGCGAAACCGCCTGGTTCTCACATGTCTGTTGAGCAATTTGAGGTCCAAAACGGGACGGAATGAGCCGTCCTTTTTTGGCACCACGAACAGGTTGGAGTAAAAACCGCGACCGCGTTCCTGAAGGGGAACGGGGATCAGCACTCCTTCTGACTTCAGAGTGTCCACCGCCTGAAAAAGCGCAACGGTTCGCTCGGGGGGCGGAGATGTTCTGAAAAAGCGAGTCAGAGGACGAGAGCTGAACTCTATCCTGTAACCGTGAGACAGAATGTCTCTCACCCATCGGTCTTGGACATGTGGCCACCAGGCGTCGCAAAAGCGGGAGAGCCTGCCACCGACCGAGGATGCGGTTTGGGGCAGCCGAGAGTCATGAGGAGGCTGCCTTGGAGACGGTGCCTCCGGCGGTCTTTGGAGGACGTGACTTAGACCGCCATGCAGAAGAGTTTCTCTGGCTCTTCTGTGGCCTGTTGGACGAGGAGGATTGGGATCTGGCTGAGGGCCGAAAGGACCGAAACCTCGCTTGAACTTTCCGTTGCTGAGGTCTGTTTGGTTTGGGCTGGGGCAAGGACGAGTCCTTTCCCTTGGATTGCTTAATAATTTCATCCAATCGCTCGCCAAACAGTCGGTCGCCAGAAAACGGCAAACCGGTCAAGAACTTTTTGGAAGCAGAGTCTGCCTTCCATTCGCGTAGCCACATGGCCCTGCGGACTGCCACAGAATTGGCGGATGCTACCCCTGTACGGCTAGACGAGTCCAGGACAGCATTCATGGCGTAGGATGCAAATACTGACGCCTGAGAGGTCAAAGATGCTACTTGTGGCGCAGCGGTACGGGTGACCGCATTAATCTCAGACAGACAAGCTGAGATAGCCTGGAGTGCCCACACTGCTGCAAAGGCTGGGGCAAAAGACGCGCCTATGGCTTCATAGATGGATTTGAGTAGGAGCTCTATCTGCCTGTCCGTGGCATCCTTGAGCGAGGCACCGTCAGCCACTGCTACTACGGATCTAGCCGCCAGTCTAGAGACTGGAGGATCCACCTTGGGACATTGAGCCCAACCCTTAACCACGTCAGAGGGGAAGGGGTAACGTGTGTCATTAAGGCGTTTAGTAAAGCGCTTGTCCGGGAAAGCCCTGTGCTTCTGGACAGCATCTCTAAAGTTAGAGTGATCGAAGAAAGCACTCCGTGTACGTTTAGGAAACCTAAACTGGTGTTTCTCCTGTTGTGAAGCCGACTCCTCTACAAGCGGAGTTGGAGGAGAAAGATCTAGCACCTGGTTGATGGACGCTATAAGGTCATTTACTATGGCGTCCCCTTCAGGTGTATCAAGATTGAGAGCAACGTCAGGGTCAGAGTCCTGGGCTGCGACCTCCGTCTCATCCTCTATGGAATCCTCAAGCTGAGACCCCGAACAGCGTGATGAAGTCGGGGAAGATTCTAAGCGAGCCCGCTTAGCTGGTCTGGGACTGCGGTCCGTGCCGGAGTCCTCCACGTAATAACTAGAGGCCACACCAGGAGCACGCTTCGTCGCAGACCGAGAGGGGCCTGGGGGTGATCCCGCAGTGCCCGGGGCCTGTGTAAGGGCCGGTCTGGACTGCAAAGCCTCTAGAAACTTAGCAGACCATTTATCCATAGACTGAGTCATGGAATGTGAAAGCGACTCAGAGAGTTTGTCAGCTAAAACGGCAAACTCTGTCCCTGCTATCTGGACAGGGGGAGCTGGCAGTTCTACCTGGGCCGAGGGACCCCCTAGTGTCTCAGGCTCCGGCTGAGCGAGTGCCCCAGTGCCCGAGCATTGCTCACAGTGAGGGTAGGTGGAACCTGCAGGTAGCATAGCCGCGCAAGAGGTACAGGTAGCAAAATAACCCTGTGTCTTGGCACCCTTGCTCCTTGTGAACGACATGCTGTTGTCTCCCAGGAGCGTGATCACTGAGGGTATATAGCCACAAGCTAATGGTACAGCCGAACCGGAAAATGTATACAAATATAATGTATCTATATACAGTTCAGCACTCTAGGGGGACCAGCACCGGGTGACCGGTGTGGCTTACCGACCGCTCCAGCGGTGTGTGGCCACCAGATTCCCTGCCTCGGGTCTCCCAGAGCTGCTGCCAGAAGTCCTCCACCGGCAGAATGTGTTAAAACATGGCTGTCGGCGTTCACAGGGGAGGAGGGAGCCGTGGGCGTAACTTACAAAAGTGCGGGAATCTGGTGCCCCAGAGTGATTAGTGAGGGGGGAGGAGGACAGCTACGTGTGCTCCAGCCCTCACTGTCGGCGTCAGACCGACCGTCCCGCCCTTACCCCTGACTGGCAGGCCCGGGGGCGGGAGTTTAATGCACTAGGCCGCAAAAGCCGGGGACTAAAGTAAAAACCGCGGCCGGCAAGCAGGCACGGTCGGCGCGGTAGTCCCGGTCAAAAATCAACACCGCAGTCGCTGCAGCGTCTGAGGCCAAGGTGCTCCATGCGCTGTCCCAAAGGGGACACAGAGTACCTGTAGATGCAGGGCCCTGTCCCTGACGATACTCAGTCTCCTGTCCAGCAGATTCCCCCAGGGGCTGTGGAGGGAGCCCGGTCCCAGTGCCTGGATGACCGGTTATGGATCCCACTTCACCCAGAGCCCCTAAGGGATGGGGAAGGAAAACGGCATGTGGGCTCCAGCCTGTGTAGCCGCAATGGGTACCTCAACCTTAACAACACCGCCGACTCAGTGGGGTGAGAAGGAAGCATGCCGGGGGCCCTGTTAGGGGCCCTCTTTTCTTCCATCCGATATAATCAGCAGCTGCTGCTGACTAAAATGTGGAGCATTGTGTGAATGTGTGCCTCCTTCAACACAAAGCATAAAAACTGATGGGCCCGTGATGCACGGGAGGGTGTATAGGCAGAGGGGAGGGGTTACACTTTTTAAAGTGTAATACTTTGTGTGGCCTCCGGAGGCAGAAGCTATACACCCCAATTGTCTGGGTCTCCCAATGGAGCGACAAAGAAAATTCCAACCGGCAAAAGTTAAGTTTTTTGGTCTTCGCAAATTTTGAGCAAAATGCAATACCAGGGAGTCAAAACGCAGCATCTGCGAAAAAATGGTTCAGCTAAAAATGCAAACAAATAAGCCATTAGTGAGCTCCATATCCCGAAAAATGGGAACACTATAAGTTGCAGAAAATGGCGCTGAAAGTGCTCCAATTTTTTAGACAAACCTTTTTTTAACCCCTTAGATAAAAGTAAACCTAAACATGTTTGGTATCAACGAACTCATACCAACCTGAAGTATCACACCCACCCATCAGTTTTACCATAAAGTGAACACGGTGAATAAAGTACCCCATAAACCATTGTCCAATCACACTTTTTTGTAATTTTTCCGCACGTGGAAATTTTTTGCTGTTTTCCAGTACCATATATGTTAAAACTCATGGTTTCACTTAAAAGACCAATACGTCCCGCAAAAAACAAGCCCTCTTATGGCAAGATTGACGGGAAAAATAAAAAAGTTACGACTCTCGGAAAAAGGGGAGCAAAAAACAAAAACGGAAAAATCGTCCAGGGGTTAGGGGGTTAAAGGTGTGAGTCCGTGAGCGCATCAGGGACATTGAGAAAACAAAGACTCTGCATGAGACGGAACACCTAAAATCCCTACCAAAACATTTCCAATTGTACCATAAATCTGACTCAAGCAAATTAATTATAAAGGCCATAGATCAGAGGTTAGAGGTGGTAACCTTTTTAAGGCCCTTGCGCAACTTGAGTCACTTTATTTATAGATTGGACACAAGGACTCCTATTGGGCTCAATGAGAGCTTTGGCTGCTTTCTTTAATTGGGTATTTTTATGTGGTGTGAGAATGGGACTGTTTGTGTTAAAATTATTTTTAATAGTTTTTTTTATCCATAATTTAGAGGTCTGTATATGCTAAAACCATACCTGTGGTGGTCTGCAAATTTTGAGGTACTTCACGCGACCCGCTCAGTAACTTAGATGTTGATTTTGATTGGGTCTTTTCCCTGAATGAAGTGCCTATGAGAAAATAAGAAAAAAGATTATTATCTAAGAAAAGTGGAGAACAACATTGTACAACAATTTAATTATAGTTTGGATACAACTAATATTTAATACATTTACTCAATAATTTAGTTTCTTGCATTTCTTGATTTTGCTTGCCTAATGGCATGTCATTTTTAATTTTGAATATCATATTTCTGTTTACACAACTACATAAACACCATGCACTTTTTTGTTTGTCTATTGATTAGTGATGGACAGACCCGGACTGTAAAATTTAGGATCCGAGCGATTTTAAAAATACCCGAGTACCGGACCCGGGCCTGGAGTTCTCAGGGAACTCCGGATAATGATCCGGAACCTTTGGAAATAAAAAATAAATAAAGGAAAATTAAATAAAATAAGATTAAAGCAGGCGCGTTATAACAATAGCAGCCCACAGCCACCCAGGATTGTCACATCCATTATATGTGACAATCCTGGCACTTTACCCGGCTCTTCCCGATTGCACTGGTGCGGTGGCAATCAGGCTAATAAGGGGTTAATAACTGCTCACAGCTGCCACTAAGCTCTAGATTAGTAATGGCAGGGTCTATGAAAACCCTACCCCCATTACTAATCTGGAAGTGAAAAGAAATAAACACAAACACAAAATAAGATAAAAACAATACCCTATTTCACTCCTTTATTAACCCCAAAAACACGCAGGTCTGTGGTAATCCACACGAGGGCCCATGACTATTTCAATTGCCTTTCTACACCGCCATCGGAGGCCCCGTAACGCGATTATGGGAAGCCGATGGTTGCCATGGTAGCACAGGGTTATGTGATGACTCCTGTCGCTATCATGACTCACATCCTGTTACAGCCGGCTGGCTTTAACAGGACAGCAGCATTTCAGCTGATCAGAGCTCTGCCGCTCTGATCAGCAGAAATGAACAAGCGATCAGACGGCTAATCCTTACCCCTAGAGAGACTATTAAAATAAAAATAAGTAAAAAAAAAGTTTTATAGAATTAAAAAAACTACTAAATGTTTAAATCATTCTCCATTCGCCCCACTAAAAATCAAAGGGTTAAAAAAATATACTCATTTGGTATCGCAGAGTTCAGAAATGCCCAGTCTATCAAAATATAAAATGAATCAATTAGATCGGTAGATGGCGTAGCCGTAAAAAAAAATCCAACTGGCAAAGTTACGTTTTTTGGTCTTCGCAAATTTTCAGCAAAATGCAATACCAGGGAGTCAAAACGTAGCATCTGCGCAAAAATGGTACAGCTAAAAATGCAAACAAATAAGCCATCAGTGAGCCCCATATCCCGAAAAATGAGAACACTACAAGTTGCAGAAAATGCCGCAGAAAGTGCTCCAATTTTTTGGACAAACCTTTTTTTAACCCCTTATATAAAAGTAAACCTAAACATGTTTGGTATCAACGAACGCATACCAACCTGAAGTATCACACCCACCCATCAGTTTTACCATACAGTGAACACGGTGAATAAAGTACCCCATAAACCATTGTCCAATCACACTTTTTTGTAATTTTTCCGCACGTGGAAATTTTTTGCTGTTTTCCAGTACCATATATGGTAAAACTCATGGTTTAACTTAAAAGACCAATACGTCCTGCAAAAAACAAGCCCTCTTATGGCAAGATTGACGGGAAAAATAAAAAAGTTATGACTCTCGGAAAAAGGGGAGCAAAAAACAAAAACGGAAAAATCGTCCAGGGGTTAGGGGGTTAAAGGTGGGAGTCCGTGAGCACATCAGGGACATTGAGAAAACAAAGACTCTGCATGAGACGGAACACCTATAAACCCTACCAAAACATTTCCAATTGTACCATGAATCTGACTCAAGCAAATTAAAGGAGTTGTCCGACATTAGCTTACCAAAAAATTTTGAGTTTATCTGTGCTGTATTGTCATATAAAACACCCCTATATTGTTATTTTTTGTTTTCTAACTTTTGTTCCACTTGAATTATCCCTTTATTCTCTGCAGTTCTTTGTTTACATTTTGCTCTAGCAAACTGACCACTTCCTGTGCAAAACCTCAGTTAGAGCTGGCACTGCCCGGCCTCAGTGTCCAGCCCCGTCCCCTGCCCGCCCCCTGCACACACATTCCCTGTCAGTATTCTACCCTAGCACCTGATCTGTTATCACTCTAGCAATGAAAATAACAGCCCAACATCGGGCTCTGTGCCACACACACACACACACACACACACATCGGGCTCTGCGCCACACACATCAGGCTCTGCAACCCTCACCCACACACACACACACACACACGGCGCTCTGTACCGACCTCCCCCTCACCATCGTTCTGTACCGACCCCTACCCCCATAGGGAACACATGTAGGCTACATTCACATGACCGTTCCGTTTTTGCGGTCCGCAAAAAATGGCCAATTTTTTCACGGATACATCCATGTGTCATCCGTGTGCCTTCCGTTTTTTTTGCAGACCGCAAAAAACGGAAGCAGCAAGAAAGATAAATAGATGAGTAGATATAGAGATGAATAGATAGATATAGAGACTGAGAGATAGAGGGATGAATGAATGAACAAAGGGATAGACAGATAGATAGGTAGATAGATGAGAAAGACATATAATGTCCTACCCCTTGCATATTCTAAGCTGGCACCCTTTAGTGACTTTCATGTGGCACTAAAGTGTGCTTAGCCTTGTATTTATCCAAAAAATAAATAAAAAATAATTAAAAAAAAAAACAAACGACAATGGGTCCCCCATACTTTAGTAGCCAGCTAGGGTAAAGCAGATGGCTGCAGCCTGCAAACCACAGCTGGCAGCTTCAGCTTGGCTGGTAATCTAAAACAGAGGGCACCCCATGCTGTTATTTTAAATTAAATAAATAATTTAAAACAAAAAACATGGGGTCCCCCCAAATTGGATCACCAGCCAAGGTAAAGCAGACAGCTGTGGTCTGGTATTCTCAGACTAGGGAGGCCCACTGTTATTGGACACTCCCCAGCCTAAAATTAGCAGGCCACAGCCGCCCCAGAAGTGGCACATCCATTAGATGTGCCAACCCTGGTGCTTCGCCCCAACTCATCCCGTGCCCTGGTGCGGTGGCAAACGGGGTAATATATGGGGTTGATGCCAAATGTGTAATGTCACCTGGCATCAAGCACTGGGATTAGTGATGTCACGCGTCTATCAGATATCCGACATCAGAAACCCAGTCAGTAATAAAAAAAAAATAGACAACAAAAAAAAAAGTTTTATTTGAAAATACACTCATCAAAACATTCCCTCATTCACCAATTTATTCAAAAGAAAAACAAATCCAGGTCCAGCATAATCCAATAAGGGGGTCCCATGACAATCCATACCATAGTCAATGTCCCAGTCAATGAAGAACAGAATGTTCCTCATTGGCTGGGAGAGTAATGCAGTGACCTGAGCTAACATCAATAGCCCAGGTCACTGCAGGGGATGCCGAGCGCTGCTGTCAGGAGGTTAAATGAAATCATTACCTGCGGTGACGATCTTCGCTTCACTCCTGTCAGCGCTGTCCCTGACTTCTATGCCCGCCGCGTTCTCAGCATTATCGCCCGAGACGTCACCGCTAGTGACGTGAGAACGCAGCGGCATAGAAGCCAGTGACAGCGCTGACAGGAGTGAAGCGAAGATTGTCACAGCAGGCAATGATGTCATCTAACATCCTGATGGCAGCGCTCGTTATCCCCGCGGCTGCCTGCGCTGCAATGTGAGAGGCTGCTGAGCCTGCAATGAAGGCAGCCGCGGAGTATATCCTACAAGACTCAGTAGGAACACTGAAAAGCAGCAGATCCAAATGACAACCCCACTGGCATAACAATACAACAACCTGCAACCTCACGCTCCCTTTCTGAAGTAGAACAACAACTCCCAGCATACCCACACAACCCATCGGTATGCACCAAAGCGCACATTGCAGCTTTTTTTTTTTTTGCTGCGTTTTTGTGGTGACTACAGATGCAGCATGTCAATTCTTTCTGTGTGTTTGAGCCCTTCCAGTCAATAGAATTGACTTTAAAAATACACTGGGCAAAAACGCAAAAAAATGCACGCCAGGGGTATGTTTTTTGGGACCAAAACCGTGCATCTTTGTGGTCTCCACAAAGATGCAGCATGCGCACATGGCAAATTGCTGCCCGTTAGTGTTTCCACACATTAGGAAATCCCTTTCATGACCCCCATAAAGTATGATCCCAACAAAAGTGCCCCCCAAACACTGTATGATACACCCAAAGTGAATTCCTGCACAGTACCCTCCACGCACAGTTTGATGATTCTACATCACCTCCCACCCAGCAAAGCATAATACACCCACAACAACCCCAACACAGTACGATGGCCCCAACACAGCCCTTCATACAGTAGAATGGCCCCTTTATATTCTATAACGGTCTGCACACAGTATAATGGGCCCCACATAGCCTTCCAAATAGTATAATGGCTACCATATAGGCCTTTAAACAGAATGAGGCTATGTGCGCACGCTGCATCTTTGTGGTGACCACAAAGATTCATGTTTTTAGGCCCAAAAAAACGCACTCTCGGCATGTATTATTTGCCACGTTTTACTGCGTTTTTGCTCAGTGTGTTTTTTAAGTCATCTATTGATTGGAAGAGCTCAAAAACCGCAGGAAAAAATGCAGTAAGAATTGACATGCTGCATCTTTGTGGTCACCACAAAGATGCAGCCAAAAAAAAGCTGCAAAGTGTGAACAGAAAAACTGAAATCACATAGACTTTTCTGGGAAGGAAATGCAGGAAGTTTTGTTACCAAAACTGCACTCAAAAAACGCAGTGTGCATACAAGGCCTGTTACCCACACAGCCCTCCAGTGGTGCCCCTATAGCAATCAAAAATGTATAATGGCCTACATATAATAATAATATATAATATTTATTCATTTATATAGCGCTATTAATTCCACAGCGCTTTACATACATTGGCAACACTGTCCCCATTGGACTGCAATGTGAG
The DNA here is from genome assembly GCF_048569485.1 of Anomaloglossus baeobatrachus. Lineage (NCBI taxonomy): Eukaryota > Metazoa > Chordata > Amphibia > Anura > Aromobatidae > Anomaloglossus > Anomaloglossus baeobatrachus. Next base: position 329,267 of record NW_027445052.1, read on the forward strand.
AGGCTGCTGAGCCTGCAATGAAGGCAGCCGCGGGGCTGGAGCGGGTACACAGACTGCACGGGCACTCCTGCTATTCTGAGCAGGGGGCCTGGTGCTGACGTTGACACCGTGGGCGGGGAGAGTACGTGGTGCGGAGGAATGTGTGGGAGGGTGCAGGGAAGAGGTGCGGGGACCCCACGCACTGTACTCGCCCAACAGGGCGGCAACATGCTGTTCTAGATTTGCATGTCAACATGGTCCTGCCCATGTTGACATGAAATGACCGGAAGCAGCAAAATCGCGGCAGGAGCGATCACATGACCGCTCTGAGCCGGGGGAGAAAGGCTGACAGCAGGGCAGGTAAGTGATCACTAGCTACTTACCTGCCCCAATGTAGCCCAATAGGGTAATAATGAAGAAAAGTCAAAATAAGCCGGATAACCCCTTTAATTATAAAGGCCATAGATCAGAGGTTAGAGGTGGTAACCTATTTAAGGCCCTTGCGCAACTTGAGTCATTGGATTTATAGATTGGACACAAGGACTACTATTGGGCTCAATGAGAGCTTTGACTGCTTTCTTTAATTGGGTATTTTTATGTGGTGTGAGAATGGGACTGTTTGTGTTAAATTATTTTTTAATTGTTTCTTTTTCTTTTTATCCATAATTTAGAGATCTGTATATGCTAAAACCATACCTGAGGTGGTCTGCAAATTTTGAGGTACTTCACGCGACCCGCTCAGTGACTTAGATGTTGACTTTGATTGGGTCTTTTCCCTGAATGAAGTGCCTATGAGAAAATAAGAAAAACGATTATTATCTAAGAAAAGTGGAGAAAAACATTGTACAACAATTTAATCATAGTTAGGATACAACTAATATTTATAACATTTACTCAATAATTTAGTTTTTTGCATTTCTTGATTTTGCTTGCCTTATGGCATGTCATTTTTAATTTTGCATATAATATTTCTGTTTACACAACAACATGAACACTATGCACTTTTTTGTTTGTCTATTGATTAGTGATGGACAGACCCGGACTGTAAAATTTAGAATCCGAGAGGTTTTAAAAATACCCGAATACTGGACCCGGGCCTGGAGTTCTCAGGGAACTCCGGATAAAGATCCGGAACCTTTGGAAATAAAAAATAAAAAAAGGAAAAATAAAGAAAATAAGAATAAAGCAGGCGCGTTATAACAATAGCAGCCCACAGCCCACAGCCACTCAGGATTGTCACATCCATTAGATGTGACAATCCTGGCACTCTACCCGATTCTTCCCGATTCCCCTGGTGCGGTGGCAATCAGGCTAATAAGGGGTTAATAACAGCTCACATCTGCCACTAAGCCCTAGATTAGCAATGGCAGGGTCTATGAAAACCCTACCCCCATTACTAATCTGTAAGTGAAAATAAATAAACACAAACACAAAATAAGATAAAAGAAGGGAATTTTGTTACTTACCGTAAATTCCTTTTCTTCTAGCTCTTATTGGGAGACCCAGACGATTGGGGTATAGCTACTGCCTCCGGAGGCCACACAAAGCACTACACTAAAAAGTGCAAGGCCCCTCCCCTTCTGGCTATACCCCCCCGTGGTATCACGGGTTCTCCAGTTTTAGTGCCAAAGCAAGAAGGAGGAAAGCCAATAACTGGTTTAAACAAATTAACTCCGAGTAACATCGGAGAACTGAAAAACCGTTCAACATGAACAACATGTGTACCCGCAAACAACAAAAACATCCCGAAGGACAACAGTTCGGGTGCTGGGTCTCCCAATAAGAGCTAGAAGAAAAGGAATTTACGGTAAGTAACAAAATTCCCTTCTTCTTCAGCGCTCTATTGGGAGACCCAGACGATTGGGACGTCCAAAAGCTGTCCCTGGGTGGGTAAAGAAATACCTCATGTTAGGGCTGCAAAACAGCCCTCCCCTACGGGGGTGTCACTGCCGCCTGCAGGACTCTTCTACCTAAGCTGGCATCCGCCGAAGCATAGGTATGCACCTGATAATGCTTGGTGAAAGTGTGCAGACTGGACCAGGTAGCTGCCTGGTACACTTGTTGAGCCGAAGCCTGGTGTCGTAATGCCCAGGACGCACCCACGGCTCTGGTTGAGTGGGCTTTTAGCCCTGAAGGAACCGGAAGCCCCGCAGAACGGTAGGCCTCTAGAATTGGTTCTTTGATCCATTGAGCCAGGGTGGCTTTAGAAGCCTGCAACCCCTTGCGCGGACCAGCGACAAGGACAAAAAATGCATCGGAACGGCGCATGGGCGCCGTGCGGGAAATGTAGAGTCTGAGTGCTCTCACCAGATCTAACAAACGTAAGTCCTTTTCATACCGGTGAACCGGATGAGGACAAAAGGAAGGCAAGGATATATCCTGATTAAGATGAAATGAGGATACGACCTTAGGGAGAAACTCCGGAATGGGGCGCAGCACTACCTTGTCCTGGTGGAACACCAGGAAGGGAGCCTTGGATGACAGAGCTGCCAGCTCAGACACTCGCCGAAGCGATGTGATCGCAACGAGAAACGCCACCTTCTGTGACAGGCGAGAAAGGAAACTTCCTTCAGAGGCTCGAAAGGCGGCTTCTGGAGAGCAACTAATACCCTGTTGAGATCCCATGGATCTAACGGCCGCTTGTACGGGGGTACGATATGACAGACCCCCTGTAGGAACGTGCGCACCTTAGAAAGACGTGCTAGACGCTTCTGAAAAAACACGGATAGTGCCGAGACTTCCCCCTCAAGGAAGCCGAGCGACAAGCCCTTTTCTAACCCCGATTGCAGGAAGGAAAGAAAAGTGGGCAATGCAAATGGCCAGGGAGACACTCCCTGAGCCGAGCACCAGGTTAAGAAAATCTTCCACGTTCTGTGGTAGATCTTAGCAGAGGTGGACTTCCTAGCCTGTTTCATGGTGGCAACGACCCCTTGGGATAATCCTGAAGACGCTAGGATCCAGGACTCAATGGCCACACAGTCAGGTTCAGGGCCGCAGAATTCCGATGGAAAAACGGCCCTTGGGACAGTAAGTCTGGCCAGCCTGGTAGTGACCACGGTCGGCCGACCGTGAGATGCCACAGATCCGGGTACCACGATCTCCTCGGCCAGTCTGGGGCGACGAGTATGACGCGGCTGCAATCGGATCTGATTTTTTGCGCAGTACTCTGGGCAAGAGTGCCAGAGGTGGAAACACATATGTGAGCTGGAACTGCGACCAATCTTGCACTAAGGCGTCTGCCGCCAGAGCTCTGTGATCGCGCGATCGTGCCATAAATGCCGGGACCTTGTTGTTGTGCCGAGACGCCATTAGGTCGACGTCCGGCACCCCCCAGCGGCGACAGATTTCCTGAAACACGTCCGGGTGAAGGGACCATTCCCCTGCGTCCATACCCTGGCGACTGGGGAAGTCTGCTTCCCAGTTTTCTACGCCCGGGATGTGAACTGCGGATATGGTGGATGCTGTGTCCTCCACCCACATGAGGATTCGCCGGACTTCCTGGAAGGCTTGCCGACTGCGCGTCCCTCCTTGGTGGTTGATGTATGCCACCGCTGTGGAGTTGTCCGACTGGATTCGGATCTGCTCTCTTTCTAGCCACTGCTGGAAAGCTAGTAGGGTAAGATACCCTGCCCCGATTTCCAGAACATTGATCTGAAGGGTGGACTCCTGCTGAGTCCACGTCCCCTGAGCCCTGTGGCGGAGACAAACTGCTCCCCACCCTGACAGACTCGTATCTGTCGTGACCACTGCCCAGGATGGGGGTAGGAAGGATCTTCACTGTGACAATGAGGTGGGAATAAGCCACCATTGCAGAGAGTCCTTGGCCGTCTGGGAAAGGGAGACTTTCCTGTCCAGGGAGGTTGACTGCCCGTCCCATTGGCGGAGAATGTCCCCTTGCAGTTGGCGCAGATGAAACTGCGCAAAGGGAACTGCCTCCATGGCTGCCACCATCTTCCCTAGGAAGTGCATGAGGCGCCTTAAGGGGTGCGACTGGCCTTGAAGGAGAGACTGCACCTCTGTTTGCAGTGAACGCTGCTTGTTCAGCGGAAGCTTCACTATCGCTGATAGAGTGTGAACTCCATGCCGAGATACGTTAGTGATTGAGTCGGTGACCGATTTGACCTTGCCAAATTGATGATCCACCCGAAAGTCTGGAGAGTCTCCAGCGTAACATTCAGGCTGCGTTGTCATGCCTCGAGGGAGGGTGCTTTGACGAGTAGATCGTCCAAGTAAGGGATCACCGGGTGTCCCTGAGAGTGCAAGACTGCTACCACTGCTGCCATGACCTTGGTGAACACCCGTGGGGCTGTCGCCAGACCGAATGGCAGAGCTACGAACTGAAGATGGTCGTCTCCTATCACAAAACGTAGAAAACGTTGGTGCTCCGTAGCAATTGGCACGTGGAGATAGGCATCTTTGATGTCTGTTGAGGCAAGGAAGTCTCCTCGAGACATTGAGGTAATGACGGATCGGAGGGATTCCATCCGGAACCGCCTGGCGTTCGCATGCTTATTGAGCAGTTTTAGGTCCAGAACAGGACGGAAGGAGCCGTCCTTTTTTGGAGCCACAAAGAGATTGGAGTACAAACCCTCGCCCTCGTTCCTGAGGGGGGACAGAGATCACCACTCCTTCTGCTCTTAGAGCGTCCACCGCCTGCAGCAGGGCATCTGCTCGGTGGGGAGGTGGGGCCGTTCTGAAGAATGGAGTCGGAGGACGAGAACAGAACACTGTCCTGTGCACGTGAGCACAATGTCCGTCACCCACCGGTCTGTGACCTGTGGCAGCTAAATGTCGCCAAAGGCGGGGAAGTCTGCCATCAACCGCGGATGCGGAGAGAGAGAGAGAGCTGAGAGTCATGAGGAGACCGCCTTGGTAGCGGTTCCTCCGGCTGCCTTCCTTGGGCGTGATTGAGCCCGGCCGGAATCTGCGCCCGTCTGAGGTTTTGTAGCCCTTTTGCACGAGGACAATTGGGACCTGCCCGAGCTTGGGAAGGACCGAAACCTCGACTGTACTTTTAGGACAGCATTAATAGGGTAAGTCGCAGTGCAGACATTGCGGAGTTACGGACGCCTCTGCGGTACAGATGTACATGTGCTCAAGGCCAGCTGCGCAAGAACAGCTGAAAAGGTTAGGTTGCCTATACGGCTGTGAATGCCGGAGCAACCGACACGCCGATAGCCTCCTAGACAGATTTCAACCAGAGTCCATCTGTCTGTGAATGGCATCTTTAAGTGAAGCCCCATCTCCAGTGCAACTATGGCTCTAGACGCAAGCCTGGAGATTGGAGAATCCACCTTTGGACCCTGGGTCCAGCGCTTGACCACGTCAGGGGAAAAGGGATAACGTGTATCTTAAAAACGTTTGGAGAAGACGCTTATCTGGTAAGCGTGGTGTTTCTGGACTGCTTCTCTGAAGTCAGCGTGGCCAGAAAAATACTCAATATCCGTTTGAGATACTGAAAAGGGACTTCTCCTGCTGTGAAGCTGACTCCTCCACTGGGGGAGCTGAGGGAGAAAGATCCAACCTTCCATTGATGGACGCTATAGGATCATTCCGTATGGCGTTACCATCCGGTGTATCCGGATTGATAGCGATGTCAGGATCAAAGTCCTGGAGAGCTGCCTTATCATACAGAGAGTCCTCCTGGGACCCCCCCGTTCCAAATGAGGTTGGTCAGGAAGATTGCCCATGGCCTGTCTGGACTGCAAGTCTCTATCTTATGACAATATATCTGTCGAAACTGCAACTCCGTCCCTGTCCTTGGACAGGGATGACAGGTGGTTTCTTTGGCCACGACTAGTAGAGACCCCGGCAGACGAAGTGCTAGAGACCCCGGCAGACGAAGTGCTACAGGGGAGCATGCACACAATGGGACGGTGTCATGAACAGCATCCCATGTAGTAAAAACAGCACTGAAAATCTGTGTTGCTTTTTTGCCGCTGCCGACTAGCCATCTAGAAGTATATAGCCAAGATTGGTGACCGTACAGTGCAATGTATAGCATACAAGCATAAAGTACAAATGAACACTGCAGCACAAGCAATACAAGCAGCATAGAAGCCTGTGCCCTGGCACCTCTGCTCTTCTGCTGCTGTAGACTAGTCATCTAGGGGAATATAGCCCAGAAGAGTGACCATACAGTGCAATGTATAGCATACAAGCACAAGTACAAATGCACACTGCAGCCCATGCAATACAAGCAGCATAGAAAAAAACCTGTGCCCCAGCACCCTTGGTTTTCTGCTGCTGTAGTCTAGCCATTCCAGGAGAATATAGCTAAGACTAGCGACTGTACAGTGCAGTGTATAGCATACAAGCATAAACACAAATGAACACTTCAGTACGTGCAATACAAGCAGCCTAGAAAGCCTGTGCCTTAGCACACCTGCTTTCCTGCTGCTGATGTGTCGCTCTCCAAGCGGGCATATAGCGACCTATGCAGTTAAAATACACATGTACACACTGCAGTATATATTGGGGTCAGCACTATGCGTGCCGCTTACCGCCCGCCTATAAGCGGGTGTATGGTCGCCACCGTCCTGCCTGGTTGCCGAAAGTCCGAGCTCGGACTGCAGTAATGGCTGCCGGCGTCTTCCCCAGCTCGTGTGAGGAGGGGCGGGCCGTGGGCGTGCCCCAAGTCAGAGCGGGAATCCGGCGTCCGACAGTGTGCAGTGAGAGGGCTGGAGCATGTAAATAAGGCTCCAGCCCTCGGCGCTGCTGATTGCTCAGCGTCTGTCCCCTTCCCTGAGTGACAGGGAGGGGGCGGGAACGAAGCGGCACTAGGCCGCAGAAGCCGGGGACTGGATTTATAAGCGCCGCCGCCGTAAAAGCGCGGTCGGCGCCCAGTCCCCGGCGAACTACAAGTCCCAGCCGCGCCGCCGCTCCCGGAGCGTCCGGCGCGGTAGTTCCCAATACACAAAGTCACTCAGCAAAGCTGCAGTGACTGTAACCCTTTACTGTCCCCGGCGCACTAGCACACCCAGCAAGTCTGGAGTGTGCTGTGCCTGTGTGTACGGGGACACAGAGTACCTGTAATGGTGCAGGGCCATGTCCCTGAACGGTACTCCAGCTCCGTATCCAGCAGGTTCAAATGGGTCTGTGGATGGAGCCCGGCGTCAGAGCTTTGAGGCCGGCAGGATCCCACTTCCTCAGAGCCCCCCAGGGGGATGTGGAAGGAAAGCAGCATGTGGGCTCCAGCCTCCGTACCAGCAATAGGTACCTCAACCTTACAACACCATCAACGGGTGAGAAGGGAGCATGCTGGGGGCCCTATATGGGCCCTCTTTTCTTCCATCCGAAATGGTCAGCAGCTACTGCTGACTAAAATCTGTGGAGCTATGCATGGATGTCTGACCTCCTTCGCACAAAGCTTGAAAACTGGAGAACCCGTGATACCACGGGGGGGTATAGCCAGAAGGGGAGGGGCCTTGCACTTTTTAGTGTAGTGCTTTCTGTGGCCTCCGGAGGCAGTAGCTATACCCCAATCGTCTGGGTCTCCCAATAGAGCGCTGAAGAAACAACACCCTCTTTCACTCCTTTATTAACCCCAAAAACACCCAGGTCTGATGTCATCCACACGAGGTCCCATAACGATTCCAGATCTGCTACATCTGAAGTGACAGTGCGTGGGCATAGAATATGACCACCCGCTATGATCTTAAGGCAGAGAATGAGTCGCAGCGATGTGTGGTGACGTAACTTAGGTTATTTGCGGTCACAGCTGGAGCTGCCCATTGTCATCCACCTATGATCGCAGGTAACCTGACCTCAGGTGACCTCATTGAACTGAGTGACCACTACTATCCATAAAAGTGGCGTAATACTTTGGCAAAATTACTCCCAGAAATAAAATGTGAGTCAGAAATACATTCAGGCATCTTCCGCATGCTGTTGCCATTCAGTTTCAACAATTTTCCATCCATTGCAATATTTTTACAGCCCTCGCAGGCCTATTTCCAACGTCCTCTGGAAAATTATTCGAGTTTCCCATTGACTTGGATTGGGTTCGTTATTCGGTATGAATACACAAATGTAGAAATTATTGGATTTGAACAATCCGAACCCGAATATTTTAGCATTCGCCCATATCTAGTCATCACTAATGATAATTTTAAGGATGTCTAAAACTGATCAACTGGGAAAAGGTTGTTGCATTACTCGTAAATCAAATGCCATGTCCTTCTTCAATTTGTCCAATTATTAATACCAGGTTTTGGTTAAAATGAGGCTACCATTTCAAGGTTAATTTTTCATCAAGGAGAAACTACGCTGAAAATCTATCTTTTGAATCATGTGCATTGAATATTTTTTTGGTATGGTATCAGAGGACTCAGAAGGAAAAATGTATGTAACAAAATTAAAACATTGTCGTCCATTTGGCTTACCCCTAATCTATTAATTTTACACTAGGTGGTAAGATAGATGACATCTTTATTATCTGGAGGGGTACCAGTCCTGAACTGCAGAGCTTCATGACTTGGTTGAACAATAACCCATATAACATCAAACTAACCTATAAGGCAGATCGGGAGGCAATTGTTTTTCTGGACTATAATATAAAAATGGGGTACCAGACAGAAAAGGGTTCTCCACGGGTACAATTATTATCAACAAGCAAGAGGGAAGAATCTTTTGCCTCACAGATACATTTCATCTCCAAGTTAACAGTCAGAGGGGGGCGATCAGGCAGATCTTGAACAAACACTGGTCGTTACTGAAGACCCATGCGGAGCAGAATTCCGCGTGACAGCATGACTCATGTCGCTATCATGACTCACATCCTGTTACAGCCGGCTGCTTGTAACAGGACAGCAGCATTTCAGCTGATCAGCAGAAATGAACAAGCGATCAGACAACTAATCCTTACCCCTAGGGGGACTATTAAAATAAAAAAAAATTAAAAAAAAGTTTTAAAGAATTAAAAAAACCCACTAAAAATTTAAATCACTCCCCATTCGCCCCACTAAAATCAAAGGGTTAAAAAAATAATAAATATACACTCATTTGGTATCACAGAGTTAAAAAATGCCCAGTCTATCAAAATCTAAAATGAATTAATATGATCGGTAGACGGCGTAGCCGTAAAAAAAAATTCCAACCGGCAAAGTTAAGTTTTTTGGTCTTCGCAAATTTTGAGCAAGATGCAATACCAGGGAGTCAAAACGTAGCATCTGCGCAGAAATCGTTCAGCTAAAAATGCAAACAAATAAGCCATCAGTGAGCCCCATATCCCAAAAAATGAGAACACTACAAGTTGCAGAAAATGGCGCTGAAAGTGCTCCAATTTTTTGGACAAACCTTTTTTTAACCCCTTAGATAAAAGTAAACCTAAACATGTTTAGTATCAACGAACTCATACCAACCTGAAGTATCACACCCACCCATCAGTTTTACCATAAAGTGAACACGGTGAATAAAGTACCCCATAAACCATTGTCCAATCACACTTTTTTGTAATTTTTCCGCACGTGGAAATTTTTTGCTGTTTTCCAGTACCATATATGGTAAAACTCATGGTTTCACTTAAAAGACCAATACGTCCCGCAAAAAATAAGCCCTCTTATGGCAAGATTGACGGGAAAAATAAAAAAGTTACGACTCTCGGAAAAAGGGGAGCAAAAAACAAAAACGGAAAAATCGTCCAGGGGTTAGGGGGTTAAAGGTGTGAGTCCGTGAGCACATCAGGGACATTGAGAAAACAAAGACTCTGCATGAGACGGAACACCTAAAATCCCTACCAAAACATTTCCAATTGTACCATAAATCTGACTCAAGCAAATTAATTATAAAGGCCATAGATCAGAGGTTAGAGGTGGTAACCTATTTAAGGCCCTTGCGCAACTTGAGTCACTTTATTTATAGATTGGACACAAGGACTCCTATTGGGCTCAATGAGAGCTTTGGCTGCTTTCTTTAATTGGGTATTTTTATGTGGTGTGAGAATGGGACTGTTTGTGTTAAAATTATTTTTAATAGTTTTTTTATCCATAATTTAGAGGTCTGTGTATGCTAAAACCATACCTGTGGTGGTCTGCAAATTTTGAGGTACTTCACGCGACCCGCTCAGTGACTTAGATGTTGATTTTGATTGGGTCTTTTCCCTGAATGAAGTGCCTATGAGAAAATAAGAAAAAAGATTATTATCTAAGAAAAGTGGAGAAAAACATTGTACAACAATTTAATTATAGTTTGGATACAACTAATATTTAATACATTTACTCAATAATTTAGTTTCTTGCATTTCTTGATTTTGCTTGCCTTATGGCATGTCATTTTTAATTTTGAATATCATATTTCTGTTTACACAACTACATAAACACCATGCACTTTTTTGTTTGTCTATTGATTAGTGATGGACAGACCCGGACTGTAAAATTTAGGATCCGAGCGATTTTAAAAATACCCGAGTACCGGACCCGGGCCTGGAGTTCTCAGGGAACTCCGGATAATGATCCGGAACCTTTGGAAATAAAAAATAAATAAAGGAAAATTAAATAAAATAAGATTAAAGCAGGCGCGTTATAGCAATAGCAGCCCACAGCCACCCAGGATTGTCACATCCATTATATGTGACAATCCTGGCACTTTACCCGGCTCTTCCCGATTGCACTGGTGCGGTGGCAATCAGGCTAATAAGGGGTTAATAACAGCTCACAGCTGCCACTAAGCTCTAGATTAGTAATGGCAGGGTCTATGAAAACCCTACCCCCATTACTAATCTGGAAGTGAAAAGAAATAAACACAAACACAAAATAAGATAAAAACAATACCCTATTTCACTCCTTTATTAACCCCAAAAACACGCAGGTCTGTGGTAATCCACACGAGGGCCCATGACTATTCCAATTTCCTTTCTACACCGCCATCGGAGGCCCCGTAACGCGATTATGGGAAGCCGATGGTTGCCATGGTAGCACAGGGTTATGTGATGACTCCTGTCGCTATCATGACTCACATCCTGTTACAGCCGGCTGGCTTTAACAGGACAGCAGCATTTCAGCTGATCAGAGCTCTGCCGCTCTGATCAGCAGAAATGAACAAGCGATCAGACGGCTAATCCTTACCCCTAGAGAGACTATTAAAATAAAAATAAGTAAAAAAAAAAGTTTTATAGAATTAAAAAAACTACTAAAAGTTTAAATCATTCTCCATTCGCCCCACTAAAAATCAAAGGGTTAAAAAAATATACACTCATTTGGTATCGCAGAGTTCAGAAATGCCCAGTCTATCAAAATATAAAATTAATCAATTAGATCGGTAGATGGCGTAGCCGTAAAAAAAAATCCAACTGGCAAAGTTACGTTTTTTGGTCTTCGCAAATTTTCAGCAAAATGCAATACCAGGGAGTCAAAACGTAGCATCTGCGCAAAAATGGTACAGCTAAAAATGCAAACAAAAAAGCCATCAGTGAGCCCCATATCCCGAAAAATGAGAACACTACAAGTTGCAGAAAATGCCGCAGAAAGTGCTCCAATTTTTTGGACAAACCTTTTTTTAACCCCTTATATAAAAGTAAACCTAGCTTCCGGTTCCGGCGCTGTGATGTGAGGACGCGGGAGACAGAGCTCCGCACATTCCTCAGCCCCACACACCGACTACAGGAGCCCCACGGCCGGGGGAGGAGGCGGAGAAGGCGAGGCGAGGAGCGGGAGGTGACCGTGCATGGAGCGTTACCTCCTCCGGAGCGGTGGCAGACAGCTGGAGCAGGGTGCTGCAGAGAAAGCAGTGCACATGGAGTGCAAAATGGCGGCCGCGGGCCGCGGCGGTGTGCAGGGAGGTGAGCGGGGACGGATGGAGGAGGAGGAGGGGGAGCAGCTGAGAGAGCAGCAAAAAGCTCGGCAACACGTGTAACAGGCAGCCGAGCAGCACGAACAGCAGACAGCCCAGCAACTCCAACAGCAGACAGCCCAGCAACTCCAGCAGCAGACAGCCCAGCAACTCCAGCAGCAGACAGCCCAGCAGCACCAGCAGCAGACAGCCCAGCAGCACCAGCAGCAGACAGCCCAGCAGCACCAGCAGCAGACAGCCCAGCAGCACCAGCAGCAGACAGCCCAGCAGCACCAGCAGCAGACACCCCAGCAGCAGATAGCCCAGCAGCACCAGCAGCAGACAGCCCAGCAGCAGACAGCCCAGCAGCAGACAGCCCAGCAGCACGAGCAGTTCCCAGGCCTGCAAATTGATTATGACCGTCTGGCTGGAGCAGTGGCAGTGCACCTGGCAGACAAGATCAAAGACTCTCTAGAGGCTATGGTGGGGGCAGTGCTAGCACCCTTAAAGGAACAGATCGCACAGCAGGGAGCCAGGATGTCAGAGATGGAGCAAAGAATCTCTGACACAGAGGACGAGGTGGCAGCATTAAAGGGGCAGCTGCAGGAGATGGTGGAGGGATCCCAGGCCATGAGAGACAAACTAGAGGATCTGGAAAACCGCTCCAGAAGAAGCAATTTAAGGCTGGTGGGCTTGCCGGAATCTATAAGTATGCGGCAATTGGACAACATATGTGAAGCAGAGCTCCCCAAGGCGCTAGGTTTAACGCACAAATGCAGGGTGGAAAGAGCGCACAGAGTGGGCCCTGTAAGAGAGCGTCCAGGCACAGGAGGAACAAATGGGAAGGAAGACAGCACGGGAGTGACAAGACCGCGCCAAGTGATAATAAAATACTTGGAATACAAAGACAAAGAAGAGATACTGCGAGCGTTTAGAGGAAGGAGGACCCCACTGTCTCTACAAGGGCATAAGGTGCTGATCTTCGGTGACTACTCGGCGGAGGTTACACGCAAAAGGAAAGCCTTTAGTAAGATTTGTACCGCGCTGTATCGTAAAGGCATAAAATTCCAACTGCTGTATCCTGCAATACTGAGAGTAACAAGACGTGATGGATCCCTTTTTGCGACGAAAGACTTGGGTGAGGCGGAGAGATGGATGGAGAAGATGGAGAATAGAAACCAGACGGAGGACTTCCTGGAGAGGCAACATACTCGGCAAGGAAAAGAGGAGGAGAGCCGGGCATTGGGCCGGAACGACTGGATGGAGGGGAAGGAGATACATGCAGGAAGTCCAAAAGCAAGGAGGTCGCCGTCACGTTGGCCTGGAGGCCAGAAGAGGGGAGCGCCATGAGAGAGGCTGCAGGGAGAAGAATCGATATTTTTGAACTGAACTGAGGGGCCCAAGAGAGAGGGGACTGACGGAATGCAGGGGATGAGAAACATCTACTGTCTATTATTGCATCTTTACTTTCTGCTTCCGCTTCCTACTTCCTCTTCTGCCTCCCCTTCCGCTTCCTGCTTCCCCTTTCACTACCTCTTTCGCTTCCTACTTCCACCTCATACTGCCTCTTCCACTTCTCTTGCACTTCCTTTACCATCCCATCTACCTCTTCCTACTTCTTTTTCCACTTCCTCTTCTAATTCCTACTTCCTCTTCCACTTCCTACTTCCTCTTCCACCTCCTACTTCCACTTCCTCTTCCACTTCCAACTTACTTCCACTTCCTCTTCCACTTCCTACTTTCACCTCCTGTCCCACTTCCTCTTTCACTTCTTACTTCCTTTTCCACTTCTACTACCTCTTTTACTTCCTTTTCCACTTCCTACTTCCTCTTTCATTTCCTCTTCCACTTCCTATTTCCTCTTCCACTTCCTTTTCCACATCCTACTTCCACTTCCTCTTCCACTTCCTACATACTCTTCCACTTCCTTTTCCACTTCCTACTTCCTCTTCCACTTCCTATTTCCTTTTCCACTTCCTCTTCCACTTCCTACTTCCTCTTCCACTTCCTTTTCAACTTCATACTTCCTCTTCCACTTCCTTTTCCACTTCCTACCTCCTCTTCCACTTCCTTTTCCACTTCCTACTTCCTCTTCCACTTCCTACTTCCTTTTCCACTTCCTACTTCTTTTTCCACTAACTTTTCCACTTCCTACTTCCTCTTCCACTTCCTTTTCCACTTCTTACTTCCTCTTCCTTTTTTTCCCCCCTCTTGTAGGCTTTTCCTTTCTTTTCTCTTCAGTTCCCCTCGCCTTTTCAATCTATATGGACCAAGGTGCCCTGCCCCATGGGGGGTGTAGGGGGAGCCTAACATCTATGGGGGACCGGGTTTCTCTCTTTTTAGTATCTACTGATAAATCGCTCTTCTGGTAGCCAGGTTACTTATGCTGATGGGAGGTGAAGTGAAATTGAGACCAGAGGCAACAAATAATAGGTATGGGCAATGAGGGAGGGGTCATTGTATGCTGGCACGGTTATTGACCAGGAAGGCCTTGCTCTGGTGTGTTAGATAACAGAACAATGGGGGACAGGCCATATGTAAATGTTAATTAGGGGGCTGAGAGGGGATTGCGGAGCCAGGAGCATCACAGAAAAAATGGAAGTGACGAGACGATTGATTGTAAAGGGGGGGACAGTTGAGGGGTTGTTAGTTGACCATAGATTTAGGTTGAATACTTGGGTTCATGTAAAGCAACGCTATAAGAACACCGAAAGAAAACTGAGGGCAGTTGGGGGGTAGCCAACAGGTTTATAGTTAATGCCAAGAAGAGGACACAAGGTTGCGCCCAGGCAATACATAGTTGTCAGTACGCAGCGGAGTTAAGGCAGGGAAAAGACCAGGGAAAGACGCCAAGACACACACAAGTGAGAACATATAGCGACACAAATGTCCCGAGATGTTGGGATAAAGGTTAAATTAGTCACTTGGAACGTAAAAGGTTTGAAGTCTCCACATAAGCGCATGATGATATTACGACACCTTAAAAGACTGAAGGTAGATATCGCACTACTGCAGGAGACCCACCTGCAAAAAGGGGATTTTTTTCGTATGCAAAAATTATGGGTGGGGGCGGTAGTCGGGTCAGGATCCCAGGGAAGGAAGGCAGGGGTAATGATCTTAATAAACAAACACTTTACTCACGAAATAGTGTCCCAAGACAGTGATGATGGTGGGAGGTACATACATATCAAATTAACTAGCCCGCAGGGAGAGTTTAGTATACACAATATATACGCCCCTAATACCGAACAAAAAGCCTTCTTTGACTTTATCACCAACAAATTGGGAGTGGATGTAGACCCAAATAAGATAGTGGGGGGAGATTTTAATGCAGTAGTTTCGATAAAAGGAGGATAGGAGGTGTGGAGACACGGGGCTCAGTGGGTGCTCTCGTCCACTAAAACCCGCCGCCTTTAGAAAGACAGCGTGGCTCAGGGCTCATCCCAACTGAACGCCGGCCTCCTTAACCGTGGGCGTAACACTACTCAGACAACACAGGGTGAGGGAACCACAATAATTAGACTTTATTGGATCCCCAAACAATTAACGGCACATATCACATAACCAGCAAAACACACAAATGTAACAGACAACAGAGTCTCACCCTTCCGCTGGCTCACCAGGGATTTAGAATGTCCATGCCTCACAGGTTCCAAGCTGTCTGAGGTCTGCAAAGTCTGTAACAGGTGACTGAACTGTCCCAACCTGAGTGTCCTCCTTAGGTAGTCCTGGTTTGATGTTAAAATCCTGGCAGCCGGAGTCGAAATCCCTAGGCTGTGGATATGGTCTCCAACCGGGTCCGGAGTCCCTAGATTGAAGCCATAAGATATCCTGATCCTCTAGTCAGCTCCAAAGAGCTTAGACTGGATCCATCAGCATCCATCAACAACCCCTGGTGGCTTAAAGAAGTCCTTTTTATAGCCACAACCTTCCACTTGGATACACTGCGTCCTCATCGATTGGTTGGACAAGATTGCTTCTCCCATTGGAGGAATTTCAAGCTGCATGGACAATGTTCATTTAAATGATGTTCATAGAAAGACTGAGGGTGTACATGTAAACTGGGAGTCACCGACTAGACAATGGCTACTAAGATAATTACATTATCAATACACAACTACAATACAATGGTTACTGGAAATGTCTGGAGAACAATACGTCTAGCTTTCAGTGGCCAACACAATTACATTGAGTCAACAAGAGTCTTGTAAAAACAATGAGGGACTTCTCCCCCATCTATAGACAATCTATCATGCTGTCTGGCTGGATTTTAAGAAACTTTAACCCATGAGAGTCCATGTCGTCACATTCCTCCCCCTTCTTAATATTAGCCAGACATGATAGGCTTCCGATCATCCTTCTCCTCTTGACGGCATTGTCCTTTTTAATGGTGAGGTCAGCAACAGAGGCTTGCATCTATACACCTCCCCCTGATTACCTCCCCCAAGTTGAGCAGCCATATTGTGGGGTCCATGAGTTGGGCCTGCACAAATCTCCCACTATCAATCCTCCCCCAGTCAAAAGCCACAGTGTGGTTAGGCTTACTCACGGTTCTTGGCTCAGAAGTCGATGATGGAGACCGGGAATGCAAACCATCCCTGGAAAAGATGTTAGAAAGATCCACATCAGGGTCCTGCTTGGCTTGGAGGTGGGTGATGGCTTCTTCAAACTGACTGGATAGTCCTTGTACTAGGTCATTCTCCAAAATGACTGGTGTGAGGAGGTAATTCACAAGCCCCACTTTCACTTCCCTTTGAGTGGTATCCGAAACAGGCTTGGTGGGGCCATCTATGAACCCCACTTCAACTTCTTCCTGGCTAGTCCCCGAAACAAAAGTGTGTGGACGGTGTCCATAAGCTCCACATCAGCCTTGCTCTGGTCAGTCTCCACAATGTCAGGAATGGGGAGGCTGTTCACAATCCCCACATCGATCACTTCCTGGATGGTCCCCAAAATACCAGGTGTGGGGAGGCTATCCACAAGCTCCACCTTGACCTCTCCCTGGTCGGTTTTTAGGTCCAACTGCACACATGCCAGAGGGACGTCTGAGCGCTGGCCCTCAGCCAGGGAGATGGGTAATTGGGAATCTGGTACAGGGTCTTCTGGAGAAACAATAACTGGGCTTACCAGAGTGATGGAAGATCCAATGTCTCGAAGTCCCTGAGCCTGTATATCACCGACCTTGACCGTCTGGATGTGGGGATGGAGGTTGGCTGGTGTACGGTGTCCGGCCTGCCGTAGGGTGTGGACTGGATAAACCACTTCCTCAACTATTGGTGTTTCTTGGGAGTAGCATTACTCAGGTCTCGTTAGTTCATCTCGGCATATGTTGACTGGTTGGAGTGGCAGACGGGCTCCAAGCATGCGGCCTTGGTTTTGGAGACAATCTTTATCTAGATGTCCATTGCGCCCACATGTATAACAGCGCCATAGATTGGGCGAGTCACAGGCCCTGTTTGTAGTCCTTTGTTTTGGCGCAGCTTCTGCTGGGTAGCGGGACCATCCTTCTCGACCGGCTGGTGTTAGCAGTACTGCAGCTGGAATCCCATAAACATATTCCAGAACATAAGCCCTCTCTTCTCTTGAGGATCTAGGCCCCAATGCATCCAACAATGCTGTGGCTTGGGCCATTTTGGACAAAGTTGATTCCCAATTGTCACTAGATCCATGATGTGGCACATAGTCTACATCCTCTGGGTCAATATCGGCGGGATCCTCATCGTCCTCTGAATCATTCTGGGCATCCCAACGCTCCAGCAGACAATCTCTCGCCTCCGGCACAGATCCTGCAACATCCATTTACTGCAGCGGTCGTAACTCCTCTCTTGTCCTTGTCCCATGGCTGAGCTGGTGGGGTTGGACATGGCAGCGTCCGAAACCTGAATGCCTCCCCTATGGCCTGCTGGGTATGCTTATGTGCCTCCCTGGTTGTTGAGCCCTGGACGGTGTCCGAAAACACCAGTCCACTGCAGCTCCCCTGGGTAAACCAGGCTGAGTAGTATCCCACCGCTGCCACCAATTGTGGAGACACGGGGCTCAGTGGGTGCTCTCGTCCACTAAAACCCGCCGCCTTTAGAAAGACAGCGTGGCTCAGGGCTCATCCCAACTGAACGCCGGCCTCCTTAACCGTGCGCGTAACACTACTCAGACAACACAGGGTGAGGGAACCACAATAATTAGACTTTATTGGATCCCCAAACAATTAACGGCACATATCACATAACCAGCAAAACACACAAATGTAACAGGCAACAGAGTCTCACCCTTCCGCTGGCTCACCAGGGATTTAGAATGTCCATGCCTCACAGGTTCCAAGCTGTCTGAGGTCTGCAAAGTCTGTAACAGGTGACTGAACTGTCCCAACCTGAGTGTCCTCCTTAGGTAGTCCTGGTTCGATGTTAAAATCCTGGCAGCCGGAGTCGAAATCCCTAGGCTGTGGATATGGTCTCCAACCGGGTCCGGAGTCCCTAGATTGAAGCCATAAGATATCCTGATCCTCTAGTCAGCTCCAAAGAGCTTAGACTGGATCCATCAGCATCCATCAACAACCCCTGGTGGCTTAAAGAAGTCCTTTTTATAGCCACAACCTTCCACTTGGATACACTGCGTCCTCATCGATTGGTTGGACAAGATTGCTTCTCCCATTGGAGGAATTTCAAGCTGCATGGACAATGTTCATTTAAATGATGTGCATAGAAAGACTGAGGGTGTACATGTAAACTGGGAGTCACCGACTAGACAATGGCTACTAAGATAATTACATTATCAATACACAACTACAATACAATGGTTACTGGAAATGTCTGGAGAACAATACGTCTAGCTTTCAGTGGCCAACACAATTACATTGAGTCAACAAGAGTCTTGTAAAAACAACGAGGGACTTCTCCCCCATCTATAGACAATCTATCATGCTGTCTGGCTGGATTTTAAGAAACTTTAACCCATGAGAGTCCATGTCGTCACATTCCTCCCCCTTCTTAATATTAGCCAGACATGATAGGCTTCCGATCATCCTTCTCCTCTTGACGGCATTGTCCTTTTTAATGGTGAGGTCAGCAACAGAGGCTTGCATCTATACACCTCCCCCTGATTACCTCCCCCAAGTTGAGCAGCCATATTGTGGGGTCCATGAGTTGGGCCTGCACAAATCTCCCACTATCAATCCTCCCCCAGTCAAAAGCCACAGTGTGGTTAGGCTTACTCACGGTTCTTGGCTCAGAAGTCGATGATGGAGACCGGGAATGCAAACCATCCCTGGAAAAGATGTTAGAAAGATCCACATCAGGGTCCTGCTTGGCTTGGAGGTGGGTGATGGCTTCTTCAAACTGACTGGATAGTCCTTGTACTAGGTCATTCTCCAAAATGACTGGTGTGAGGAGGTAATTCACAAGCCCCACTTTCACTTCCCTTTGAGTGGTATCCGAAACAGGCTTGGTGGGGCCATCTATGAACCCCACTTCAACTTCCTCCTGGCTAGTCCCCGAAACAACAGGTGTGTGGACGGTGTCCATAAGCTCCACATCAGCCTTGCTCTGGTCAGTCTCCACAATGTCAGGAATGGGGAGGCTGTTCACAATCCCCACATCGATCACTTCCTGGATGGTCCCCAAAATACCAGGTGTGGGGAGGCTATCCACAAGCTCCACCTCGACCTCTCCCTGGTCGGTTTTTAGGTCCAACTGCACACATGCCAGAGGGACGTCTGAGCGCTGGCCCTCAGCCAGGGAGATGGGTAATTGGGAATCTGGTACAGGGTCTTCTGGAGAAACAATAACTGGGCTTACCAGAGTGATGGAAGATCCAATGTCTCGAAGTCCCTGAGCCTGTATATCACCGACCTTGACCGTCTGGATGTGGGGATGGAGGTTGGCTGGTGTACGGTGTCCGGCCTGCCGTAGGGTGTGGACTGGATAAACCACTTCCTCAACTATTGGTGTTTCTTGGGAGTAGCATTCCTCAGGTCTCGTTAGTTCATCTCGGCATATGTTGACTGGTTGGAGTGGCAGACGGGCTCCAAGCATGCGGCCTTGGTTTTGGAGACAATCTTTATCTAGATGTCCATTGCGCCCACATGTATAACAGCGCCATAGATTGGGCGAGTCACAGGCCCTGTTTGTAGTCCTTTGTTTTGGCGCAGCTTCTGCTGGGTAGCGGGACCATCCTTCTCGACCGGCTGGTGTTAGCAGTACTGCAGCTGGAATCCCATAAACATATTCCAGAACATAAGCCCTCTCTTCTCTTGAGGATCTAGGCCCCAATGCATCCAACAACGCTGTGGCTTGGGCCATTTTGGACAAAGTTGATTCCCAATTGTCACTAGATCCATGATGTGGCACATAGTCTACATCCTCTGGGTCAATATCGGCGGGATCCTCATCGTCCTCTGAATCATTCTGGGCATCCCAACGCTCCAGCAGACAATCTCTCGCCTCCGGCACAGATCCTGCAACATCCATTTACTGCAGCGGTCGTAACTCCTCTCTTGTCCTTGTCCCATGGCTGAGCTGGTGGGGTTGGACATGGCAGCGTCCGAAACCTGAATGCCTCCCCTATGGCCTGCTGGGTATGCTTATGTGCCTCCCTGGTTGTTGAGCCCTGGACGGTGTCCGAAAACACCAGTCCACTGCAGCTCCCCTGGGTAAACCAGGCTGAGTAGTATCCCACCGCTGCCACCAATTGTGGAGACACGGGGCTCAGTGGGTGCTCTCGTCCACTAAAACCCGCCGCCTTTAGAAAGACAGCGTGGCTCAGGGCTCATCCCAACTGAACGCCGGCCTCCTTAACCGTGCGCGTAACACTACTCAGACAACACAGGGTGAGGGAACCACAATAATTAGACTTTATTGGATCCCCAAACAATTAACGGCACATATCACATAACCAGCAAAACACACAAATGTAACAGGCAACAGAGTCTCACCCTTCCGCTGGCTCACCAGGGATTTAGAATGTCCATGCCTCACAGGTTCCAAGCTGTCTGAGGTCTGCAAAGTCTGTAACAGGTGACTGAACTGTCCCAACCTGAGTGTCCTCCTTAGGTAGTCCTGGTTTGATGTTAAAATCCTGGCAGCCGGAGTCGAAATCCCTAGGCTGTGGATATGGTCTCCAACCGGGTCCGGAGTCCCTAGATTGAAGCCATAAGATATCCTGATCCTCTAGTCAGCTCCAAAGAGCTTAGACTGGATCCATCAGCATTCATCAACAACCCCTGGTGGCTTAAAGAAGTCCGTTTTATAGCCACAACCTTCCACTGGGATACACTGCGTCCTCATCGATTGGTTGGACAAGATTGCTTCTCCCATTGGAGGAATATCAAGCTGCATGGACAATGTTCATTTAAATGATGTGCATAGAAAGACTGAGGGTGTACATGTAAACTGGGAGTCACCGACTAGACAATGGCTACTAAGATAATTACATTATCAATACACAACTACAATACAATGGTTACTGGAAATGTCTGGAGAACAATACGTCTAGCTTTCAGTGGCCAACACAATTACATTGAGTCAACAAGAGTCTTGTAAAAACAATGAGGGACTTCTCCCCCATCTATAGACAATCTATCATGCTGTCTGGCTGGATTTTAAGAAACTTTAACCCATGAGAGTCCATGTCGTCACATTCCTCCCCCTTCTTAATATTAGCCAGACATGATAGGCTTCCGATCATCCTTCTCCTCTTGACGGCATTGTCCTTTTTAATGGTGAGGTCAGCAACAGAGGCTTGCATCTATACACCTCCCCCTGATTACCTCCCCCAAGTTGAGCAGCCATATTGTGGGGTCCATGAGTTGGGCCTGCACAAATCTCCCACTATCAATCCTCCCCCAGTCAAAAGCCACAGTGTGGTTAGGCTTACTCACGGTTCTTGGCTCAGAAGTCGATGATGGAGACCGGGAATGCAAACCATCCCTGGAAAAGATGTTAGAAAGATCCACATCAGGGTCCTGCTTGGCTTGGAGGTGGGTGATGGCTTCTTCAAACTGACTGGATAGTCCTTGTACTAGGTCATTCTCCAAAATGACTGGTGTGAGGAGGTAATTCACAAGCCCCACTTTCACTTCCCTTTGAGTGGTATCCGAAACAGGCTTGGTGGGGCCATCTATGAACCCCACTTCAACTTCCTCCTGGCTAGTCCCCGAAACAACAGGTGTGTGGACGGTGTCCATAAGCTCCACATCAGCCTTGCTCTGGTCAGTCTCCACAATGTCAGGAATGGGGAGGCTGTTCACAATCCCCACATCGATCACTTCCTGGATGGTCCCCAAAATACCAGGTGTGGGGAGGCTATCCACAAGCTCCACCTCGACCTCTCCCTGGTCGGTTTTTAGGTCCAACTGCACACATGCCAGAGGGACGTCTGAGCGCTGGCCCTCAGCCAGGGAGATGGGTAATTGGGAATCTGGTACAGGGTCTTCTGGAGAAACAATAACTGGGCTTACCAGAGTGATGGAAGATCCAATGTCTCGAAGTCCCTGAGCCTGTATATCACCGACCTTGACCGTCTGGATGTGGGGATGGAGGTTGGCTGGTGTACGGTGTCCGGCCTGCCGTAGGGTGTGGACTGGATAAACCACTTCCTCAACTATTGGTGTTTCTTGGGAGTAGCATTCCTCAGGTCTCGTTAGTTCATCTCGGCATATGTTGACTGGTTGGAGTGGCAGACGGGCTCCAAGCATGCGGCCTTGGTTTTGGAGACAATCTTTATCTAGATGTCCATTGCGCCCACATGTATAACAGCGCCATAGATTGGGCGAGTCACAGGCCCTGTTTGTAGTCCTTTGTTTTGGCGCAGCTTCTGCTGGGTAGCGGGACCATCCTTCTCGACCGGCTGGTGTTAGCAGTACTGCAGCTGGAATCCCATAAACATATTCCAGAACATAAGCCCTCTCTTCTCTTGAGGATCTAGGCCCCAATGCATCCAACAACGCTGTGGCTTGGGCCATTTTGGACAAAGTTGATTCCCAATTGTCACTAGATCCATGATGTGGCACATAGTCTACATCCTCTGGGTCAATATCGGCGGGATCCTCATCGTCCTCTGAATCATTCTGGGCATCCCAACGCTCCAGCAGACAATCTCTCGCCTCCGGCACAGATCCTGCAACATCCATTTACTGCAGCGGTCGTAACTCCTCTCTTGTCCTTGTCCCATGGCTGAGCTGGTGGGGTTGGACATGGCAGCGTCCGAAACCTGAATGCCTCCCCTATGGCCTGCTGGGTATGCTTATGTGCCTCCCTGGTTGTTGAGCCCTGGACGGTGTCCGAAAACACCAGTCCACTGCAGCTCCCCTGGGTAAACCAGGCTGAGTAGTATCCCACCGCTGCCACCAATTGTGGAGACACGGGGCTCAGTGGGTGCTCTCGTCCACTAAAACCCGCCGCCTTTAGAAAGACAGCGTGGCTCAGGGCTCATCCCAACTGAACGCCGGCCTCCTTAACCGTGCGCGTAACACTACTCAGACAACACAGGGTGAGGGAACCACAATAATTAGACTTTATTGGATCCCCAAACAATTAACGGCACATATCACATAACCAGCAAAACACACAAATGTAACAGGCAACAGAGTCTCACCCTTCCGCTGGCTCACCAGGGATTTAGAATGTCCATGCCTCACAGGTTCCAAGCTGTCTGAGGTCTGCAAAGTCTGTAACAGGTGACTGAACTGTCCCAACCTGAGTGTCCTCCTTAGGTAGTCCTGGTTTGATGTTAAAATCCTGGCAGCCGGAGTCGAAATCCCTAGGCTGTGGATATGGTCTCCAACCGGGTCCGGAGTCCCTAGATTGAAGCCATAAGATATCCTGATCCTCTAGTCAGCTCCAAAGAGCTTAGACTGGATCCATCAGCATCCATCAACAACCCCTGGTGGCTTAAAGAAGTCCTTTTTATAGCCACAACCTTCCACTTGGATACACTGCGTCCTCATCGATTGGTTGGACAAGATTGCTTCTCCCATTGGAGGAATTTCAAGCTGCATGGACAATGTTCATTTAAATGATGTGCATAGAAAGACTGAGGGTGTACATGTAAACTGGGAGTCACCGACTAGACAATGGCTACTAAGATAATTACATTATCAATACACAACTACAATACAATGGTTACTGGAAATGTCTGGAGAACAATACGTCTAGCTTTCAGTGGCCAACACAATTACATTGAGTCAACAAGAGTCTTGTAAAAACAACGAGGGACTTCTCCCCCATCTATAGACAATCTATCATGCTGTCTGGCTGGATTTTAAGAAACTTTAACCCATGAGAGTCCATGTCGTCACATTCCTCCCCCTTCTTAATATTAGCCAGACATGATAGGCTTCCGATCATCCTTCTCCTCTTGACGGCATTGTCCTTTTTAATGGTGAGGTCAGCAACAGAGGCTTGCATCTATACACCTCCCCCTGATTACCTCCCCCAAGTTGAGCAGCCATATTGTGGGGTCCATGAGTTGGGCCTGCACAAATCTCCCACTATCAATCCTCCCCCAGTCAAAAGCCACAGTGTGGTTAGGCTTACTCACGGTTCTTGGCTCAGAAGTCGATGATGGAGACCGGGAATGCAAACCATCCCTGGAAAAGATGTTAGAAAGATCCACATCAGGGTCCTGCTTGGCTTGGAGGTGGGTGATGGCTTCTTCAAACTGACTGGATAGTCCTTGTACTAGGTCATTCTCCAAAATGACTGGTGTGAGGAGGTAATTCACAAGCCCCACTTTCACTTCCCTTTGAGTGGTATCCGAAACAGGCTTGGTGGGGCCATCTATGAACCCCACTTCAACTTCCTCCTGGCTAGTCCCCGAAACAACAGGTGTGTGGACGGTGTCCATAAGCTCCACATCAGCCTTGCTCTGGTCAGTCTCCACAATGTCAGGAATGGGGAGGCTGTTCACAATCCCCACATCGATCACTTCCTGGATGGTCCCCAAAATACCAGGTGTGGGGAGGCTATCCACAAGCTCCACCTCGACCTCTCCCTGGTCGGTTTTTAGGTCCAACTGCACACATGCCAGAGGGACGTCTGAGCGCTGGCCCTCAGCCAGGGAGATGGGTAATTGGGAATCTGGTACAGGGTCTTCTGGAGAAACAATAACTGGGCTTACCAGAGTGATGGAAGATCCAATGTCTCGAAGTCCCTGAGCCTGTATATCACCGACCTTGACCGTCTGGATGTGGGGATGGAGGTTGGCTGGTGTACGGTGTCCGGCCTGCCGTAGGGTGTGGACTGGATAAACCACTTCCTCAACTATTGGTGTTTCTTGGGAGTAGCATTCCTCAGGTCTCGTTAGTTCATCTCGGCATATGTTGACTGGTTGGAGTGGCAGACGGGCTCCAAGCATGCGGCCTTGGTTTTGGAGACAATCTTTATCTAGATGTCCATTGCGCCCACATGTATAACAGCGCCATAGATTGGGCGAGTCACAGGCCCTGTTTGTAGTCCTTTGTTTTGGCGCAGCTTCTGCTGGGTAGCGGGACCATCCTTCTCGACCGGCTGGTGTTAGCAGTACTGCAGCTGGAATCCCATAAACATATTCCAGAACATAAGCCCTCTCTTCTCTTGAGGATCTAGGCCCCAATGCATCCAACAACGCTGTGGCTTGGGCCATTTTGGACAAAGTTGATTCCCAATTGTCACTAGATCCATGATGTGGCACATAGTCTACATCCTCTGGGTCAATATCGGCGGGATCCTCATCG
The DNA here is from genome assembly GCF_048569485.1 of Anomaloglossus baeobatrachus. Taxonomy (NCBI): domain Eukaryota; kingdom Metazoa; phylum Chordata; class Amphibia; order Anura; family Aromobatidae; genus Anomaloglossus; species Anomaloglossus baeobatrachus. The sequence continues at coordinate 354,714 of NW_027445052.1, forward strand.
TCCTCTGAATCATTCTGGGCATCCCAACGCTCCAGCAGACAATCTCTCGCCTCCGGCACAGATCCTGCAACATCCATTTACTGCAGCGGTCGTAACTCCTCTCTTGTCCTTGTCCCATGGCTGAGCTGGTGGGGTTGGACATGGCAGCGTCCGAAACCTGAATGCCTCCCCTATGGCCTGCTGGGTATGCTTATGTGCCTCCCTGGTTGTTGAGCCCTGGACGGTGTCCGAAAACACCAGTCCACTGCAGCTCCCCTGGGTAAACCAGGCTGAGTAGTATCCCACCGCTGCCACCAATTGTGGAGACACGGGGCTCAGTGGGTGCTCTCGTCCACTAAAACCCGCCGCCTTTAGAAAGACAGCGTGGCTCAGGGCTCATCCCAACTGAACGCCGGCCTCCTTAACCGTGCGCGTAACACTACTCAGACAACACAGGGTGAGGGAACCACAATAATTAGACTTTATTGGATCCCCAAACAATTAACGGCACATATCACATAACCAGCAAAACACACAAATGTAACAGGCAACAGAGTCTCACCCTTCCGCTGGCTCACCAGGGATTTAGAATGTCCATGCCTCACAGGTTCCAAGCTGTCTGAGGTCTGCAAAGTCTGTAACAGGTGACTGAACTGTCCCAACCTGAGTGTCCTCCTTAGGTAGTCCTGGTTTGATGTTAAAATCCTGGCAGCCGGAGTCGAAATCCCTAGGCTGTGGATATGGTCTCCAACCGGGTCCGGAGTCCCTAGATTGAAGCCATAAGATATCCTGATCCTCTAGTCAGCTCCAAAGAGCTTAGACTGGATCCATCAGCATCCATCAACAACCCCTGGTGGCTTAAAGAAGTCCTTTTTATAGCCACAACCTTCCACTTGGATACACTGCGTCCTCATCGATTGGTTGGACAAGATTGCTTCTCCCATTGGAGGAATATCAAGCTGCATGGACAATGTTCATTTAAATGATGTGCATAGAAAGACTGAGGGTGTACATGTAAACTGGGAGTCACCGACTAGACAATGGCTACTAAGATAATTACATTATCAATACACAACTACAATACAATGGTTACTGGAAATGTCTGGAGAACAATACGTCTAGCTTTCAGTGGCCAACACAATTACATTGAGTCAACAAGAGTCTTGTAAAAACAATGAGGGACTTCTCCCCCATCTATAGACAATCTATCATGCTGTCTGGCTGGATTTTAAGAAACTTTAACCCATGAGAGTCCATGTCGTCACATTCCTCCCCCTTCTTAATATTAGCCAGACATGATAGGCTTCCGATCATCCTTCTCCTCTTGACGGCATTGTCCTTTTTAATGGTGAGGTCAGCAACAGAGGCTTGCATCTATACACCTCCCCCTGATTACCTCCCCCAAGTTGAGCAGCCATATTGTGGGGTCCATGAGTTGGGCCTGCACAAATCTCCCACTATCAATCCTCCCCCAGTCAAAAGCCACAGTGTGGTTAGGCTTACTCACGGTTCTTGGCTCAGAAGTCGATGATGGAGACCGGGAATGCAAACCATCCCTGGAAAAGATGTTAGAAAGATCCACATCAGGGTCCTGCTTGGCTTGGAGGTGGGTGATGGCTTCTTCAAACTGACTGGATAGTCCTTGTACTAGGTCATTCTCCAAAATGACTGGTGTGAGGAGGTAATTCACAAGCCCCACTTTCACTTCCCTTTGAGTGGTATCCGAAACAGGCTTGGTGGGGCCATCTATGAACCCCACTTCAACTTCCTCCTGGCTAGTCCCCGAAACAACAGGTGTGTGGACGGTGTCCATAAGCTCCACATCAGCCTTGCTCTGGTCAGTCTCCACAATGTCAGGAATGGGGAGGCTGTTCACAATCCCCACATCGATCACTTCCTGGATGGTCCCCAAAATACCAGGTGTGGGGAGGCTATCCACAAGCTCCACCTCGACCTCTCCCTGGTCGGTTTTTAGGTCCAACTGCACACATGCCAGAGGGACGTCTGAGCGCTGGCCCTCAGCCAGGGAGATGGGTAATTGGGAATCTGGTACAGGGTCTTCTGGAGAAACAATAACTGGGCTTACCAGAGTGATGGAAGATCCAATGTCTCGAAGTCCCTGAGCCTGTATATCACCGACCTTGACCGTCTGGATGTGGGGATGGAGGTTGGCTGGTGTACGGTGTCCGGCCTGCCGTAGGGTGTGGACTGGATAAACCACTTCCTCAACTATTGGTGTTTCTTGGGAGTAGCATTCCTCAGGTCTCGTTAGTTCATCTCGGCATATGTTGACTGGTTGGAGTGGCAGACGGGCTCCAAGCATGCGGCCTTGGTTTTGGAGACAATCTTTATCTAGATGTCCATTGCGCCCACATGTATAACAGCGCCATAGATTGGGCGAGTCACAGGCCCTGTTTGTAGTCCTTTGTTTTGGCGCAGCTTCTGCTGGGTAGCGGGACCATCCTTCTCGACCGGCTGGTGTTAGCAGTACTGCAGCTGGAATCCCATAAACATATTCCAGAACATAAGCCCTCTCTTCTCTTGAGGATCTAGGCCCCAATGCATCCAACAACGCTGTGGCTTGGGCCATTTTGGACAAAGTTGATTCCCAATTGTCACTAGATCCATGATGTGGCACATAGTCTACATCCTCTGGGTCAATATCGGCGGGATCCTCATCGTCCTCTGAATCATTCTGGGCATCCCAACGCTCCAGCAGACAATCTCTCGCCTCCGGCACAGATCCTGCAACATCCATTTACTGCAGCGGTCGTAACTCCTCTCTTGTCCTTGTCCCATGGCTGAGCTGGTGGGGTTGGACATGGCAGCGTCCGAAACCTGAATGCCTCCCCTATGGCCTGCTGGGTATGCTTATGTGCCTCCCTGGTTGTTGAGCCCTGGACGGTGTCCGAAAACACCAGTCCACTGCAGCTCCCCTGGGTAAACCAGGCTGAGTAGTATCCCACCGCTGCCACCAATTGTGGAGACACGGGGCTCAGTGGGTGCTCTCGTCCACTAAAACCCGCCGCCTTTAGAAAGACAGCGTGGCTCAGGGCTCATCCCAACTGAACGCCGGCCTCCTTAACCGTGCGCGTAACACTACTCAGACAACACAGGGTGAGGGAACCACAATAATTAGACTTTATTGGATCCCCAAACAATTAACGGCACATATCACATAACCAGCAAAACACACAAATGTAACAGGCAACAGAGTCTCACCCTTCCGCTGGCTCACCAGGGATTTAGAATGTCCATGCCTCACAGGTTCCAAGCTGTCTGAGGTCTGCAAAGTCTGTAACAGGTGACTGAACTGTCCCAACCTGAGTGTCCTCCTTAGGTAGTCCTGGTTTGATGTTAAAATCCTGGCAGCCGGAGTCGAAATCCCTAGGCTGTGGATATGGTCTCCAACCGGGTCCGGAGTCCCTAGATTGAAGCCATAAGATATCCTGATCCTCTAGTCAGCTCCAAAGAGCTTAGACTGGATCCATCAGCATCCATCAACAACCCCTGGTGGCTTAAAGAAGTCCTTTTTATAGCCACAACCTTCCACTTGGATACACTGCGTCCTCATCGATTGGTTGGACAAGATTGCTTCTCCCATTGGAGGAATTTCAAGCTGCATGGACAATGTTCATTTAAATGATGTGCATAGAAAGACTGAGGGTGTACATGTAAACTGGGAGTCACCGACTAGACAATGGCTACTAAGATAATTACATTATCAATACACAACTACAATACAATGGTTACTGGAAATGTCTGGAGAACAATACGTCTAGCTTTCAGTGGCCAACACAATTACATTGAGTCAACAAGAGTCTTGTAAAAACAACGAGGGACTTCTCCCCCATCTATAGACAATCTATCATGCTGTCTGGCTGGATTTTAAGAAACTTTAACCCATGAGAGTCCATGTCGTCACATTCCTCCCCCTTCTTAATATTAGCCAGACATGATAGGCTTCCGATCATCCTTCTCCTCTTGACGGCATTGTCCTTTTTAATGGTGAGGTCAGCAACAGAGGCTTGCATCTATACACCTCCCCCTGATTACCTCCCCCAAGTTGAGCAGCCATATTGTGGGGTCCATGAGTTGGGCCTGCACAAATCTCCCACTATCAATCCTCCCCCAGTCAAAAGCCACAGTGTGGTTAGGCTTACTCACGGTTCTTGGCTCAGAAGTCGATGATGGAGACCGGGAATGCAAACCATCCCTGGAAAAGATGTTAGAAAGATCCACATCAGGGTCCTGCTTGGCTTGGAGGTGGGTGATGGCTTCTTCAAACTGACTGGATAGTCCTTGTACTAGGTCATTCTCCAAAATGACTGGTGTGAGGAGGTAATTCACAAGCCCCACTTTCACTTCCCTTTGAGTGGTATCCGAAACAGGCTTGGTGGGGCCATCTATGAACCCCACTTCAACTTCCTCCTGGCTAGTCCCCGAAACAACAGGTGTGTGGACGGTGTCCATAAGCTCCACATCAGCCTTGCTCTGGTCAGTCTCCACAATGTCAGGAATGGGGAGGCTGTTCACAATCCCCACATCGATCACTTCCTGGATGGTCCCCAAAATACCAGGTGTGGGGAGGCTATCCACAAGCTCCACCTCGACCTCTCCCTGGTCGGTTTTTAGGTCCAACTGCACACATGCCAGAGGGACGTCTGAGCGCTGGCCCTCAGCCAGGGAGATGGGTAATTGGGAATCTGGTACAGGGTCTTCTGGAGAAACAATAACTGGGCTTACCAGAGTGATGGAAGATCCAATGTCTCGAAGTCCCTGAGCCTGTATATCACCGACCTTGACCGTCTGGATGTGGGGATGGAGGTTGGCTGGTGTACGGTGTCCGGCCTGCCGTAGGGTGTGGACTGGATAAACCACTTCCTCAACTATTGGTGTTTCTTGGGAGTAGCATTCCTCAGGTCTCGTTAGTTCATCTCGGCATATGTTGACTGGTTGGAGTGGCAGACGGGCTCCAAGCATGCGGCCTTGGTTTTGGAGACAATCTTTATCTAGATGTCCATTGCGCCCACATGTATAACAGCGCCATAGATTGGGCGAGTCACAGGCCCTGTTTGTAGTCCTTTGTTTTGGCGCAGCTTCTGCTGGGTAGCGGGACCATCCTTCTCGACCGGCTGGTGTTAGCAGTACTGCAGCTGGAATCCCATAAACATATTCCAGAACATAAGCCCTCTCTTCTCTTGAGGATCTAGGCCCCAATGCATCCAACAACGCTGTGGCTTGGGCCATTTTGGACAAAGTTGATTCCCAATTGTCACTAGATCCATGATGTGGCACATAGTCTACATCCTCTGGGTCAATATCGGCGGGATCCTCATCGTCCTCTGAATCATTCTGGGCATCCCAACGCTCCAGCAGACAATCTCTCGCCTCCGGCACAGATCCTGCAACATCCATTTACTGCAGCGGTCGTAACTCCTCTCTTGTCCTTGTCCCATGGCTGAGCTGGTGGGGTTGGACATGGCAGCGTCCGAAACCTGAATGCCTCCCCTATGGCCTGCTGGGTATGCTTATGTGCCTCCCTGGTTGTTGAGCCCTGGACGGTGTCCGAAAACACCAGTCCACTGCAGCTCCCCTGGGTAAACCAGGCTGAGTAGTATCCCACCGCTGCCACCAATTGTGGAGACACGGGGCTCAGTGGGTGCTCTCGTCCACTAAAACCCGCCGCCTTTAGAAAGACAGCGTGGCTCAGGGCTCATCCCAACTGAACGCCGGCCTCCTTAACCGTGCGCGTAACACTACTCAGACAACACAGGGTGAGGGAACCACAATAATTAGACTTTATTGGATCCCCAAACAATTAACGGCACATATCACATAACCAGCAAAACACACAAATGTAACAGGCAACAGAGTCTCACCCTTCCGCTGGCTCACCAGGGATTTAGAATGTCCATGCCTCACAGGTTCCAAGCTGTCTGAGGTCTGCAAAGTCTGTAACAGGTGACTGAACTGTCCCAACCTGAGTGTCCTCCTTAGGTAGTCCTGGTTTGATGTTAAAATCCTGGCAGCCGGAGTCGAAATCCCTAGGCTGTGGATATGGTCTCCAACCGGGTCCGGAGTCCCTAGATTGAAGCCATAAGATATCCTGATCCTCTAGTCAGCTCCAAAGAGCTTAGACTGGATCCATCAGCATCCATCAACAACCCCTGGTGGCTTAAAGAAGTCCTTTTTATAGCCACAACCTTCCACTTGGATACACTGCGTCCTCATCGATTGGTTGGACAAGATTGCTTCTCCCATTGGAGGAATTTCAAGCTGCATGGACAATGTTCATTTAAATGATGTGCATAGAAAGACTGAGGGTGTACATGTAAACTGGGAGTCACCGACTAGACAATGGCTACTAAGATAATTACATTATCAATACACAACTACAATACAATGGTTACTGGAAATGTCTGGAGAACAATACGTCTAGCTTTCAGTGGCCAACACAATTACATTGAGTCAACAAGAGTCTTGTAAAAACAATGAGGGACTTCTCCCCCATCTATAGACAATCTATCATGCTGTCTGGCTGGATTTTAAGAAACTTTAACCCATGAGAGTCCATGTCGTCACATTCCTCCCCCTTCTTTATATTAGCCAGACATGATAGGCTTCCGATCATCCTTCTCCTCTTGACGGCATTGTCCTTTTTAATGGTGAGGTCAGCAACAGAGGCTTGCATCTATACACCTCCCCCTGATTACCTCCCCCAAGTTGAGCAGCCATATTGTGGGGTCCATGAGTTGGGCCTGCACAAATCTCCCACTATCAATCCTCCCCCAGTCAAAAGCCACAGTGTGGTTAGGCTTACTCACGGTTCTTGGCTCAGAAGTCGATGATGGAGACCGGGAATGCAAACCATCCCTGGAAAAGATGTTAGAAAGATCCACATCAGGGTCCTGCTTGGCTTGGAGGTGGGTGATGGCTTCTTCAAACTGACTGGATAGTCCTTGTACTAGGTCATTCTCCAAAATGACTGGTGTGAGGAGGTAATTCACAAGCCCCACTTTCACTTCCCTTTGAGTGGTATCCGAAACTAAGATAATTACATTATCAATACACAACTACAATACAATGGTTACTGGAAATGTCTGGAGAACAATACGTCTAGCTTTCAGTGGCCAACACAATCACATTGAGTCAACAAGAGTCTTGTAAAAACAATGAGGGACTTCTCCCCCATCTATAGACAATCTATCATGCTGTCTGGCTGGATTTTAAGAAACTTTAACCCATGAGAGTCCATGTCGTCACATTCCTCCCCCTTCTTAATATTAGCCAGACATGATAGGCTTCCGATCATCCTTCTCCTCTTGACGGCATTGTCCTTTTTAATGGTGAGGTCAGCAACAGAGGCTTGCATCTATACACCTCCCCCTGATTACCTCCCCCAAGTTGAGCAGCCATATTGTGGGGTCCATGAGTTGGGCCTGCACAAATCTCCCACTATCAATCCTCCCCCAGTCAAAAGCCACAGTGTGGTTAGGCTTACTCACGGTTCTTGGCTCAGAAGTCGATGATGGAGACCGGGAATGCAAACCATCCCTGGAAAAGATGTTAGAAAGATCCACATCAGGGTCCTGCTTGGCTTGGAGGTGGGTGATGGCTTCTTCAAACTGACTGGATAGTCCTTGTACTAGGTCATTCTCCAAAATGACTGGTGTGAGGAGGTAATTCACAAGCCCCACTTTCACTTCCCTTTGAGTGGTATCCGAAACAGGCTTGGTGGGGCCATCTATGAACCCCACTTCAACTTCCTCCTGGCTAGTCCCCGAAACAACAGGTGTGTGGACGGTGTCCATAAGCTCCACATCAGCCTTGCTCTGGTCAGTCTCCACAATGTCAGGAATGGGGAGGCTGTTCACAATCCCCACATCGATCACTTCCTGGATGGTCCCCAAAATACCAGGTGTGGGGAGGCTATCCACAAGCTCCACCTCGACCTCTCCCTGGTCGGTTTTTAGGTCCAACTGCACACATGCCAGAGGGACGTCTGAGCGCTGGCCCTCAGCCAGGGAGATGGGTAATTGGGAATCTGGTACAGGGTCTTCTGGAGAAACAATAACTGGGCTTACCAGAGTGATGGAAGATCCAATGTCTCGAAGTCCCTGAGCCTGTATATCACCGACCTTGACCGTCTGGATGTGGGGATGGAGGTTGGCTGGTGTACGGTGTCCGGCCTGCCGTAGGGTGTGGACTGGATAAACCACTTCCTCAACTATTGGTGTTTCTTGGGAGTAGCATTCCTCAGGTCTCGTTAGTTCATCTCGGCATATGTTGACTGGTTGGAGTGGCAGACGGGCTCCAAGCATGCGGCCTTGGTTTTGGAGACAATCTTTATCTAGATGTCCATTGCGCCCACATGTATAACAGCGCCATAGATTGGGCGAGTCACAGGCCCTGTTTGTAGTCCTTTGTTTTGGCGCAGCTTCTGCTGGGTAGCGGGACCATCCTTCTCGACCGGCTGGTGTTAGCAGTACTGCAGCTGGAATCCCATAAACATATTCCAGAACATAAGCCCTCTCTTCTCTTGAGGATCTAGGCCCCAATGCATCCAACAACGCTGTGGCTTGGGCCATTTTGGACAAAGTTGATTCCCAATTGTCACTAGATCCATGATGTGGCACATAGTCTACATCCTCTGGGTCAATATCGGCGGGATCCTCATCGTCCTCTGAATCATTCTGGGCATCCCAACGCTCCAGCAGACAATCTCTCGCCTCCGGCACAGATCCTGCAACATCCATTTACTGCAGCGGTCGTAACTCCTCTCTTGTCCTTGTCCCATGGCTGAGCTGGTGGGGTTGGACATGGCAGCGTCCGAAACCTGAATGCCTCCCCTATGGCCTGCTGGGTATGCTTATGTGCCTCCCTGGTTGTTGAGCCCTGGACGGTGTCCGAAAACACCAGTCCACTGCAGCTCCCCTGGGTAAACCAGGCTGAGTAGTATCCCACCGCTGCCACCAATTGTGGAGACACGGGGCTCAGTGGGTGCTCTCGTCCACTAAAACCCGCCGCCTTTAGAAAGACAGCGTGGCTCAGGGCTCATCCCAACTGAACGCCGGCCTCCTTAACCGTGCGCGTAACACTACTCAGACAACACAGGGTGAGGGAACCACAATAATTAGACTTTATTGGATCCCCAAACAATTAACGGCACATATCACATAACCAGCAAAACACACAAATGTAACAGGCAACAGAGTCTCACCCTTCCGCTGGCTCACCAGGGATTTAGAATGTCCATGCCTCACAGGTTCCAAGCTGTCTGAGGTCTGCAAAGTCTGTAACAGGTGACTGAACTGTCCCAACCTGAGTGTCCTCCTTAGGTAGTCCTGGTTTGATGTTAAAATCCTGGCAGCCGGAGTCGAAATCCCTAGGCTGTGGATATGGTCTCCAACCGGGTCCGGAGTCCCTAGATTGAAGCCATAAGATATCCTGATCCTCTAGTCAGCTCCAAAGAGCTTAGACTGGATCCATCAGCATCCATCAACAACCCCTGGTGGCTTAAAGAAGTCCTTTTTATAGCCACAACCTTCCACTTGGATACACTGCGTCCTCATCGATTGGTTGGACAAGATTGCTTCTCCCATTGGAGGAATTTCAAGCTGCATGGACAATGTTCATTTAAATGATGTGCATAGAAAGACTGAGGGTGTACATGTAAACTGGGAGTCACCGACTAGACAATGGCTACTAAGATAATTACATTATCAATACACAACTACAATACAATGGTTACTGGAAATGTCTGGAGAACAATACGTCTAGCTTTCAGTGGCCAACACAATTACATTGAGTCAACAAGAGTCTTGTAAAAACAATGAGGGACTTCTCCCCCATCTATAGACAATCTATCATGCTGTCTGGCTGGATTTTAAGAAACTTTAACCCATGAGAGTCCATGTCGTCACATTCCTCCCCCTTCTTTATATTAGCCAGACATGATAGGCTTCCGATCATCCTTCTCCTCTTGACGGCATTGTCCTTTTTAATGGTGAGGTCAGCAACAGAGGCTTGCATCTATACACCTCCCCCTGATTACCTCCCCCAAGTTGAGCAGCCATATTGTGGGGTCCATGAGTTGGGCCTGCACAAATCTCCCACTATCAATCCTCCCCCAGTCAAAAGCCACAGTGTGGTTAGGCTTACTCACGGTTCTTGGCTCAGAAGTCGATGATGGAGACCGGGAATGCAAACCATCCCTGGAAAAGATGTTAGAAAGATCCACATCAGGGTCCTGCTTGGCTTGGAGGTGGGTGATGGCTTCTTCAAACTGACTGGATAGTCCTTGTACTAGGTCATTCTCCAAAATGACTGGTGTGAGGAGGTAATTCACAAGCCCCACTTTCACTTCCCTTTGAGTGGTATCCGAAACTAAGATAATTACATTATCAATACACAACTACAATACAATGGTTACTGGAAATGTCTGGAGAACAATACGTCTAGCTTTCAGTGGCCAACACAATCACATTGAGTCAACAAGAGTCTTGTAAAAACAATGAGGGACTTCTCCCCCATCTATAGACAATCTATCATGCTGTCTGGCTGGATTTTAAGAAACTTTAACCCATGAGAGTCCATGTCGTCACAGGAGGTATGGCAAGGAACAAGGTAGGCAGAGTAGGAATACAAAGGGTTTGATGGCCAAATTACTGGAAGACACAAATCTGCAGGACAGTTGGAGAACGCAACACCCATATGAACGTGAATTTACACACTACTCACACCCACACGAAGCATGGTCAAGGATTGACTTTATGTTAGTAGACCACAGACTCTGGCACAGGGTCAAAGATGTAGACATAGAGAACATGGTTATATCCGACCACAGCCCGGTGACCTTAGACTTAAATGACAGAATACAGAGGGGCTCGGATTATATATGGAGATTTCCATCATTCTTACTCAAAGATAAAGATTTTATTAAAACATTAATTGAGTGGTGGGAGGAATATTGCGGCACTAACAGCGGGTACGAGGAAGAGGCAATGCTATTCTGGGAAACAGTGAAAGTAGTATTAAGGGGGAGACTGATGGGGCATGTAGCCAAAATCAGGAAACAGACGCAAAAACATTACCAGGAGGCAAGCACTAGTTTGAGAGAGAAATACACAAGGTACCTAGAAAACAAATCCCAAAAAGCAAAAGAAGAGTGGAAGGAAGCAAAATAAGAGTTTGACATGTGGGTAGGAAAACGAGAAGAACTAGTAAGGTCTCAGCAGGAGGTTGACTTGCACCGATTTGGCAATAAGGCAGGTAAACTGCTGGCTAACCTGGCAAAGGGAAGACGACCGTTGACGTTAATAGCTAATATGACAAGACAGGATGGGACCAAATCGACGAATCCACAGGAGATCAACCAGATCTTGGGGGAATACTATGCCAAACTATATAGTAAAGGGGATGAAAATGGAGAAGGAGGGAGGGAGTGGCTAAAGACATTAGGACTTACACAAATAACCGAGGACGAACTGACTAGACTGAACGCGGACATCACAATAGAGGAAGTGCAAACAATAATAGGAGAACTGAGTATACATAAAGCACCGGGGCCTGACGGGTTCAATGGGGAATTCTATAAAGTACTAAAGGAGGAAATATCACCAACGCTGACACGTATGTTTAATAAAATGTTAGGGGGTACGGGAATGTCTAGCCACCTTAACACTGCATATATAAAACTTTTACCCAAAGGAGACAAAAATTTGGACAATCCAACGAATTATAGACCAATCTCACTAATCAACCAAGACCTTAAACTAGTGGCCAAATTGATGGCCAATCGATTAGCAGAGGTATTACCAAGGCTAATTTCTCCCACCCAATCGGGGTTTGTAAAGGGGAGAGCAGCCGTGACAAACGTAAGAAAGGCCATGATAGTAATGGACGCCATCAGACACAGAGATCTACAAGGAGGGGAATTTCCAGCCATGATCACGTTGGATGCTGAAAAAGCGTTTCATAATGTGCAGTGGCCATAGCTGGAAACAGTCCTAGATAATATGGGCTTCAGGGGAGCATTCAGAACATTTATAGGTATACTATATGCAAACCCTCAGGCAAGAGTGGCGCCACCCGGATTTTTGTCACGACCCTTCTCTTTGACCAAAGGGACGAGACAGGGGTGCCCGCTGTCTCCTCTCTTGTTCAATCTAGCCATTGAGCCATTATCAAAACTGATCAATGGAGGAGACTGCTTTAAGGGCATTAACATTGGAACGGAAAAAGTACATTCAGCTCTATTCGCGGACGATATCATATTATTCATGAATAGACCACAGAATGACCTTTTAAAAACAATACAACAGATAGAGAGATTTGGGTCTATGGCAGGTTTTAAATTGAACAAGACAAAATGTGAAATACTGTTTCTGAATGAGCGAACCATGTCATCCCTGAAAACCTATGGAATAGGGGATAACATATGTGGGATACCGATAGCAAAAACCCACCTTAAATACCTGGGGATCCAGATGGGACGCCAGCCTGCCTCCATTTATGAAATAAACTTCAAACCGTTGATACAGAAAATAGAACGAGAGCTAAAGATGTGGGAGGGGCTGCCGCTATCCCTGCTAGGTAGAAACCACCTCATAAAAATGATGAGTTTCTCGAAGCTGCTATACCCAATGCAGACTATCCCTATATTATTAAAGCATGCGGATGTAAATAGACTGAATAAAGCATTTACAAGCTTCCTATGGAAGAGAAAAAGACCAAGAATTAGGGTGAAAAAACTAATGCTACCACTGGAAAAGGGAGGAATCAAGATGCCAAATGTGAGAGGCTACAACCTTGCATGCTTGATGAGGCACGTAATAGACTGGCTGAGGAAGACAAATAGCTATTCTAACATAAAATTGGAAAGTGAGTACTGTAGACCATGGGACTTGGGGGCAATATTACACACGTCATTGGCCAATATTCCGAGGAAAATTAAGCACTCCCTGGTATGTAGGGATACGATAATGGCGTGGAAAGCAGTGAGGAAAAAGTTTAACCTGTCCTGGCGAATCTCCAAATACCTAAATATCTGGAATTTTCCGGAATTCCCAGCAGGGAGGGAAAACAAACTATTTCTAGAATGGAGAAATAAGGGGATCAGTGGGGTGAAGGATATGCTCCATGAAACGGAACATAGGTGGTTGACTCTTGAGGAGATGGTGAACAGGTACGGGCTTTCCCCATTCCAAATCATACAATACAAACAGGTGGAAAAGGGAATAATGGGACTATTGAGGGATGTTAGAAAAGAACAGGTATTGAATGAAATGGATCAATTTATAATGAAGGATAAACAGGAGATTACTATCTCCTCCCTGTACAAAGATCTGAGAACAGCACTGGTACCACTGCACTCGGACCAGGTCTGGGGAGCATGGGCACGACAACTAAAAGATACAGAGGCAGGGGGAAAAGATACAGCAGGGATGGATGAGGATGAGGAAGGAGGTGATTAATGAGGGCTGGAGGGACACACAGTTTAGATTAATGCACAGAGCAATTTATGGTTTTAACATCCCCACCAAGCAGACTATGAATAAAATAGAACATTGCCCCAAATGTAAACAGCCGAAAACGGACTTATACCACGGGATTTGGCAGTGCCCACAAAGTCAGAAATTTTGGGGAAAAATGAAGACACTTATAGAAAAAGTATGGGAAGTGGAAATGGAACTAGACCCATTGTTATGGATTTTCCACCACAGGACTAAAGAAAAGGAAGGAGGAGGAGATACACGGGGGACCACGATTCCAAGACTCTTTCATAATATTGCTATGATAGGGAAAAAGGCCCTACTACGCAGATGGCTCGAGGAATCTGTTCCATCAGAGGAGGAGGTGGTCAATCAGATTAAAAAGCTGCTCAATATTGAACAGTTGGAAGCCGAAATAAATAAGGACGAACTAACGGGAAACTTTTTTAAAAAATGGAAGAGATTTATAGTACAACAGTATGGAGTTGCAGAAATACGGAAAGTGGTATCTCCTTTCACTAATACGGAATGGTATCTACTGGGAGACTTGCAAGGCACATTGGGAAAGCTGAAAATACACACGCAGTAGAGACACAACAGTAGGGCGAGACGAGGGTTTCAGAGAAATAGGGCTTCAAACGGGAATCAGAATATGGAGGAGCTGTGTGTTCTTTTGCGACTTATACCTGGTGTTCAGCGTATTAAAAATGTTGGGGGGGGATAAAGTGGGAATAAAAGAGGGTGGGGTAAGACAAGGGTGGGTAAATTGGTAAGGTGAATTTATTCTTGTTCAAATGTTAGACATATTGTAATAATTCTGAAAAATGCAATAAAAATTTATGTTTAAAAAAAAAAGTAAACCTAAACATGTTTGGTATCAACGAACTCATACCAACCTGAAGTATCACACCCACCCATCAGTTTTACCATACAGTGAACACGGTGAATAAAGTACCCCATAAACCATTGTCCAATCACACTTTTTTGTAATTTTTCCGCACGTGGAAATTTTGTGCTGTTTTCCAGTACCACATATGGTAAAACTCATGGTTTCACTTTAAAGACCAATACGTCCCGCAAAAAACGAGCCCTCTTATGGCAAGATTGACGGGAAAAATAAAAAAGATACGACTCTCGGAAAAAGGGGAGCAAAAAACAAAAACGGAAAAATCGTCCAGTGGTTAGGGGGTTAAAGGTGGGAGCCCGTGAGCACATCAGGGACAGTGAGAAAACAAAGACTCTGCAAGAGACGGAACACCTAAAAACCCTACCAAAACATTTCCAATTGTACCATGAATCTGACTCAAGCAAATTAAAGGAGTTGTCCGACATTAGCTTACCAAAAAATATTGAGTTTATCTGTGCTGTATTGTCATATAAAACACCCCTATATTGTTATTTTTTGTTTTCTAACTTTTGTTCCACTTGAATTATCCCTTTATTCTCTGCAGTTCTTTGTTTACATTTTGCTCTAGCAAACTGACCACTTCCTGTGCAAAACCTCAGTTAGAGCTGGCACTGCCCGGCCTCAGTGTCCAGCCCCGTCCCCTGCCCGCCCCCTGCACACTCATTCCCTGTCAGTATTCTACCCCAGCACTAAAAAATGGCCAATTTTTTCACGGATACATCCGTGTGTCATCTGTGTGCCTTCCGTTTTTTTTGCGGACCGCAAAAAACGGAAGCAGCAAGAAAGATAAATAGATGAGTAGATATAGAGATGAATAGATAGATATAGAGACAGAGTGATAGAGGGATGAATGAATAAACAGAGGGATAGACAGATGATAGATAGATAGATAGATAGATAGATAGATGAGAAAGACATATAATGTCCTACCCCCCTGCATATTCTAAGCTGGCACCCTTTAGTGACTTTCATGTGGCACTAAAGTATGCTTAGCCTTGTATTTATCCAAAAAATAAATAAAAAATAATTAAAAAAAAAACAAACGACAATGGGTCCCCCATACTTTTGTAGCCAGCTAGGATAAAGCAGATGGCTGCAGCCTGCAAACCACAGCTGGCAGCTTCAGCTTGGCTGGTAATATAAAACAGAGGGCACCCCACGCTGTTATTTTAAATTAAATAAATAATTTAAAACAAAAAACATGGGGTCCCCCCAAATTGGATCACCAGCCAAGGTAAAGCAGACAGCTGTGGTCTGGTATTCTCAGACTAGGGAGGCCCACTGTTATTGGACACTCCCCAGCCTAAAAATAGCAGGCCACAGCCGCCCCAGAAGTGGCACATCCATTAGATGTGCCAATCCTGGTGCTTTGCCCCAACTCATCCCGTGCCCTGGTGCGGTGGCAAACGGGGTAATATATGGGGTTGATGCCAAATGTGTAACGTCACCTGGCATCAAGCCCTGGGATTAGTGATGTCACGCGTCAATCAGATATCCGACATCACAAACCCAGTCAGTAATAAAAAAATAGACAACAAAAAAAAAGTTTTATTTGAAAAAACACTCCTCAAAACATTCCCTCATTCACCAATTTATTCAAAAGAAAAACAAATCCAGGTCCAGCATAATCCAATAAGGGGGTCCCATGACAATCCATACCATAGTCAATGTCCCAGTCAATGAAGAACAGAATGTTCCTCATTGGCTGGGAGAGTAATGCAGTGACCTGAGCTAACATCAATAGCCCAGGTCACTGCAGGGGATGCCGAGCGCTGCTGTCAGGAGGTTAAATGAAATCATTACCTGCGGTGACAATCTTCGCTTCACTCCTGTCAGCGCTGTCCCTGACTTCTATGCCCGCCGCAATCTCAGCAGTATCGCCCGAGACGTCACCGCTAGTGACGTGAGAACGCAGCGGCATAGAAGGCAGTGACAGCGCTGACAGGAGTGAAGCGAAGATTGTCACAGCAGGCAATGATGTCATCTAACATCCTGATGGCAGCGCTCGTTATCCCCGCGGCTGCCTGCGCTGCAATGTGAGAGGCTGCTGAGCCTGCAATGAAGGCAGCCGCGGAGTATATCCTAGAAGACTCAGTAGGAACACTGAAAAGCAGCAGATCCAAATGACAACCCCACTGGCATAACAATACAACAACCTGCAACCTCACGCTCCCTTTCTGAAGTAGAACAACAACTCCCAGCATACCCACACAACCCATCGGTATGCACCAAAGCGCACATTGCAGCTTTTTTTTTTTGGCTGCGTTTTTGTGGTGACTAAACAAGGTTCTTTCTGTGTTTTTGAGCCCTTCCAGTCAATAGATTTGACTTTAAAAAATACACTGGGCAAAAACGCAAAAAAAATGCACACCAGGGGTATGTTTTTTGGGACCAAAACCGTGCATCTTTGTGGTCTCCATAAAGATGCAGCATGCGCACATGGCAAATTGCTGCCCGTTAGTGTTTCCACACATTAGGAAATCCCTTTCATGACCCCCATAAAGTATGATCCCAACAAAAGTGCCCCCCAAACACTGTATGATACACCCAAAGTGAATTCCTGCACAGTACCCTCCACGCACAGTTTGATGATTCTACATCACCTCCCACCCAGCAAAGCATAATACACCCACAACAACCCCAACACAGTACGATGGCCCCAACACAGCCCTTCATACAGTATAATGGCTCCTCCATATTCTATAACGGTCTGCACACAGTATAATGGGCCCCACATAGCCTTCCAAATAGTATAATGGCTACCATATAGGCCTTTAAACAGAATAAGGCTATGTGCGCACGCTGCATCTTTGTGGTGACCACAAAGATTCATGTTTTTAGGCCCAAAAAAACGCACTCTCGGCATGTATTATTTGCCGCGTTTTACTGCGTTTTTGCTCAGTGTGTTTTTTAAGTCATCTATTGATTGGAAGAGCTCAAAAACCGCAGGAAAAAATGCAGTAAGAATTGACATGCTGCATCTTTGTGGTCACCACAAAGATGCAGCCAAAAAAAAAGCTGCAAAGTGTGAACAGAAAAACTGAAATCACATAGACTTTTCTGGGAAGGAAATGCAGGAAGTTTTGTTACCAAAACTGCACTCAAAAAACGCAGTGTGCATACAAGGCCTAACTGTTACCCACACAGCCCTCCAGTGGTGCCCCTATAGCAATCAAAAATGTATAATGGCCTACATATAATAATAATAATATATAATATTTATTCATTTATATAGCGCTATTAATTCCACAGCGCTTTACATACATTGGCAACACTGTCCCCATTGGACTGCAATGTGAGAGGCTGCTGAGCCTGCAATGAAGGCAGCCGCGGGGCTGGAGCGGGACACAGACTGCACGGGCACTCCTGCTGTCCTGAGCAGGGGGCCTGGTGCTGGCGTTGACACCGTGGGCGGGGAGAGTACGGGGTGCGGAGGAATGTGTGGGAGGGTGCAGGGAAGAGGTGCGGGGACTCCACGCACTGTACTCGCCCAGCAGGGCGGCAACATGCTGTTCTAGATTTGCATGTCAACATGGTCCTGCCCATGTTGACATGAAATGACCGGAAGCAGCAAAATCGCGGCAGGAGCGGTCACATGACCGCTCTGAGCCGGGGGAGAAAGGCTGACAGCAGGGCAGGTAAGTGATCACTAGCTACTTACCTGCCCCAATGTAGCCCAATAGGGTAATAATGAAGAAAAGTCAAAATAAGCCGGATAACCCCTTTAATTATAAAGGCCATAGATCAGAGGTTAGAGGTGGTAACCTATTTAAGGCCCTTGCGCAACTTGAGTCATTGGATTTATAGATTGGACACAAGGACTACTATTGGGCTCAATGAGAGCTTTGACTGCTTTCTTTAATTGGGTATTTTTATGTGGTGTGAGAATGGGACTGTTTGTGTTAAATTATTTTTTAATTGTTTCTTTTTCTTTTTATCCATAATTTAGAGATCTGTATATGCTAAAACCATACCTGAGGTGGTCTGCAAATTTTGAGCGACTTCACGCGACCCGCTCAGTGACTTAGATGTTGACTTTGATTGGGTCTTTTCCCTGAATGAAGTGCCTATGAGAAAATAAGAAAAACGATTATTATCTAAGAAAAGTGGAGAAAAACATTGTACAACAATTTAATTATAGTTAGGATACAACTAATATTTATAACATTTACTCAATAATTTAGTTTTTTGCATTTTGATTTTGTTTGCCTTATGGCATGTCATTTTTAATTTTGCATATAATATTTCTGTTTACACAACAACATGAACACTATGCACTTTTTTTGTTTGTCTATTGATTAGTGATGGACAGACCCGGACTGTAAAATTTAGAATCCGAGAGGTTTTAAAAATACCCGAGTACTGGACCCGGGCCTGGAGTTCTCAGGGAACTCCGGAACCTTTGGAAATAAAAAATAAAAAAAGGAAAAATAAAGAAAATAAGAATAAAGCAGGCGCGTTATAACAATAGCAGCCCACAGCCACTCAGGATTGTCACATCCATTAGATGTGACAATCCTGGCACTCTACCCGATTCTTCCCGATTCCCCTGGTGCGGTGGCAATCAGGCTAATAAGGGGTTAATAACAGCTCACATCTGCCACTAAGCCCTAGATTAGCAATGGCACGGTCTATGAAAACCCTACCCCCATTACTAATCTGTAAGTGAAAATAAATAAACACAAACACAAAATAAGATAAAAACAACACCCTCTTTCACTCCTTTATTAACCCCAAAAACACCCAGGTCTGATGTAATCCACACGAGGTCCCATAACGATTCCAGCTCTGCTACATCTGAAGTGACAGCGCGTGGGCATAGAATATGACCACCCGCTGTGATCTTAAGGCAGAGAATGAGTCGCAGCGATGTGTGGTCACGTAACTTGGGTTATTTGCGGTCATAGCTGGAGCTGCTCATTGTCATCCACCTATGATCGCAGGTAACCTGACCTCAGGTGACCTCATTGAACTGAGTGACCACTACTATCCATAAAAGTGGCGTAATACTTTGGCAAAATTACTCCCAGAAATAAAATGTGAGTCAGAAATACATTCAGGCATCTTCCGCATGCTGTTGCCATTCAGTTTCAACAATTTTCCATCCATTGCAATATTTTTACAGCCCTCGCAGGCCTATTTCCAACGTCCTCTGGAAAATTATTCGAGTTTCCCATTGACTTGGATTGGGTTCGTTATTCGGTATGAATACACAAATGTAGAAATTATTGGATTTGAACAATCCGAACCCGAATATTTTAGCATTCGCCCATATCTAGTCATCACTAATGATAATTTTAAGGATGTCTAAAACTGATCAACTGGGAAAAGGTTGTTGCATTACTCGTAAATCAAATGCCATGTCCTTCTTCAATTTGTCCAATTATTAATACCAGGTTTTGGTTAAAATGAGGCTACCATTTCAAGGTTAATTTTTCATCAAGGAGAAACTACGCTGAAAATCTATCTTTTGAACCATGTGCATTGAATATTTTTTTGGTATGGTAACAGAGGACTCAGAAGGAAAAATGTATGTAACAAAATTAAAACATTGTCGTCCATTTGGCTTATCCCTAATCTATTAATTTTACACTAGGTGGTAAGATAGATGACATCTTTATTATCTGGAGGGGTACCGGTCCTGAACTGCAGAGCTTCATGACTTGGTTGAACAATAACCCATATAACATCAAACTAACCTATAAGGCAGATCGGGAGGCAATTGTTTTTCTGGACTAGAATATAAAAATGGGGTACCAGACAGAAAAGGGTTCTCCACGGGTATTATTATCAACAAGTAAGAGGGAAGAATCTTTTTCCTCACAGATACATTTCATCTCCAAGTTAACAGTCAGAGGGGGGCGATCAGGCAGATCTTGAACAAACACTGGTCGTTACTGAAGACCGACCAGAGTTTGAACGACGTTTTACTCATCGCCCACTCTTACCTGTTAGAAGGGGGAAAAGCCTAAAGGATATGCTGGTTAAGAACCATTACGTACCTAGGGTGGTATCTTGCTTTAAGAAAGGGAGTCCCAAATTTGGTTGTTTTCCTTTTATCTGCCCAGAGATGTTGTCAGCTTGGGATGGACCTAAAGAGTATAAAAAAAAAAGTTACAAATCATGCAGTAAAAGTCACGTTATCTATTATGCAGTATGTGGCTGTAGCCTAATTTATATTGGGTTAACATCAAGGGAACAACGCGTCCGCACGAGGGAACATGTTAGGGACATAATTGCGGTGTGTGATGTTGTGGATCTTGATTCCCTGAGGATGATCCAGAGACATTTCAAGCTGCGCCATGACTGTGGTCCCACAGGATTGAAAATTTGTGGTATCGCAAGGTCCATTTAGAATCTAGGGGTAAATATATATATATATACACACATATTACTATATGAATTTTGTCTCTGCATGATATAGGGACATTAGAAAATCTTTTAAGGACTATACATGGTCATATTCTCTAGGCTAAGGCGGATTCTCCTTATGTTTGGATGATTTTCTTACCACCCTGGTCGTGCCCTTTCACTTGCCAGTAGTAGATATGGTCTCGTTGGGTGCGCATGTGCGGGGCTGCCTCCGCATGAGTCCCCGCCAAGAGAGCTTCCTTAGAAGGATGCATGGGTTAACTGATGTTATTGGAAGTATTCTTCTGATCCACGCTTCCCCTGGAATGACTGGATGAGGCGGACTCTATGTGCGGCGTCCCACCCCCTGCACGCGCCCAAACAGCGACGATCTCGCCCAAGACACCACATAATAAAACATGCACATTACACTTTCCTCAAGCGAGGAAGCCAGGTGAGAAACGCGTGTCAGGGCTACTCAAAACATCCAGTTATAAGTGCACTTTATAGGTGAGTCCGGATCACGATGATTCATGGCTGTTAGCTCTATCGGTAATAGTAATGGTAGCCTTTGAGGCTTAGGCTGCGTTACATGGGTGATATTAGATTTTTGTGTTGTTATAGCGCCACCAGGTGGCCATCTGTATTAGTACATGCAGTGGTACCTGCAATGTATTTCAATGACCCCGATCCTGCTGTACCGGAAGTCGCCGGATCCTGATAGACAGAATCCTGTTTTTTGTACTGAGCATGCCCAGAAAGCAGCTTGGCATGGTCAATACAGAAATCTCCCTCTCTCTCAGACAGAAGACCAGGATCGTGAAGGGGTGAGGGGGAGTAATAAAGATGGAGTCCCTAAGTGTGTCTGTGTATTTATTTCTAATAAAGTGTCTGTGTATTTTTTTCTAATAAAGTATTTTTTCTGTGTGATGTCTTTTCTTTAACCCTTTATTGGAGATTCTTAATGGCCGGGTCAAACTTGGCCTGACATTAGCAATCTCAGGCTTTATATATATATTTATATTTAGGTCATATAAGCAGTGGGGGTTAGCAGCCAGTAGCTGCTTGGGTTACCTTAGCAATAGAAAATGCAGCGGGAGTCCACACATTTTATTTTTTTTACCCCCTAACCCTAGAGTTAGGGTTATGTGTTTGGGGTTTTTGTTTATTTTTTAATGAATTTAAAAAAAAAAAATACTCATGGGTTTCCGAGAACCCGAGCATTTTAGTGCTCATTCATCCCTACTTCTAACCATACAGCCAGCAGATCAAGTAATCTGATCAGCTGACTCCAATGTTGGCCGATTACTTGTTCTGGGTCCCCCTGCATCCATCGCAGCGTGTGCTGCCTGTGAGGTCAGCTGAATTCGGCCGACACTGGAGTCAGCTGATCTGAACTCTGTTGAACTCCAGCCCGAACACTCTCCGATGGATGCAGGGGGACACAAAACAAGCAATCGGCCAACACTGGAGTCAGCTGATCTGAACTCAGCTGAACTCATGACCACACAGCCCGGATATGGTCACACGTGATCGGCAGCAGGCAGTGATTGCTGTTAACCTGCATCCATCACAGCGTGTGTGGGCTGTGAGATCAGGAGTTCAGCTTATTCCCGATCAGCTGACTCCAATGCCAGCCGATAAATTCTGTGTTCCCCTTCATCCATCACAAGTAGAAGTAGAAGCATACAATAAAATAACAATTGCGGTTGCATGCGTTGCACATTCAATCCACAGGATCCGGTCATATGCGGTTTGCATCCTGTCAAATGTGAAAGTAGCCTTACAGCTGGTGCAGGAAGAAGAAAGACAAGATGGCAGACTTACTTTGGGAGCTTACAGGAAGAAATCGCACAGACCAATTTTTGGGGCTCCACTCAAGGGGATCTGGGGCTGAGAAAAAAAGGAGACCGTCAGCTGATGATGAAATAGCTAGCAAAGTTATTGATCATTATCTCAAACCCATTGCCTCCTCTCTCTAGTCCGGCATTTCCTCTCTGCGGCGATCGCCATCCTCCTTCTTCTGAGGCCCATGTGCATGACGCGTCGTACATCATGCTCACTAGCTGGCATTGAGGTCCTGCGCAGGCGCACTTTGATCTGCCCTGCTCAAAGCAGATCCATGTATTGTAGTGCATATGCGTAAGAGATCTTTAACCCCTTAACTTGGCTATCATGATATCACAGGGTCATGTGATGACTCCTGTAGCTCACATGACTCAGGTCCTGTAAGAAAAAGCCAAATACTGGCTGTTACAAGAGATGATAATTTCTCCCAGTCTAAATTGTGCTGCTCTGATTGGGATAAATAAATGAGTGATCAGACAGCTGATCCTAATAGCCCCCTAGGGGTACTAGTCAAATTTAAAAAAAAATTTAAGAACATTTTTTGAAAAAGTAAAAAAAAAAGTAAAAACACCTAAAAGTTCAAATCATCCCTCTTTTGCCCCACTGAAAAATAAAGGGTTAAAAAAAATATATTCACACATTTGGTATCGCTGTCTTCAGCCCGATCTATCAAAATATAAAATCAACCGGAACAACCGGAGACTCTGTCCACGACAACAGCCGGTGATAACACGCGGAACAAGAAATTGCCAACAGGCAACAGGGAGGGTGCTGGGTCTCCCAATACGGAACTATAAGAAAAAGAATTTACGGTAAGTAAACAAAATTCTCTTTTTCTTTATCGTTTCTTTGGGAGACCCAGACCTTGGGACGTTCCAAAGCAGTCCCTGGGTGGGAATAAACAGAAAAACTAAGAAGTAGGCAGAACCTAACTTCACAAATGGGTGACAGCCGCCTGAAGGATGCGTCTGCCCAAGCTCTCATCTGCCGAAGCATGAGCATGCACTTGGTAGTGCTTCGAGAAGGTATGCAGGCTAGTCCAAGTGGCAGCCTGACAGACTTGTTGAGCCGTAGCCTGGTGCCTGAAAGCCCAAGAGGCACCGACAGCTCTGGTCGAATGTGCCTTGATCCCCGGCGGGGGAGGCACCTGAGTACTCTGGTAGGCGTCCGAAATGGTCGATCTAATCCAACGGGCTAAGGTCGGCTTAGAAGCAGGGAGGCCCTTGCGCCGACCTGTGGTTAGCACAAAAAGAGAGGTGCACCGCCTAAGCGCAGCGGTGCGAGACACATAGATCCGGAGAGCACGCACCAGATCCAGAGTATGCAGCGCTTTTTCAAAGCGATGAACAGGAGCCGGACAGAAGGAAGGTAGGGTAATGTCCTGGTTAAGGTAGAAAGGAGAGACCACCTTAGGAAGAAAGTTCGGAGTCGGACGGAGAACCACCTTGTCTTGATGAAAAACTAAAAAAGGTGACTCCGAAGAGAGTGCAGCCAAATCAGAGACTCTCCTGAGGGAAGTTATGGCCACCAGAAAGGCCACCTTCTGAGAAAGACGATACAAAGAAACCTCCCCAAGAGGCTCAAAAGGGGGTTTCTGCAAAACCGTGAGAAATAAGTTAAGGTCCCAGGGATCCAAGGGCCGCCGATAAGGCGGAATGATGTGAGACGCGCCTTGCATGAAGGTGCGGACCTGAGCCAGCCGAGCGAGACACCGCTGGAACAGAACTGACAGAACTGAGACTTGTCCCTTGAGAGAGTTGAGGGACAGTCTTAGCTGCAGACCGGACTGTAGAAAAGACAGAAGGGTCGGCAAGGAGAATGGCCAAGGAGGATGGTCGGTAGAGCGACACCAGGACAGGAAAATTTTCCAAGTCCTGTGATAGATCTTAGCGGAGGAAGACTTACGGGCCCGAGTCATAGTGGAGATGACTTCAGGAGGGATACCAGAAGCCGTCAATATCCAGGACTCAAGAGCCACGCCGTCAATTTGAGAGCCGCAGAATTCGGGCGGAAAAACGGACCTTGCGAGAGTAGGTCTGGACGGTCCGGGAGATGCCACGGCATCTCAGCGGACAGATGGAGCAGGTCTGGATACCAAGCTCGCCTGGGCCAGTCCGGTGCAATGAGGATGACTCGACGGCCCTCCATTCTGATCTTGCGCAGGACTCTGGGCAAGAGAGCTAGAGGGGGAAACACGTAGGACAGACGAAACTGGGACCAGTCTTGAACCAGAGCGTCCGCGGCGAAGGCCTGAGGATCGTGGGAGCGAGCCACGTAAACAGGAACTTTGTTGTTGTGACGGGATGCCATTAGGTCCACGTCCGGAGTGCCCCATTTGCGGCAGATTGACTGAAACACTGCCGGGTGCAGGGACCACTCGCCACCGTCCACGGTTTGACGGCTGAGATAATCTGCCTCCCAGTTTTCCACGCCTGGGATGTGGACTGCGGATATGGTGGACTTGGAGTCCTCTGCCCATTGAAGGATGCGTTGTACCTCCATCATTGCCAGGCGGCTGCGTGTCCCGCCTTGGTGATTGATGTAGGCAACCGCTGTCGCGTTGTCTGACTGGACTCGAATGTGCCTGCCCGCCAGCAGGTGGTGAAAAGCTAGGAGAGCTAGAAGCACGGCTCTGGTTTCCAGCACATTGATTGAAAGGGCTGACTCGGACGGAGTCCAAGTGCCCTGCGCTCTGTGGTGGAGACATACCGCTCCCTAGCCGGATAGACTGGCATCCGTGGTGAGAATCACCCAGGACGGGGCCAGGAAGGAGCGCCCTTGGGACAGGGAGAGGGGCCGAAGCCACCACTGAAGAGAGCTCCTGGTCCGTGACGACAGAGCCACTAACCTGTGTAAGGAGGAAGGCCGCTTGTCCCAACAGCGGAGAATGTCCAGCTGCAGGGGGCGCAGATGGAACTGGGCAAAGGGAACAGCCTCCATGGACGCCACCATTTGACCCAGCACCTGCATCAGACGCCTGAGGGTATAACGGCGGGGCCTCAGCAGAGAGCTGGAGTGACTGCTGTTTGACTAAGGGCAACTTCACAAGTGCCGGCAAAGTCTCGAACTGCATCCCTAGGTACGTGAGACTCTGGGTTGGAGTCAGAGTAGATTTGGGAAGATTGACAAGCCACCCGAATTGGGCTAGAGTGGCGAGAGTGAGGGAGACACTCCGCTGACAGTCTGCGCTGGATGAAGCCTTGACTAGAAGGTCGTCCAGGTAAGGAATCACTGCCAACCCCTGGAGGTGCAGAACCGCAATCACTGCTGCCATGACCTTGGTGAATACCCGAGGGGCCGTGGCTAACCCGAAGGGAAGAGCCACGAATTGGAAATGATCTTCTCCTATTGCAAAACGTAGCCAATGCTGGTGTGAAACTGCAATTGGAACATGCAGATAGGCATCTCTGATGTCGATGGATGCCAGGAAATCCCCTTGGGTCATTGAGGCAATGACTGATCGCAGAGACTCCATGCGAAAGTGCCGCACCTGAACATGCTTGTTGAGAAGCTTGAGATCCAGGATGGGCTGGAAGGTACCGTCCTTTTTGGGAACTAGGAAGAGATTTGAGTAGAAACCTCTGAACCGTTCCCGGGCGGGAACTGGTACAATTACTCCGTTGGCCTGCAAGGCTGCCACGGCCTGTGAGAAGGCGGCGGCCTTGGAGCAAGGGGGCGTTGAGAGAAAAAATCTGTTTGGCGGGCTGGAAGAGAATTCTATCCTGTAGCCGTGGGAGATGATATCTCTCACCCACTGATCGGAGACGTGTTGAAACCAAGCGTCGCCAAAGTGGGAGAGCCTGCCACCGACTAAGGACGTCGCCGGAGCGGGCAGAGAGTCACGAGGAGGCTGCCTTTGTGGCAGCACCTCCTGCGGTCTTCTATGGACGCGCTTTTGGGCGCCAGTTGGATTTCTGGTCCTTGGCTGAGTTAGCGGACGAGGCCGAGAGCTTAGAGGACGACCAGTTGGAGGAACGAAAGGAGCGAAACCTCGACTGACTCCTACCCTGGGCAGGTTTCTTGGTTTTGGTTTGTGGCATGGAAGTACTCTTCCCGCCAGTAGCTTCCTTAATAATTTCATCCAGCTGTTCTCCGAACAGCCGGGACCCAGCAAAAGGGACCCAGCAAGGTACTTCTTAGAAGAAGCATCTGCCTTCCACTCTCGAAGCCACAAGATCCTGCGGATAACGAGGGAATTAGCCGAAGCCACCGCAGTGCGGTGAGAAGCCTCCAGCATGGCAGACATGGCATAAGATGAAAAAGCTGAAGCTTGAGAAGTTAAGGCAACCATTTCGGGCATAGATTCCCTGGTGAGGGAATGCATCTCCTCTAGAGAAGCAGAGATGGCTTTGAGAGCCCACACTGCTGCAAAGAAGGGAATTTTGTTTACTTACCGTAAATTCCTTTTCTTCTAGCTCCAATTGGGAGACCCAGACAATTGGGTGTATAGCTACTGCCTCCGGAGGCCGCACAAAGTACTACACTTAAAAGTGTAAGGCCCCTCCCCTTCTGGCTATACACCCCCCCGTGGGAGCACGGGTCCCTCAGTTTTAGTGCAAAAGCAAGAAGGAGGAAAGCCAATAACTGTTTCAAAAACAATTCAATCCGATAAACAATATCGGAGAACGTAACTTATCAACATGAACAACATGTGCACCCGAAAAACAAATACCCTCAGAAAAAACAGGGCGGGTGCTGGGTCTCCCAATTGGAGCTAGAAGAAAAGGAATTTACGGTAAGTAAACAAAATTCCCTTCTTTTTCGCTCCTAATTGGGAGACCCAGACAATTGGGATGTCCAAAAGCAGTCCCTGGGTGGGTAAAAGAATACCTCGCGATCGGGCTGTCAGGCAGCCCTTTCTTACAGGTGGGCCACCGCCGCCTGCAGGACTTGTCTACCTAGGCTGGCATCCGCCGAAGCGTAGGTATGCACCTGATAATGCTTGGTGAAAGTGTGCAGACTCGACCAGGTAGCCGCCTGGCACACCTGCTGAGCCGTAGCCTGATGCCGTAATGCCCAGGACGCACCCACGGCTCTGGTAGAATGGGCCTTCAGTCCAGAAGGAGTCGGAAGCCCAGCAGAACGGTAGGCGTGAAGAATTGGTTCCTTGATCCACCGCGCAAGGGTGGATTTGGAAGCTTGCGACCCTTTATGCTGACCAGCGACCAGGATAAAGAGTGCATCCGAACGGCGCAGAGGCGCCGTGCGGGAAATGTAGATCCTGAGTGCTCTCACCAGGTCCAACAGATGCAAACCCTTTTCAAATTGGTGAACTGGATGCGGACACAAAGATGGTAAAGTGATATCCTGATTGAGATGAAAGGAAGATACCACCTTGGGAAGAAACTCTGGAATTGGACGCAGTACTACCTTGTCTTGGTGAAACACCAGGAAGGGAGATTTGCAAGATAACGCCGCCAGCTCTGACACTCTCCGAAGAGACGTGACCGCCACCAGAAAAGCCACTTTCTGTGAAAGCCGAGAAAAGGAAATATCCTTCATAGGCTCGAAAGGTGGCTTCTGGAGAGCAATTAGAACCTTGTTCAGATCCCAGGGTTCCAATGGCCGCTTGTAAGGGGGAACGATATGACAAACCCCTTGCAGGAACGTGCGTACCTTAGGAAGTCGCGCCAGGCGCTTCTGAAAGAATACGGATAGCGCAGAGACTTGTCCTTTAAGGGAGCTAAGCGACAAACCTTTTTCCAACCCAGACTGCAGGAAGGAAAGAAAAATAGGCAATGCAAATGGCCAGGGAGAAACTCCCTGAGCAGAGCACCAAGATAAGAATATCTTCCACGTTCTGTGGTAGATCTTGGCGGAGGATGGTTTCCTAGCCTGTCTCATGGTGGCAACAACATCATGAGATAAACCTGAGGTCCCTAGGATCCAGGACTCAATGGCCACACAGTCAGGTTCAGGGCCGCAGAATTCAGATGGAAAAACGGCCCTTGAGACAGCAAGTCTGGACGGCCTGGTAGCGCCCACGGTTGTCCTACCGTGAGATGCCACAGATCCGGGTACCACGACCTCCTTGGCCAGTCTGGAGCGACGAGAATGGCGCAACGGCAGTCGGACCTGATTTTGCGGAGCACTCTGGGCAACAATGCCAGAGGTGGGAACACATAAGGTAGTCGGAACTGCGACCAATCCTGAACTAAGGCGTCTGCCGCCAGAGCTCGGTGATCGTGAGACCGTGCCATGAAAACCGGGACCTTGTTGTTGTGCCGTGACGCCATCAGGTCGACGTCCGGCATCCCCCAGCGGCGACAGATCTCCTAAAACACGTCCGGGTGAAGGGACCATTCCCCTGCGTCCATGCCCTGGCGACTGAGAAAGTCTGCTTCCCAGTTTTCCACGCCTGGGATGTGAACTGCGGATATGGTGGATGCTGTGTTTTCCACCCACGTCAGAATCCGCCGGACTTCTAAAAACGCTGATGCTCTGGCGCAATCGGCACGTAAAGATAAGCATCTTTGATGTCTATTGATGCTAAGAAATCTCCTTGAGACATTGAGGCTATGACGGAGCGTAGAGATTCCATCCGGAACCTCCTGGTTTTTACGTGTTTGTTGAGCAACTTTAGATCCAGGACGGGCCGAAAGGACCCGTCCTTCATTGGCACCACAAACAGATTGGAGTAAAAACCGTGACCTTGTTCCTGAAGAGGAACGGAAGTCACCACTCCTTCCGCCTTTAGAGCGGCCACCGCCTGCAGCAGAGCATCGGCTCGGTCGGGCGGTGGGGAAGTTCTGAAGAAACGCGTTGGAGGACGAGAACTGAACTCTATCCTGTACCCGTGAGACAGAATGTCCCTCACCCAACGGTCTTTGACCTGTGACAGCCAAACGCCGCCAAAGCGGGAGAGCCTGCCACCGACCGAGGATGCGGAGAGAGGAGGCTGAAAGTCATGAGGAAGCCGTCTTGGTAACGGTTCTTCCTGCTGTCTTTTTTGGGCGTGACTGAGTCCGCCAAGAATCTGAGCCTCTCTGATCCTTTTGATTCCTTTTGGACGAGGAGAATTGGGACCTGCCTGAGCCTCGAAAGGACCGAAAACCAGACTGACCCCTCCTTTGTTGGGGCTTGTTTTGTCTGTGTTGAGGTAAGGATGAGTCCTTACCCTTGGAGTGTTTAATGATTTCATCCAAACGCTCCCCAAACAATCGGTCACGAGAAAAAGGCAAACTGGTTAAGCACTTCTTGGAAGCAGAATCTGCTTTCCATTCTCTCAACCACAGGGCTCTGCGCAAAACCACGGAGTTGGCTGACGCCACCGCCGTACGGCTCGTAGAGTCCAGGACAGCATTAATCGCGTAAGACGCGAATGCAGACATTTGAGAGGTCAATGGTGCCACCTGCGGGGCAGATGTACGTGTGACCGAGTCGACTTGTATAAGCCCAGCTGAAATAGCTTGGAGTGCCCATACGGCTGCAAAAGCTGGCGCCAACGACGCTCCAATAGCTTCATAGATGGATTTCAGCCAGAGCTCCATCTGCCTGTCAGTGGCATCTTTAAGTGCCGCTCCATCTTCTACTGCAACTAAGGATCTAGCTGCAAGCCTGGAGATTGGAGGGTCCACCTTGGGACACTGGGTCCAACCCTTGACCACGTCAGGGGGAAAAGGATAGCGTGTATCTTTAAGCCGTTTAGAAAACCGCTTCTCAGGAAAAGCGTGGTGTTTCTGTATTGCATCTCTAAAGTCAGAGTGGTCCAGAAAAGTGCTTAATTTACGCTTGGGATATCTGAAATGGAATTTCTCCTGCTGTGAAGCTGCCTCCTCCTCAGTAGGAGCTGGCGGAGAAATATCTAACATCCTATTGATGGACGCTATAAGATCATTCACTATGGCGTCACCATCCGGTGTATCCAGATTGAGAGCGGACCCAGGATCAGAATCTTGATCAGTTACATCCGCCTCATCACCCATAGATTCGTCCCGCTGGGATCCTGACCAGTGAGACGAAGTTGAGGGCCCCTCATAACGAGCCCGCTTAGGTTGTCTGGGACTGTCGTCCGAGTCAGAATCGTCACCCTGGGGTGCATGTGACACCCCCGGAGCTTGGAAGTGTTCCAGCTGAGGGGGACCAGGGGGCAATGATGCCACAGTGTCCATGGTCTGAGTTACTGGTCTAGACTGCAATGTTTCAAGAATCTTTGACATGGTCATAGACAATCTGTCAGCAAAAGCTGCAAACTCCGTTCCTGTCACCTGGACAGCATTCACAGGTGGTACACCCTGGGTCACGTCCAGCAGAGGCCCCGGCTGTGCAAGTTGCACAGGAGCCGAGCACTGCACACAATGGGGGTCAGTGGAACCTGCCGGTAGAGCAGCCCCACATGCGGTACAGGCAGCATATAATGTCTGTGCCTTGGCACCCTTGCGTTTTGCGGACGACATGCTGTTGCCTCCTTGTAATCTAGGAGGGGGTATAGCCGAGAATCACCAGCGACTGTACAGTACAAAGTATTTGCAAATGCAAAATACTCAGTATACAAACGGCACAAGTGGGGGTGAGCCCTTGAGGCTGCTTACCGCCCGCTGAACAGCGGGTATGAGGCCGTAGAATCCCGTGTCTGGGTCTCCCCGTCTCCCCTCTGCAGCTCAGCTTGCAGGCAGGAATGGCTGCCGGCGTCCTGTGAAGAGGGGCGGACCGTGGGCGTGCCACAAACAAAGAGCGGGAAACTGCGTCCTACTGTGCCTGGTGTGAGGGCTGGAGTATGTAAAAACGACTCCAGCCCTCAGCACTGATGCTCTGTACAGCGTCCCGCCCTCCTCCTGACTGGCAGGTGCGGAGGCGGGAACGAACGAACTAGGCCGCAAAAGCCGGGGACTGTAGTAATAAGCGCGGCCGTGATATATGCATGGCCAGCGCGGAAGTCCCCGGCGCACCACAAGTCCCAGCCGCGTCGCAGTCCCAGCGGCCGGCGCGACCGTTCTCCCTGAGTCTACCCACTCAGCTAAGCTGAAGTGAGGAAATGGCACAAGCGCAGCAGCGCTGTTGTCCCCGGCGCACTAACACACCCAGCAATGCTGCGGTGTGCGCGCGTATGCACGGGGACACAGAGTACCTTGACGGAGCAGGGCCATGTCCCTGACGATACTCAGCTCCATATCCAGCGGCTTCTCCAGGGGCTGCGGATGGAGCACGGTCTCAGTGCCTGGAGACCGGTAAAATCCCACTTCGCCCAGAGCCCTAATGGGGATGGGGAAGGAATCAGCATGTGGGCTCCAGCCTCCGTACCCGCAATGGGTACCTCAACCTTAACAAGCACCACCGACAGAAAGTGGGGTGAGAAGGGAGCATGCTGGGGACCCTAGTATGGGTCCTCTTTTCTTCCATCCGACATAGTCAGCAGCTGCTGCTGACTAAACAGTGGAGCTATGCGTGCGTGTCTGACCTCCTTCGCACAAAGCAAAAAACTGAGGGACCCGTGCTCCCACGGGGGGGTGTATAGCCAGAAGGGGAGGGGCCTTACACTTTTAAGTGTAGTACTTTGTGCGGCCTCCGGAGGCAGTAGCTATACACCCAATTGTCTGGGTCTCCCAATTAGGAGCGAAAAAGAAAGTCGGGGAAAACGCGGCCCCCGCCGCTTCATACACGGATTTGGCCAGAAGGTCAATCTGACGGTCAGTGGAATCCTTAAGGGAGGTGCCATCAGCCACCGACACAACGGTCCGGGCTGAGAGCCTAGACACCGGAGGGTCTACCGTTGGGGAATGAGTCCACTCCTTGACCACCTCAGGTGGAAAGGGAAAACGGTCATCAGAACCACGCTTTGGGAAGCGTTTGTCAGGACAGGCCCTGGGCTTGGTCACAGCAGCCTGAAAACTGGAGTGGTTAAAGAACACACTCTTTGCTCTCTTAGGCGAGGTAAACTGGTGTTTTTCTGCCAGAGAGGGTTGCTCCTC
This sequence comes from Anomaloglossus baeobatrachus, assembly GCF_048569485.1. Lineage (NCBI taxonomy): Eukaryota > Metazoa > Chordata > Amphibia > Anura > Aromobatidae > Anomaloglossus > Anomaloglossus baeobatrachus. Next base: position 387,203 of record NW_027445052.1, read on the forward strand.
TGATACTGCCGGATTGAGATCCAGTACAGAATTAATGGAAGCAATCAAGTCACTAAGATCTGAGTCACCCTCGGACAGATCAATGGGGTACATGGAGTTAGCCTCCGAGCCCCCTGTAAAGGCATCCTCCTCATCCTGCGAGTCAGCTCTTGAATAAGAGCCGCGGGAGGAGGAGGGAGAGGAAACCCTGCGTCTCCTCTTAGGAGGACGGGGTCTGGGCCCTGATGATGAATCCTCTGTGAGCTCCGGTCCTAAGGGACCCTTAGCAGTAGAGGCACCCTGTGAAGGGGGCTGATGCATATTAATCAAAGTCCTGGACAGAAGTCCCATGGACTCAGCAAAAGACTGGGAGATAGACCTAGAAAAGGATTCTACCCAAGCCGGGGGTTCAGCCACAGGTGCAGGAGCAGCCTGAGAGACCACTGGGGGTGAGACTCCAGGCTGTGGCACCGCCAAGTTAGAGCAGACATCACAATGCGGATAGGTGCTCGGTTCAGGCAGCAGTAGCTTACATGCAGCGCATACAGTATAAAGCTTTGGAGCCTTGCTCCTCGTGTGAGACATGCTGCTGGAGTGGGGGCTCTGCAAGAGAATGAACCCCAGAGAGTATATACAGAGGTCCAGAACCAGAGACCGGTTGTGGCTTACCAGACCGCTGGAGCGGTGCTGTGTGCCCTCCAGATCCCGAAGCCCGGACCCCCAAGCACAGCACCTCAGCAGGGATGCAGAGTGCAGACCAGCGCCGAGTGAACTCTGTCTGAGAAAATGGCCGCCGGAGCGAAGAGAGGGGGCGGGACTTGGCTTGGAGAGCGGGATCTGGAGGGCCATAGAGACCTACAGGGGAGGAGACACGCACAGCAGTGGGGAGTGTCCCTCCCCTGTGCAGAACGGCCGCCGGGAGGAGCCGAGCTTGTTCCTCTGCATGAGTGACATGCGAGGGTAGTGAACAGAAACTAGGCCTCCGGCAAAGCCGGGGCCTAAATTTGAGCGGCGAGGCCGACGCGCAGGCACCATCGGCGCGGTTCTCGGGCGACAGCTAGAGAACCCGCCGGAAATGCCAATAAATACAGTAAGCACACTCTCCCCAAACAATAAAGCACAGGGACCCCCAATATATAAACGTCTCAGGTACTTAGCTGCTGAGACGCAGGGCCAGGTCCCTGGGGATGAGTGCTCCGGTCCAGCAGGGTCCTGAAGGGCTGCGGATGGAGACCGGTTTCCTGCCAGGCATGGAGACCGTGCTGGCTCCCACTTCAAGCCAGACCCAGGATGGATGGTGAAGGAGCACGGCATATAAGGCTCCAGCCTTGGAAATCAACCTTATAACAACGCCGACACAGTGGGGTGAGAAGGGACATGCCGGGGGTCCAGACGTTGACCCGCACTTCTTCAATCTCATTCCAAAAAGGAAAAAATCATATGAGAATGCATGTGTGGATGTATGCCTCCTGAACACAAAGCGATAAACTGGCTGGGTCTGCTCACCAGGGGGTGTATAAGCTCAGAGGGAGGAGCTACACTTTTAAGTGTAGTACTTTGTGTGTCCTCCGGAGGCAGAAGCTAAACACCCAAGGTCTGGGTCTCCCAAAGGAACGATAAAGAAAATGATACTGTTAAAAACGTCAGCTCGAGATACTAAAAACAGCCATCACTGAGCCATAGATTTAAAAAAATGAGAACGCTATGGGTCTCAGAAAATGGCGCAAAACATCCGTCACTTTTTTCGGACAAACTTCTGATTATTTTTTTAACCCCTTAGATTAAAGTAAACCTATTCATGTTTGGTGTCTACAAACTTGCAGTAACCTCAGGCATCTCAACAGCACATCACGTTTACCATATAGTGAACACAGTGAATAAAATGTCTCAAAAACAATAGAGCAATCACACTTTTTTTTGCAATTTCTCCACATTTGGAACTTTTTTGCCATTTTACAGTACACTGCATGGTAAAACTCACGGTTTCATTTAAAATTACAGCTCATTCTGCAAAAAATGAGCCCTCACATGACCATATTGACTGAAAAATAAAAAAGTTACGTCTGTCAGAAGAATGGCAAACCCCCCACAAATACCGGAAAGTGTAAAGTCGGCCGGTCGTGAAGGGGTTAACCTTTCCTCGCGCCTGCACATTACAGTACTTTGATCAGCAGGGCAGATGAATGCGCCTGCGCAGGACCGCAATGTCGGCTTGTGTGGATGACGTAGACACATCATCCACACCGGACTGGGAAGAAGGAGGCCGAAGATCGCAGCAGAGAGGATGCGTCAGACCTGAAAGAGGAGGCACCGCACTGGAGAGCTGCGATACCCATTGGACTGGACCCACCCTAGGTGAGTATTATAAAAGTACTTTTTCCGTTTTACAGAGCGGCCTAGGCTCTTATATACAGTATTTTGGAATGCTGTATATAAGAACTCAGTGGTATTGGACACAGCTTGTAGTCCCCAAATCTGGTGACAGATTCCCATTAAAAAATCGGAAGGAACACAAACTTACACAATAAATCACCAACATATTTGTGCTTCTAAGGGCGTGATTTATTACGCCCAGTATCCATGCCAGAAAATCTACATAGGAATGACCACAAGGGACTTAACCTCTTACAGACATTGGACGTACTGGGTACATCGTAGATAATGGCGGTGTAATCATCGTCGGCTGCTGCAGTAAACCGGCACCGATTTCCGCACATATATGCTGATCTGAACAGCAGACATGTGTAGCTTACAAGAAAGGGTGGATCCACGATTCACCCATGCCTTTTAATGCCTTAGACCGCGCTGTCAATTACTGACAGCGCAATGTAAATGGCCATGGCAGGGAAATTTCCTTTCCTCGACGCTATCGGAGTCCCCGTGACGCGATCACGGGAAGCCGATGGTTGCCATGGTAGCACAGGGTTATGTCATGACTCATGTCGCTATCATGACTCACATCCTGTTACAGCCGGCTGGTTGTAACAGGACAGCAGCATTTCAGCTGATCAGAGCTCTGCCGCTCTGATCAGCAGAAATGAACAAGCGATCAGACAGCTAATCCTTACCCCTAGGGGGACTATTAAAATAAAAAAAGTTTAAAAAAAGTTTTAAAGAATTAAAAAAACCAACTAAAAATTTAAATCACTCCCCATTCGCCCCACTAAAAATAAGAGGGTTAAAAAAATAATAAAAATACACTCATTTGGTATCACAGAGTTCAGAAATGCCCAGTCTATCAAAATCTAAAATGAAGTAATATGATCGGTAGACGGCGTAGCCGTAAAAACAAAATTCCAACCGGCAAAGTTAAGTTTTTTGGTCTTCGCAAATTTTGAGCAAGATGCAATACCAGGGAGTCAAAACGTAGCATCTGCGCAAAAATGGTTCAGCTAAAAATGCAAACAAATAAGCCATCAGTGAGCCCCATATCCTGAAAAATGAGAACACTACAAGTTGCAGAAAATGGCGCTGAAAGTGCTCCAATTTTTTGGACAAACCTTTTTTTAACCCCTTAGATAAAAGTAAACCTAAACATGTTTAGTATCAACGAACTCATACCAACCTGAAGTATCACACCCACCCATCAGTTTTACCATAAAGTGAACATGGTGAATAAAGTACCCCATAAACCATTGTCCAATCACACTTTTTTGTAATTTTTCCGCACGTGGAAATTTTTTGCTGTTTTCCAGTACCATATATGTTAAAACTCATGGTTTCACTTAAAAGACCAATACGTCCCGCAAAAAACAAGCCCTCTTATGGCAAGATTGACAGGAAAAATAAAAAAGTTACGACTCTCGGAAAAAGGGGAGCAAAAAACAAAAACGGAAAAATCGTCCAGGGGTTAGGGGGTTAAAGGTGTGAGTCCGTGAGCACATCAGGGACATTGAGAAGAAGGGAATTTTGTTTACTTACCGTAAATTCCTTTTCTTCTAGCTCCTATTGGGAGACCCAGACAATTGACAATTGGGTGTATAGCTTCTGCCTCCGGAGGCCACACAAAGTATTACACTTTAAAAAGTGTAACCCCTCCCCTCTGCCTATACACCCTCCCGTGGATCACGGGCTCCTCAGTTTTGGTGCAAAAGCAGGAAGGAGAAAACTTATAAATTGGTCTAGGGTAAATGCAATCCGAAGGATGTTCGGAGAACTGCAAACCATGAACCAAAAGAACAATTCAACATGAACAACATGTGTACACAAAAAAACAACCAGCCCGAAGGGTACAGGGGCGGGTGCTGGGTCTCTCAATAGGAGCTAGAAGAAAAGGAATTTACGGTAAGTAAACAAAATTCCCTTCTTCTTTGTCGCTCCATTGGGATACCCAGACAATTGGGACGTCCAAGAGCAGTCCCTGGGTGGGTAAAAGAATACCTCAATAAAAAGAGCCGAAAAACGGCCCCCTCTTACAGGTGGGCAACCGCCGCCTGAAGGACTCGCCTACCTAGACTGGCGTCTGCCGAAGCATAGGTATGCACTTGATAGTGTTTCGTGAAAGTGTGCAGACTAGACCACGTAGCTGCCTGACACACCTGCTGAGCCGTAGCCCGGTGCCGCAATGCCCAGGACGCACCCACGGCTCTGGTAGAATGGGCTTTCAGCCCTGAAGGAAGCGGAAGCCCAGAAGAACGGTAGGCTTCGAGAATCGGTTCCTTGATCCACCGAGCCAAGGTTGACTTGGAAGCCTGCGAGCCCTTACGCTGGCCAGCGACAAGGACAAAGAGCGCATCTGAACGACGCAGGGGCGCCGTGCGAGACACGTAGAGCCGGAGTGCTCTCACAAGATCCAAAGAGTGCAAATCCCTTTCACACTGGTGAATTGGATTAAGACAAAATGAAGGCAAGGAGATATCCTGATTGAGATGAAAAGGGGATACCACCTTAAGCTGGTGTCACACATAACGACGACGACAACGACGTCGCTGCTACGTCACCATTTTCTGTGACGTTGCAGCGACGTCCCGTCGCTGTCGCTGTGTGTGACATCCAGCAACGACCTGGCCCCTGCTGTGAGGTCGCTGGTCGTTGCTGAATGTCCAGCTTCATTTTTTGGTCGTCACTCTCCCGCTGTGACACACACATCGCTGTGTGTGACAGCGAGAGAGCGACGAAATGAAGCGATCAGGAGCCGGCACTGGCAGCTGCGGTAAGCTGTAACCAGCGTAAACATCGGGTAACCAAGGGAAGACCTTTCCCTAGTTACCCGATGTTTACGCTGGTTACCGGCCTCCGCTCTTGCTGCCAGTGCCGGCTCCTGCACTGTGACATGTGGCTGCAGTACGCATCGGGTAATTAACCCAATGTGTGCTGCAGGAGAGCAAGGAGCCAGCGCTAAGCGCGGCTCCCTGCTCTCTGAACTGTGACATGTAGCTGCAGCACACATCGGGTTAATTAACCCGATGTGTGCTGCAGGAGAGCAAGGAGCCAGAGCTAAGCGCGGCTCCCTGCTCTCTGCACATGTAGCACAGCGACGTTATGATCGCTGCTTCTGCTGTGTTTGACAGCTAAGCAGCGATCATAACAGCGACTTACAAGGTCGCTGTTACGTCACCGAAAATGGTGACGTAACAGCGACGTCGTTGTCGCTGTCGTTTAGTGTGACACCAGCTTTAGGGAGAAATTCCGGGACCGGACGCAGAACCACCTTATCCTGGTGAAACACCAGGAAGGGGGCTTTGCATGACAGCGCTGCTAGCTCAGACACTCTCCGAAGTGATGTGACTGCCACTAGGAAGGCCACCTTCTGCGAAAGACGTGATAAAGAGACATCCCGCAGCGGCTCGAAAGGTGGTTTCTGAAGAGCCGTTAGCACCCTGTTAAGATCCCAGGGTTCCAGCGGACGCTTGTAAGGTGGGACTATGTGGCAAACTCCCTGCAGGAACGTGCGGACCTGCGGAAGCCTGGCTAGACGCTTTTGAAAAAACACGGAGAGCGCCGATACTTGGCCCTTGAGAGAGCCCAGTGACAAACCCTTGTCCATTCCGGATTGAAGGAATGAAAGAAAAGTGGGTAAGGCAAGCGGCCATGGAGTAAAACCGTTATTAGCGCACCAAGATAGGAAGATTTGCCAAGACCTATAATAGATCTTGGCGGACGTAGGCTTCCAGGCCTGTCTCATGGTGGCAATGACATCCTGAGATAACCCGGAAGACGCTAGGAGCCAGGACTCAATGGCCACACAGTCAGGTTGAGGGCCACAGAATTCAGATGGAATAACGGCCCTTGTGACAGCAAGTCTGGACGGTCTGGAAGCGCCCACGGTTGACCCACCGTGAGATGCCACAGATCCGGATACCACGACCGCCTCGGCCAGTCTGGAGCGACGAGAATGGCGCGACGGCAGTCGGACCGGATCTTGCGTAGTACTCTGGGCAGCATTGCCAGAGGGGGAAACACATAAGGCAGTCGAAACTGCGACCAATCCTGAACTAACGCGTCCGCCGCCAGAGCTCTGTGATCCTGAGACCGTGCCATGAATGCCGGGACTTTGTTGTTGTGCCGTGACGCCATGAGATCGACGTCCGGAGTTCCCCAGCGGCGACAGATCTCTCGAAACACGTCTGGGTGCAGAGACCATTCCCCCGCGTCCATGCCCTGACGACTGAGAAAATCTGCTTCCCAGTTTTCTACGCCCGGGATGTGAACTGCGGAGATGGTGGAGGCTGTGGCTTCCACCCACTGCAGAATCCGTCGGACTTCCTGGAAGGCTTGACGACTGCGAGTGCCGCCTTGGTGGTTGATGTATGCGACGGCAGTGGCGTTGTCCGACTGAATACGGATCTGCCTGCCCTCCAACCACCGATGAAAAGCCAATAGGGCTAGATACACTTCAGATGGGAAGGGGTAACGTGTGTCAGTGAGGCGCTTAGTAAAGCGCTTGTCCGGGGCCGCTCTGGGCTTCTGGACAGCGTCCCTGAAGTTAGAGTGATCAAAAAACGTATTGCGTGTACGTTTGGGGAACCGAAACTGGTGTTTCTCCTGCTGAGACGCCGACTCCTCTACAGGAGGAGGCGGGGGAGAGAGATCTAACACCTGGTTGATGGACGAGATAAGATCATTTACTAAGGTGTCCCCCTCAGGTGTATCAAGGTTAAGGGCGACGTCAGGGTCAGAGCCCTGAGCTGCGACGTCCGCCTCGTCCTCCAGAGAGTCCTCAAGCTGGGATCCCGAGCAGCGAGAGGAAGTCGGGGAAGAGTCCCAGCGAGCCCGCTTAGCCGGTCTAGGACTACGGTCCGGGCAGGAGTCCTCCGCCTGAGACCGAGGGGCCAACCTGGGAGCACGCTGCGGCGCGAACCGAGAGGGGCCTGGAGGCGACGAGCCAACAGGGGCCGGGGCCTGTGAAAGGTCCGGTCTGGACTGCAAAGCCTCTAGCAGCTTAGAAGACCATTTGTCCATAGACTGTGCAATAGATTGAGAAAGTGACTCAGAGAGTTTCTCAGCAAAAGAGGCGAACTCTGTCCCTGCAGCCTGGTCAGGGGGAGCAGGGGGGTCTACATGAGCCGAGGGGCCCACCAGTGTCCGAGGCTCCGGCTGAGCAAGCGAAACAGGGGTCGAGCATTGCTCACAGTGAGGGTAGGTGGAACCCGCAGGTAACATAGCCCCACAAGAGGTACAGGCCGCAAAAAAACCCTGTGCCTTAGCAGCTTTGCTCCTTGTGGACGACATGCTGTTGTCTCCTAGGAGAGTGATCACTGAGGGTATATGGGAAGGGGGTATACAGCCCGACCGAACAGATAGATATAGATATATACGTATCTAATCCGGCACCCTAGGGGGACCAGCACCGGGTGACCGGTGTGGCTTACCGACCGCTAACGAGCGGTGTGTGTCCTCCAGATTCCCTGCCTTGGATCTCCCGGAGCTGCAGAGCTGTTCACTGAGAATCCTCCACCGGCAGAATGCCAAAAAATGGCTGCCGGAGCTCTCAGGGGAGGAGTGGAGCCGTGGGCGGCGCCAGAAAAGTGCGGGAATCTGGGGTCCCCACAGTGATCAGTGAGGGGGGAGGAAACATGCAGGATGCTCCAGCCCTCATATCCGACGTCAGGTCGGTAATCCCGATTTTTGAGACTAGGCCGCGATGAAGCCGGGGACTAAATTTTAAACCGCGCACGACAAGCAGGCACGGTCGGCGCGGAAGTCCACCGGCCTCCTGAATTCAGCAGCCGCCGCGGCTTCCGGGAAGAAGGTGCGCTCCCTGCACAGTCCCCTATGGGGACACAGAGTACCTTAGAGTTGCAGGGCCCGGTCCCTGAGGTTGAAGAGGCTCCGGTCCGGCAGGGTCCCACAGGGGCTGCGGATGGAGCACGGTCCCAGTAAATGGATGACCGCTTAGGATCCCACTTCTCCCAGAGCCGCATAAGGGATGGTGAAGGAGACGGCATGTGGCTCCAGCCTCTGTACCCGCAATGGGTACTTCAACCTTAACAACACCGCCGACGTAGTGGGGTGAGAAGGAAACATGCCGGGGGCCCCGTGGGGGCCCTCTTTTCTTCCAACCGACATAACTAAAATGAGAATGCATGAGTGGATGTGTGCCTCCTTCCACACAAAGCATAAAACTGAGGAGCCCGTGATCCATGGGAGGGTGTATAGGCAAAGGGGAGGGGTTACACTTTTTAAAGTGAAATACTTTGTGTGGCCTCCGGAGGCAGAAGCTATACACCCAATTGTCAATTGTCTGGGTCTCCCAATGGAGCGACAAAAAAAACAAATTTCCAATTGTACCATAAATCTGACTCAAGCAAATTAATTATAAAGGCCATAGATCAGAGGTTAGAGGTGGTAACCTATTTAAGGTCCTTGCGCAACTTGAGTCACTTTATTTATAGATTGGACACAAGGACTCCTATTGGGCTCAATGAGAGCTTTGGCTGCTTTCTTTAATTGGGTATTTTTATGTGGTGTGAGAATGGGACTGTTTGTGTTAAAATTATTTTTAATAGTTTTTTTAGCCATAATTTAGAGGTCTGTATATGCTAAAACCATACCTGTGGTGGTCTGCAAATTTTGAGGTACTTCACTCGACCCGCTCAGTGACTTAGATGTTGACTTTGATTGGGTCTTTTCCCTGAATGAAGTGCCTATGAGAAAATAAGAAAAAAGATTATTACCTAAGAAAAGTGGAGAACAACATTGTACAACAATTTAATTATAGTTTGGATACAACTAATATTTAATACATTTACTCAATAATTTAGTTTTTTGCATTTCTTGATTTTGCTTGCCTTATGGCATGTCATTTTTAATTTTGAATATCATATTTCTGTTTACACAACTACATAAACACCATGCACTTTTTTGTTTGTCTATTGATTAGTGATGGACAGACCCGGACTGTAAAATTTAGGATCCGAGCGATTTTAAAAATACCCGAGTACCGGACCCGGGCCTGGAGTTCTCAGGGAACTCCGGATAAAGATCCGGAACCTTTGGAAATAAAAAATAAATAAAGGAAAATTAAATAAAATAAGATTAAAGCAGGCGCGTTATAACAATAGCAGCCCACAGCCACCCAGGATTGTCACATCCATTATATGTGACAATCCTGGCACTTTACCCGACTCTTCCCGATTGCACTGGTGCGGTGGCAATCAGGCTAATAAGGGGTTAATAACAGCTCACAGCTGCCACTAAGCTCTAGATTAGTAATAGCAGGGTCTATGAAAACCCTACCCCCATTACTAATCTGGAAGTGAAAATAAATAAACACAAACACAAAATAAGATAAAAACAATACCCTATTTCACTCCTTTATTAACCCCAAAAACACGCAGGTCTGTGGTAATCCACACGAGGGCCCATGACTATTCCAATTGCCTTTCTACACCGCCATCGGAGGCCCCGTAACGCGATCATGGGAAGCCGATGGTTGCCATGGTAGCACAGGGTTATGTGATGACTCCTGTCGCTATCATGACTCACATCCTGTTTTAGCCGGCTGGCTTTAACAGGACAGCAGCATTTCAGCTGAACAGAGCTCTGCCGCTCTGATCAGCAGAAATGAACAAGCGATCAGACGGCTAATCCTTACCCCTAGAGAGACTATTAAAATAAAAAAAAGTAAAAAAAAAGTTTTATACAATTAAAAAAACAACTAAAAGTTTAAATCATTCTCCATTCGCCCCACTAAAAATCAAAGGGTTAAAAAAATAAAAAATATACACTCATTTGGTATCGCAAAGTTCAGAAATGCCCAGTCTATCAAAATCTAAAATGAATCAATTAGATCGGTAGATGGCGTAGCCGTAAAAAAAATCCAACTGGCAAAGTTACGTTTTTTGGTCTTCGCAAATTTTCAGCAAAATGCAATACCAGGGAGTCAAAACGTAGCATCTGCGCAAAAATGGTACAGCTAAAAATGCAAACAAATAAGCCATCAGTGAGCCCCATATCCCGAAAAATGAGAACACTACAAGTTGCAGAAAATGGAATGCAGAAAAACATGCAGAAAAACATGTTTGGTATCAACGAACGCATACCAACCTGAAGTATCACACCCACCCATCAGTTTTACCATACAGTGAACACGGTGAATAAAGTACCCCATAAACCATTGTCCAATCACACTTTTTTGTAATTTTTCCGCACGTGGAAATTTTGTGCTGTTTTCCAGTACCATACATGGTAAAACTCATGGTTTCACTTAAAAGACCAATACGTCCTGCAAAAAACAAGCCCTCTTATGGCAAGATTGACGGGAAAAATAAAAAAGTTACGACTCTCGGAAAAAGGGGAGCAAAAAACAAAAACGGAAAAATCGTCCAGTGGTTAGGGGGTTAAAGGTGGGAGTCCGTGAGCACATCAGGGACATTGAGAAAACAAAGACTCTGCATGAGACGGAACACCTAAAAACCCTACCAAAACATTTCCAATTGTACCATAAATCTGACTCAAGCAAATTAAAGAAGTTGTCCGACATTAGCTTACCAAAAAATTTTGAGTTTATCTGTGCTGTATTGTCATATAAAACACCCCTATATTGTTATTTTTTATTTTCTAACTTTTGTTCCAGTTGAATTATCCCTTTATTCTCTGCAGTTCTGCAAAACCTCAGTTAGAGCTGGCACTGCCCGGCCTCAGTGTCCAGCCCCGTCCAATGCCCGCCCCCTGCACACACATTCCCTGTCAGTATTCTACCCCAGCACCTGATCTGTTATCACTCTAGCAATGAAAATAACAGCCCCACATCAGGCTCTGTGCCACACACACACACACACACACACACACACACACATCGGGCTCTGCGCCACACATATCAGGCTCTGCAACCCTCCCGGACACACACACACACACGGCGCTCTGTACCGACCTCCCCCTCACCATCGTTCTGTACCAACCCCTACCCCCATAGGGAAAACATGTAGGCTACATTCACATGACCGTTCCGTTTTTGCGGTACGCAAAAAATTGCCAATTTTTTCACGGATACATCCGTGTGTCATCCGTGTGCCTTCCGGACCGCAAAAAACGGAAGCAGCAAGAAAGATAAATAGATGAGTAGATATAGAGATGAATAGATAGATATAGAGACAGAGAGATAGAGGGATGAATGAATGAACAGAGGGTTAGATAGATAGATAGATAGATAGATAGATAGATAGATAGATAGATGAGAAAGACATATAATGTCCTACCCCCCTGCATATTCTAAGCTGGCACCCTTTAGTGACTTTCATGTGGCACTAAAGTGTGCTTAGCCTTGTATTTATCCAAAAAATAAATAAAAAATAATTAAAAAAAAAACAAACGACAATGGGTCCCCCATACTTTTGTAGCCAGCTAGGGTAAAGCAGATGGCTGCAGCCTGCAAACCACAGCTGGCAGCTTCAGCTTGGCTGGTAATAAAAAACAGAGGGCACCCCACGCTGTTATTTTAAATTAAATAAATAATTTAAAACAAAAAACATGGGGTCCCCCCAAATTGGATCACCAGCCAAGGTAAAGCAGACAGCTGTGGTCTGGTATTCTCAGACTAGGGAGGCCCACTGTTATTGGACACTCCCCAGCCTAAAAATAGCAGGCCACAGCCGCCCCAGAAGTGGCACATCCATTAGATGTGCCAATCCTGGTGCTTCGTCCCAACTCATCCCGTGCCCTGGTGCGGTGGCAAACGGGGTAATATATGGGGTTGATGCCAAATGTGTAATGTCACCTGGCATCAAGCCCTGGGATTAGTGATGTCACGCGTCAATCAGATATCCGACATCACAAACCCAGTCAGTAATAAAAAAATAGACAACAAAAAAAAAGTTTTATTTGAAAAAACACTCCTCAAAACATTCCCTCATTCACCAATTTATTCAAAAGAAAAACAAATCCAGGTCCAGCATAATCCAATAAGGGGGTCCCATGACAATCCATACCATAGTCAATGTCCCAGTCAATGAAGAACAGAATGTTCCTCATTGGCTGGGAGAGTAATGCAGTGACCTGAGCTAACATCAATAGCCCAGGTCACTGCAGGGGATGCCGAGCGCTGCTGTCAGGAGGTTAAATGAAATCATTACCTGCAGTGACGATCTTCGCTTCACTCCTGTCAGCGCTGTCCCTGACTTCTATGCCCGCCGCGTTCTCAGCAGTATCGCCCGAGACGTCACCGCTAGTGACGTGAGAACGCAGCGGCATAGAAGGCAGTGACAGCGCTGACAGGAGTGAAGCGAAGATTGTCACAGCAGGCAATGATGTCATCTAACATCCTGATGGCAGCGCTCGTTATTCCCGCGGCTGCCTGCGCTGCAATGTGAGAGGCTGCTGAGCCTGCAATGAAGGCAGCCGCGGGGCTGGAGCGGGACACAGACTGCACGGGCACTCCTGCTATCCTGAACAGGGGGCCTGGTGCTGGCGTTGACACCGTGGGCGGGGAGAGTACGGGGTGCGGAGGAATGTGTGGGAGGGTGCAGGGAAGAGGTGCGGGGACCCCACGCACTGTACTCGCCCAGCAGGGCGGCAACATGCTGTTCTAGATTTGCATGTCAACATGGTCCTGCCCATGTTGACATGAAATGACCGGAAGCAGCAAAATTGCGGCAAGAGCGATCACATGACCGCACTGAGCCGGGAAAAAAAGGCTGACAGCAGGGCAGGTAAGTGATCACTAGCTACTTACCTGCCCCAATGTAGCCCAATAGGGTAATAATGAAGAAAAGTCAAAATAAGCCGGATAACCCCTTTAATTATAAAGGCCATAGATCAGAGGTTAGAGGTGGTAATCTATTTAAGGCCCTTGCGCAACTTGAGTTATTGGATTTATAGATTGGACACAAGGACTACTATTGGGCTCAATGAGAGCTTTGACTGCTTTCTTTAATTGGGTATTTTTATGTGGTGAGAGAATGGGACTGTTTGTGTTAAATTATTTTTTAATTGTTTCTTTTTCTTTTTATCCATAATATAGAGATCTGTATATGCTAAAACCATACCTGAGGTGGTCTGCAAATTTTGAGGGACTTCACGCGACCCGCTCAGTGACTTAGATGTTGACTTTGATTGGGTCTTTTCCCTGAATGAAGTGCCTATGAGAAGAAGGGAATTTTGTTACTTACCGTAAATTCCTTTTCTTCTAGCTCCAATTGGGAGACCCAGACGATTGGGTGTATAGCTACTGCCTCCGGAGGCCACACAAAGTATTACACTAAAAAGTGTAAGGCCCCTCCCCTTCTGCATATACACCCCCCGTGGGATCACGGGCTCTCAGTTTTAGTGCAAAAGCAAGAAGGAGGAAAGCCAATAACTGGTTAAACAAATTCAATCCGAAGGAACATCGGAGAACTGAAACCATTCAACATGAACAACATGTGTACCCGAAAAACCAAAAAATCCCGAAGGAAAAAGGGCGGGTGCTGGGTCTCCCAATTGGAGCTAGAAGAAAAGGAATTTACGGTAAGTAACAAAATTCCCTTCTTCTTCGGCGCTCCATTGGGAGACCCAGACGATTGGGACGTCCAAAAGCAGTCCCTGGGTGGGTAAATTAATACCTCAAGTTAGGGCCGTAAAACAGCCCTTCCCTACATGGAGGCAACCGCCGCCTGCAGGACTCTTCTACCTAGGCTGGCATCCGCCTAAGCGTAGGCATGCACCTGATAATGCTTGGTGAAAGTGTGCAGACTCGACCAGGTAGCTGCTTGGCACACCTGCTGAGCCTTAGCCTGGTGCCGTAATGCCCAGGACGCACTCACGGCTCTGGTAGAATGGGCCTTCAGCCCTGATGGAACCGGAAGCCCAGCAGAACGGTAGGCTTCAAGGATTGGTTCCTTGATCCATCGAGCCAGGGTGGATTTGGAAGCCTGCGACCCTTTGCGCTGACCAGCGACAAGTACAAAGAGTGCATCCGAGCGGCGCAGGGGCGCCGTGCGGGAAATGTAGATTCTGAGCGCTCTCATCAGAACCAACAAATGCAAATCCAATTCATATCGCTGAACTGGATGAGGACAAAAGGAAGGTAAGGAGATATCCTGATTGAGATGAAAGGGGGATACCACCTTAGGGAGAAACCCCGGAATCAGGCGCAGCACTACCTTGTCTTGGTGAAACACCAGGAAGGGAGCTTTGGATGACCGCGCTGCTAGCCCGGACACTCTCTGAAGAGACGTGACCGCTACCAAAAAGGCCACTTTCTGTGAAAGTCGAGAAAGTGAAACATCCCTCAGAGGCTCAAAGGGTGGCTCCTGGAGAGCAATTAGTACCCTGTTCAGATCCCATGGGTCTAACGGCCTCTTGTACGGAGGGACAATGTGACAAACCCCCTGCAGGAACGTGCGTACCTAAGGAAGTCGTACTATGCGCTTCTGAAAGAATACAGACAGCGCTGGGACTCGTCCGTTAAGGGAGCCGAGCGACATACCTTTTCCCAAACCAGATTGCAGGAAGGAAGGAAAAGTAGGCAATGCAAATGTCCAGGGAGACACTCCCTGAGCAGAGCACTAAGATAAGAATATCTTCCACGTCTTGTGGTAGATCTTGGCAGACGTCGGCTTCCTAGCCCGTCTCATGGTGGCAATGACGTCTTGAGATAATCCTGAAGACGCTAGGATCCAGGACTCAATGGCCACACAGTCAGGTTCAGGGCCGTAGAATTCAGATGGAAAAAACGGCCCTTGGGACAGTAAGTCTGGCCGGTCTGGTAGTGCCCACGGTTGGCCAACCGTGAGATGCCACAGATGCGGTTACCACGACCTCCTCGGCCAGTCTGGGGCGCGAGGATGACGCGGCGGCAATCGGAGCTGATCTTGCGTAGCCCTCTGGGCAACAGTGCCAGAGGGGGAAACACATAGGGTAGCTGGAACTGCGACCAATCCTGAACTAAGGCGCCTGCCGCCAGAGCTCTTTGATCGTGAGACCGCGCCATGAAAATCGGGCCCTTGTTGTTGTGCCGAGACGCCATTAGGTCGACGTCCGGCCTCCCCCAGCGGCTACAGATTTCTTGAAACCCGTCCGGGTGCCGAGACCATTCCCCTGCGTCCATGCCCTGGCGACTGAGGAAGTCTGCTTCCCAGTTTTCTACGCCCGGGATGTGAACTGCGGATATGGTGTATGCTCTGTCTTCCACCCTCATCAGAATCCGCCGGACTTCCTGGGAAGCTTGTCGGCTGCGTGTTCCGCCTTGGTGGTTGATGTATGCCACCGCTGTGAAGTTGTCCGACTGAATTCGGATCTGTTTGCCTTCCAGCCTCTGCTGGAAGGCCAGAACATTGATCTGAAGGGTGGACTCCTCTGAAGAGAGTCCTTGCCCGTCTGAGAAAGGGGTACGTTCCTGTCTAAGGACGTCGATTTCCCATCCCATTGGCGAAGAATGTCCTATAGAAGTGGATGCAGATGAAACTGCGCGAAAGGGACTGCCTCTGCATGAGGCGCCTTAAGGGGTGTGACTGGCCTTGAAGGAGAGACTGCACCCCCGTCTGTAGTGAACGCTGTATGTCCAGCGGGAGCTGCACTATCGCTGAGAGAGTGTGAAGCTCCATGCCAAGATATGTCAGCGATTGGGTCGGTGTCAGATTTAACTTTGAAAGGTTTATGATCCACCCGAAACTGGAGAGTCTCCAGCGCCACGTTCAGGCTGTGTTGGCATGCCTCTTGAGAGGGTGCCTTGACAAGTAGATCGTCCAAGTAAGGGATCACAGAGTGACCCTGAGAGTGCAGGACTGCTACCACTGCTGCCATGACCTTGGTGAAAACCCGTGGGGCTGTCGCCAGACCTAAGGGCAGGTCTACGAACTGAAGATGCTCGTCTTCTATAACGAATCGCAGCAAACGCTGGTGCTCTGGAGCAATCGGCACGTGGAGATAAGCATCCTGATGTCTCTTGATGCTAGGAAATCTCCTTGAGACCTTGAGGCAATGACGGAGCGGAGGGATTCCATCCGGAACCGCCTGGTTTACACTGCTCTTTTGAGCAGTTTTAGGTCTAGAACGGAACGGAAGAGCCGTCCTTTTTTGGCACCACAACCAGATTGGAGTAAAAACCGTATCTTGTTCCTGAGGAGGAACAGGGATTACCACTCCTTCTGCCTGCAGAAGAGCATCGGCTCGGTCGGGAGGTGAGGAATTTCTGAAGATCTAGCCGGAGGACGAGAAAAGACCTCTATCCTGTACACGTGAGACAAAATGTCTCTCACCCACCGGTCTTTGACCTGTGGCAGCTAAATGTCGCCAAAGCGGGAGAGTCTGCCACCGACCGCGGATGCGGAGAGAGAGGGCTGAACGTCATGAGGAAACCGCCTTGGTAGCGGTTCCTCCGGCTGCCTTCCTTGGGCGTGATTGAGCCCGCCAGGAATCTGCGCCTCTCTGAGCCTTTTGAGTCCTTTTGGACGAGGACAATTGGGACCTGCCCGAGCCTGGGAAGGACCGAAAACTGTTGGGTGTTGTTTGATCTGGGCTGGTGTAAGGAAGAGTCCTTACCCTTGGACTGTTTAATGATATCATCCAATCGCTCACCAAACAGTCTGCCACCAGATAATGGCAAACTGGTTAAGCACTTTTTTGGAAGCAGAATCTGCATTCCTTTCCTCAACCACAAGGCTCTGCGTAAAACCACGGAGTTGGCGGACGCCACTGACGTACGGCTTGTAGTGCAGGACAGCATTAATAGCGGAAGTCGCAATGCAGACATTGCGAGGTTAAGGACGCCATCTGCGGCACAGATGTACATGTGACAGTGTCCACGTGCGCAAGACCAGCTGAAATAGCTTGGAATGCCCATACGGCTGCGAATGCCGGAGCAACCGACACGCCGATAGCTTCATAGACAGAATTCAACCAGAGGACCATCTGTCTGTCAATGGCATCTTTAAGTGAAGTCCCATCTTCCACTGCAACTATGGATCTAGCCGCAAGCCTGGAGATTGGGGAATCCACCTTTGGACACTGGGTCCAGCGCTTGACCACGTCAGGGGGAAAAAGGATAACGTGTATCCTTAATACGATTGGAGAACGCTTATCTGGATAAGTGTGGTGTTTCCGGATCGCTTCTCTGAAGTCAGAGTGGCCAGAAAAGTACTCAATATACGCTTGAGATACTGAAAAGGGATTTCTCCTGCTGTGAAGCTGACTCCTCCACCGGAGGAGCTGAGGGAGAAATAGCCAACATTCCATTGATGGATGCTAGAAGATCCTTCACTATGGCGTCACCATCCGGTGTATCCGGATTGAGAGCGGTCTCAGGATCAGAGTCCTGATCAGCTACGTCGGCCTCATCATACAGAGAGTCCTGCTGGGACCCTAACCAGTGATGAA
This sequence comes from Anomaloglossus baeobatrachus, assembly GCF_048569485.1. Classification (NCBI taxonomy): domain Eukaryota; kingdom Metazoa; phylum Chordata; class Amphibia; order Anura; family Aromobatidae; genus Anomaloglossus; species Anomaloglossus baeobatrachus. The sequence goes on from NW_027445052.1 coordinate 404,915, forward strand.
GCCGAGTGCCGCTCCCAGCGAGCTCGCTTAGGCTGTCTGGGACTGTCGTCCGTGTCAGAGCCTGCGCCCTGGGATGCATGGGACCCCCCCGGAGCACTGATTTGTTCCAAATGAGGGTGGCCAGGGAGCATTGTATCAACATTGCCCATGGTCCGTCTGGACTGCAAAGTCTCTAAGATGTTAGTCACAGTCATAGACAATCTATCAGCCGAAACTGCAACTCCGTCCCTGTCCCTGGACAGGGTTCACCGGTGGTTCCTTTGGCCACCTCTAGCAGAGACCCCGGCTGACCAAGTGATACAGGGGAGCATTGCACACAATGGGGACAGTGGAACCTGCCGTGTGGAACAGTATCACGTGCAGTACAAGCAGCATAGAAAGCCTGTGCCTTGGCACCCTTGCTTTTTTGCTGCTGATGTCTAGCCATCTAGAAGTATATAGCCAAGAATAGCGACCGTACAGTGCAATGTATAGCATACAAGCAGAAAGTACAAATGAACACTTCAGCACATGCAGTACAAGCAGCATAGAAAACCTGTGCCTTAGCACCCTTGCTTTTTTGCTGCTGTTGTCTAGCCATCTAGGAGTATATAGCCAAGAATAGCGACCGTACAGTGCAGTGTATATCATACCAGCATGAAGTACAAATGAACACTTCAGCACATGCAATACAAGCAGCCTAGAAAGCCTGTGCCCTAGCACCCTTGCTTTTTGCTGCTGTAGTCTAGCCATCTAGGCATAAAGTACAAATGTACAAATGACATTAGTGGGGTCAGCACTTCAGGTGCCGCTTACCGCCCGCACAAAAGCGGGAATGTGGTTGCCCGAATCCTGTGACTGGTTGCCCAGAGCTTGTCTCCCTTCTCCAGCCCAGACTGAGTGCAGGAATGGCTGCCGGCGTCCTGTGAAGAGGGGCGGGCCGTGGACGTGCCCCAGACAAGAGCGGGAAACTGGCGTCCCACTGTGTCCAGTGAAGGGGGCTGGAGAATGCAAAGCAGACTCCAGCTCTCGGCGCTGACTTTCTGTACAGCGTCCCGCCCCTCTCCTGACTGGCAGGGCTGGGGGCGGGAACGAAGCGAAAACTAGGCCGCAAAGCCGGGGACTCGAGTATAAGCGCGGCCGTCCTATGTGCACGGCCAGCGCGGAAGTCCCCGGCGCACCACAAGTCCCAGCCGCGCCACAGTGTAAAACACCCCGCAGCGGCCGGCGCGGCAGTTTCTAATACATAAATTCACTCAGCTAAGCTGCAGTGAATAATAGCACAAGCGCTCCGCGCTGTTGTCCCCGGCGCACTAGCACTCCCAGCAATGCTGGCGTGTGTGTGCGCGATGTGTACGAGGACACAGAGTACCTTAATGTAGCAGGGCCCTGTCCCTGACGATATCCAGCTCCATATCCAGCAGGTTCTCCGGGTCTGTGGATGGAGCCCGGTCTCAGTGCCTGGAGACCGGTAAGATCCCACTTCACCAGAGCCCCGAGGGGGGATGGGGAAGGAAAGCAGCATGTGGGCTCCAGCCTCCGTACCCGCAGTGGGTACCTCAACCTTAACAAACACCGCCGACAAAAGTGGGGTGAGAAGGGAGCATGCTGGGGGCCCCATATGGGCCCACTTTTCTTCCAACCGACATAGTCAGCAGCTGCTGCTGACTAAAAACAGTGGAGCTATGCGTGGATGTCTGACCTCCTTCGCACAAAGCATGAAAACTGGGAGCTCGTGATCCCACGGGGGGTGTATATGCAGAAGGGGAGGGGCCTTACACTTTTTAGTGTAATACTTTGTGTGGCCTCCGGAGGCAGTAGCTATACACCCAATCGTCTGGGTCTCCCAATGGAGCGCCGAAGAAAATAAGAAAAACGATTATTATCTAAGAAAAGTGGAGAAAAACATTGTACAACAATTTAATTATAGTTAGGATACAACTAATATTTAATACATTTACTCAATAATTTAGTTTTTTGCATTTCTTGATTTTGTTTGCCTTATGGCATGTCATTTTTAATTTTGCATATAATATTTCTGTTTACACAACAACATGAACACTATGCACATTTTTTGTTTGTCTATTGATTAGTGATGGACAGACCCGGACTGTAAAATTTAGAATCCGAGAGGTTTTAAAAATACCCGAGTACCGGACCCGGGCCTGGAGTTCTCAGGGAACTCCGGATAATGATCCGGAACCTTTGGAAATAAAAAAAGGAAAAATAAAGAAAATAAGAATAAAGCAGGCGCGTTATAACAATAGCAGCCCACAGCCACTCAGGATTGTCACATCCATTAGATGTGACAATCCTGGCACTTTACCCGATTCTTCCCGAATCCCCTGGTGCGGTGGCAATCAGGCTAATAAGGGGTTAATAACAGCTCACATCTGCCACTAAGCCCTAGATTAGCAATGGCAGGGTCTATGAAAACCCTACCCCCATTACTAATCTGTAAGTGAAAATAAATAAACACAAACACAAAATAAGATAAAAACAACACCCTCTTTCACTCCTTTATTAACCCCAAAAACACCCAGGTCTAATGTAATCCACACGAGGTCCCATAACGATTCCAGCTCTGCTACATCTGAAGTGACAGCGCGTGGGCATAGAATATGACCACCCGCTGTGATCTTAAGGCAGAGAATGAGTCGCAGCGATGTGTGGTGACGTAAATTAGGTTATTTGCGGTCACAGCTGGAGCTGCCCATTGTCATCCACCTATGATCGCAGATAACCTGACCTCAGGTGACCTCATTGAACTGAGTGACCACTACTATCCATAAAAGTGGCGTAATACTTTGGCAAAATTACTCCCAGAAATAAAATGTGAGTCAGAAATAGATTCAGGCATCTTCCGCATGCTGTTGCCATTCAGTTTCAACAATTTTCCATCAATTGCAATATTTTTACAGCCCTCGCAGGCCTATTTCCAAGGTCCTCTAGAAAATTATTCGAGTTTCCCATTGACTTGGATTGGGTTCGTTATTCGGTATGAATACACAAATGTAGAAATTATTGGATTTGAACATTCCGTACCAGAATATTTTAGCATTCGCCCATATCTAGTCATCACTAATGATAATTTTAAGGATGTCTAAAACTGATCAACTGGGAAAAGGTTGTTGCATTACTCGTAAATCAAATGCCATGTCCTTCTTCAATTTGTCCAATTATTAATACCAGGTTTTGGTTAAAATGAGGCTACCATTTCAAGGTTCATTTTTCATCAAGGAGAAACTACGCTGAAAATCTATCTTTTGAATCATGAGCATTGAATATTTTTTTGGTATGGTATCAGAGGACTCAGAAGGAAAAATGTATGTAACAAAATTAAAACATTGTCATCCATTTGGCTTATCCCTAATCTATTAATTTTACACTAGGTGGTAAGATAGATGACATCTTTATTATCTGGAGGGGTACCGGTGCTGAACTGCAGAGCTTCATGACTTGGTTGAACAATAACCCATATAACATCAAACTAACCTATAAGGCAGATCGGGAGGCAATTGTTTTTCTGGACTATAATATAAAAATGGGGTACCAGACAGAAACGGGTTCTCCACGGGTACAATTATTATCAACAAGTAAGAGGGAAGAATCTTTTTCCTCACAGATACATTTCATCTCCAAGTTAACAGTCAGAGGGGGGCGATCAGGCAGATCTTGAACAAACACTGGTCGTTACTGAAGACCGACCAGAGTTTGAACGACGTTTTACTCATTGCCCACTCTTACCTGTTAGAAGGGGGAAAAGCCTAAAGGATATGCTGGTGAAGAACCATTACGTACCTAGGGTGGTATCTCGCTTTGAGAAAGGGAGTCCCAAATTTGGTTGTTTTCCTTTTGTCTGCCCAGAGATGTTGTCAACTTGGGATGGACCTAAAGAGTATAAAATAAAAAGTTGCAAATCATACAGTAAAAGTCACGTTATCTATTATGCAGTATGTGACTGTAGCCTAATTTATATTGGGTTAACATCAAGGGAACAACGAGTCCGCACGAGAGAACATGTTAGGGACATAATTGCGGTGTGTGATGTTGTGGATCTTGATTCCCTGAGGATGATCCAGAGACATTTCAAGCTGCGCCATGACTGTGGTCCCACAGGATTGAAAATTTGTGGTATCGCAAGGTCCATTTAGAATCTAGGGGTATATATATATACACACATATTACTATATGAATTTTGTCTCTGCATGATATAGGGACATTAGAAAATCTTTTAAGGACTATACATGGTCATATTCTTTAGGCTAAGGCTGATTCTCCTTATGTTTGGATGATTTTCTTACCACCCTGGTCGTGCCCTTTCACTTGCCAGTAGTAGATATGGTCTCGTTGGGTGCGCATGTGCGGGGCTGCCTCAGCATGAGTCCCCGCCAAAGGAGCTTCCTTAGAAGGATGCATGGGTTAACTGACGTTAGTGGAAGTATTCTTCCGATCCACGCTTCCCCTGGAATGACTGGATGAGGCGGACTCTATGTGCAGCGTCCCACCCCCTGCACGCGCCCAAACAGCGACGATCTCGCCCAAGACACCACATAATAAAACATGCACATTACACTTTCCTCAAGCGAGGAAGCCAGGTGAGAAACGCGTGTCAGGGCTACTCAAAACATCCAGTTATAAGTGCACTTTATAGGTGAGTCCGGATCACGATGATTCATGGCTGTTAGCTCTATCGGTAATAGTAATGGTAGCCTTTGAGGCTTAGGCTGCGTTACATGGGTGATATTTTTGTGTTGTTATAGCGCCACCAGGTGGCCATCTGTATTAGTACATGCAGTGGTACCTGCAATGTATTTCAATGACCCCGATCCTGCTGTACCGGAAGTCGCCGGACCCTGATAGACAGAATCCTGTTTTTTGTACTGAGCATGCCCAGAAAGCAGCTTGGCATGGTCAATACAGAAATTTCCCTCTCTCTCAGACAGAAGACCAGGATCGTGAAGGGGTGAGAGGGAGTAATAAAGATGGCGTCCCTAAGTGTGTCTGTGTATTTATTTCTAATAAAGTGTCTGTGTATTTTTTTCTAATAAAGTATTTTTTCTGTGTGATGTCTTATTTTTAACCCTTTATTGGAGATTCTTAATGGCCGGGTCAAACTTGGCCTGACATTAGCAATCTCAGGCTTTATACCAGCAGGTAAAACAAAGCTGGTATTAACCCCTTATTACCCAACGTGCCACCCGGCACAAGGGCCGCTGGGAGAGATGTTGGACACAACGCCAGAAGATAGCGCTTTTAAGAAAGCGCCATATTCTGGGGCGACTGTTGACTGCAATTCGCAGCGGGGGGGCCAAGAAAGCTTGGGCCACCCTGCACTGCATATTCCCATCCCCAGCTGCCTAGTTGTACCTGGCTCGTCACAAAAATTGGCCGAAGCCCATGTCGTTTTTTGTTTTTTTTTAATTATTTCATGAAATTCATGAAATACTTAAAAAATGGCTTCCCTGTATTTTTGGTTCCCAACCGGGTACAAATAGGCAGCTGGGGGTTGGGGGCAGCGCGTACCTGCTTGCTGTACCTGGCTAGCATACAAAAACAGGGTGAAGCTGTCTTTTTTTTTTAGTTTTTGGGCAAAAAACGTTAAAAAAAGGGCTTCCCTGGATTTTCCATTGCCAGTGAAGGTCATATAAGCAGTGGGGGTTAGCAGCCAGTAGCTGCTTGGGTTACCTTAGCAATAGAAAATGCAGCGGGAGTCCACACATTTTATTTTTTTTACCCCCTAACCCTAGAGTTAGGGTTATGTGTTTGGGGTTTTTGTTTATTTTTTAATGAATTTAAAAAAAAAAAATACTCATGGGCTACCGAGAACCCGAGCATTTTAGTGCTCACTCATCCCTACTTCTAACCATTCTGCCAGCAGATCAAGTAATCTGATCAGCTGACTCCAGTGTTGGCCGATTACTTCTTCTGGGTCCCCCTGCATCCATCGCAGCGTGTGCTGCCTGTGAGGTCAGCTGAATTCGGCCGACACTGGAGTCAGCTGATCTGAACTCTGTTGAACTCCAGCCCGAACACTCTGCGATGGATGCAGGGGGACACAGAAAGTAATCGGCCAACACTGGAGTCAGCTGATCTGAACTCAGCTGAACTCATGACCACACAGCCCGAACATGGTCACACGTGATCGGCAGCAGGCAGTGATTGCTGTTAACCTGCATCCATCACAGCGTGTGCGGGCTGTGAGATCAGGAGTTCATCTTATTCCCGATCAGCTGACTCCAGTGCCAGCCGATAAATTCTGTGTTCCCCTTCATCCATCACAAGTAGAAGTAGAAGCATACAATAAAATAACAATTGCGGTTGCATGCGTTGCACATTCAATCCACAGGATCCGGTCATATGCGGTTTGCATCCTGTAAAATGTGAAAGTAGCCTTACAGCTGGAGCAGGAAGAAGAAAGACAAGATGGCAGACTTACTTTGGGAGCTTACAGGAAGAAATCGCACAGACCAATTTTTGGGGCTCCACTCAAGGGGATCTGGGGCTGAGAAAAAAAGGAGACCGTCAGCTGATGATGAAATAGCTAGCAAAGTTATTGATCATTATCTCAAACCCACTGCCTCCTCTCTCTAGTCCGGCATTTCCTCTCTGCGGCGATCGCCATCCTCCTTCTTCTGAGGCCCATGTGCATGACGCGTCGTACATCATGCTCACTAGCTGGCATTGAGGTCCTGCGCAGGCGCACTTTGATCTGCCCTGCTCAAAGCAGATCCATGTATTGTAGTGCATATGCGTAAGAGATCTTTAACCCCTTAACAATCTGGTGGCTATCATGATAGCACAGGGTCATGTGATGACTCCTGTAGCTCACATGACTCAGGTCCTGTAAGAAAAAGCCAAATACTGGCTGTTACAAGAGATGATAATTTCTCCGAGTCTAAATTGTGCTGCTCTGATTGGGATAAATAAATGAGTGATCAGACAGCTGATCCTAATAGCCCCCTAGGGGTACTAGTCAAATTTAAAAAAAAATTTAAGAAAAAGTTTTGAAAAAGTAAAAAAAAGTAAAAACACCTAAAAGTTCAAATCATCCCTCTTTTGCCCCACTGAAAAATAAAGGGTTAAAAAAAAATATATTCACACATTTGGTATCGCTGTCTTCAGCCCAAATATATATCAAAATATAAAATCATTTGTTCTGTTTGGTAAACGGCGTAGCAGCAAAAAAATTCCAAATGCCAAAATTACGCTTTTTGGTTGCCACAAATTTTAAGCAAAATGCAATAACAGGCAATGAAAACATAGCATCTGCGCAAAAATGATACTGTTAAAAACGTCAGCTCGAGATACAAAAAATAGCCATCACTGAGCCATAGATTTAAAAAAATGAGAACGCTATGGGTCTCAGAAAATGGCGCACAACGTCTGTCACTTTTTTCGGACAAACTTCTGATTATTTTCTTAACACCTTAGATAAAAGTAAACCTATTCATGTTTGGTGTCTACAAACTTGCAGTAACCTCAGGCATCACAGCAGCACATCAGGTTTACCATATAGTGAACACAGTGAATAAAATCTCTCAAAAACAATAGAGCAATCACACTTTTTTTTTTTAATTTCTCCACATTTGGAATTTTTTTGCCATTTTACAGTACACTGCATGGTAAAACTCACGGTTTCATTTAAAATTACAGCTCATTGTGCAAAAAATGAGCCCTCACATGACCACATTGACTGAAAAATAAAAAAAAGAGAATTTTGTTACTTACCGTAAATTCTTTTTCTTATAGTTCCGTATTGGGAGACCCAGACCATGGGTGTTTAGCTTCTGCCTCCGGAGGACACACAAAGTACTACACTTAAAAGTGTAGCTCCTCCCTCTGAGCTTATACACCCCCTGGTAGCCAGTCCTAGCCAGTTTAGTGCAAAAGCTGAAGGAGAATAGCCACTCACAAGTAGAACCGAGTAAGAACCGGAACAACCGGAGACTCTGTCCACGACAACAGCCGGTCATAACACACGGAACAAGAAAATTGCCAACAGGCAACAGGGAGGGAGCTGGGTCTCCCAATACGGAACTATAAGAAAAAGAATTTACGGTAAGTAACAAAATTCTCTTTTTCTTTATCGTTCCTTTGGGAGACCCAGACCATGGGACGTTCCAAAGCAGTCCCTGGGTGGGAAAAATAGAAAAAAACTAAGAAGTAGGCGGAGCCTAACTTCACAAGTGGGCGACAGCCGCCTGAAGGATGCGTCTGCCCAAGCTCGCATCTGCCGAAGCATGAGCATGCACTTGGTACTGCTTCGAAAAGGTATGCAGGCTAGTCCAAGTGGCAGCCTGACAGACTTGTTGAGCCGTAGCCTGGTGCCTAAAAGCCCAAGAGGCACCGACAGCTCTGGTCGAGTGTGCTTTGATCCCCGGCGGGGGAGGCACCTGAGTACTCTAGTAGGCGTCCGAAATGATCGATCTAATCCAACGGGCCAAGGTCGGCTTAGAAGCAGAGAGACCCTTGCGCCGCCCTGTGGTTAGCACAAAAAGAGAGGTCCACCGCCTAAGCGCAGCGGTGCGAGCCACATAAATCCGGAGAGCACGCACCAGATCTAGAGTATGCAGCGCTTTCTCAAAGCGATGAACAGGGGCTGGACAGAAGGAAGGCAAGGAAATATTAGGCAAAGAGAGAAAAAAGGAACCGCACTCACCGGTAATTGCTGTGAAGTATTCAGGTTTATTTCATGGTCGGAGGATACATGCTTCGGCGTAACAGGGAGGGAATGAGGATGGTTAGCACAAAAAAGACTACGGCCGTTTCGCCCCTGTAGGTGGGGCTTCGACGGGTCTTACCAGCCCCACCTACAGGGGCGAAACGGCCGTAGTCTTTTTTGTGCTAACCATCCTCATTCCCTCCCTGTTACGCCGAAGCATGTATCCTCCGACCATGAAATAAACCTGAATACTTCACAGCAATTACCGGTGAGTGCGGTTCCTTTTTTCTCTCTTTGCCTAATGTTTCATGCTCTGATGCTTTTGGAACAAGCACCCCGTAGCTGTATTCAGTATAGTCCGACCTGATAGTTTTCTCCTGCCACAGCAGAGATCAAATAGCACTGTGTGTGCCTCCTGCAACTAGCCGCTGATTGTTTAATGTGGACAGTCCTCAGTGAAAGTAGTGCCCCGCAAATCCTCCTTGCTATGAAGGCAAGGAAATATCCTGGTTAAGGTGGAAGGGAGAGACCACCTTAGGAAGAAAGTCCGGGGTCGGACGGAGAACTACCTTGTCTTGGTGAAAAACCAAAAAAGGTGACTCCGAGGAGAGCGCAGCCAAATCAGAGACTCTCCTGAGAGAAGTTATGGCAACTAGAAAGGCCACCTTTTGAGAAAGACGATACAAAGAAACCTCCCTAAGAGGCTCAAAGGGGGTTTCTGCAATACCGTGAGGACCAAGTTAAGGTCCCAGGGATCCAAGGGCCGCCGATAAGGCGGAATGATGTGAGACGCACCTTGCATGAAGGTGCGGATCTGAGCCAGCCGGGCAAGACGCCGCTGGAACAGCACTGATAGAGCTGAGACTTGTCCCTTGAGAGAGTTGAGGGACAGTCCTAGCTGCAGACCGGACTGTAAAAAAGACAGAAGGGTCGGCAACGAGAATGGCCAAGGAGAATGGCCGGAAGAGCGACACCAGGACAGGAAAATTTTCCAAGTCCTGTGATAGATCTTGACGGAGGAAGCCTTACGGGCCCGAGTCATAGTGGAGATGACTTCAGGAGGAATACCAGAAGCCGTCAAAATCCAGGACTCAAGAGCCACGCCGTCAATTTGAGTGCCGCAGAATTCGGGCGGAAAAATGGACCTTGCGAGAGCAGGTCTGGACGGTCCGGAAGATGCCACGGCATCTCCACGGACAGTTGGAGCAGGTCCGGATACCAAGCTCGCCTGGGCCAGTCCGGTGCAATGAGGATGACTCGACGGCCCTCTATTCTGATCTTGCGCAGGACTCTGGGCAAGAGAGCTAGAGGGGGAAACACGTAGGACAGACGAAACTGGGACCAGTCTTGAACCAGAGCGTCCGCGGTGAAGGCCTGAGGATCGTGGGAGCGAGCCACATAAACCGGAACCTTGTTGTTGTGACAGGATGCCATTAGGTCCACGTCCGGAGTACATCACTTGCGGCAGATTGACTGAAACACTGCCGGGTGCAGGGACCACTCGCCACCGTCCACGGATTGACGGCTGAGATAATCTGCCTCCCAGTTTTCTACGCCAGGGATGTGGACTGCGGATATGGTGGACTTGGAGTCCTCCGCCCATTGAAGAATGCGTTGGACCTCCAACATTGCCAGGCGGCTGCGTGTCCCGCCTTGGTGATTGATGTAGGCAACCGCTGTCGCGTTGTCTGACTGGACTTGAATGTGCCTGCCCGCCAACAGGTGGTGAAAGGCTAGGAGAGCTAGAACCACAGCTCTGGTTTCCAGCACATTGATTGAAAGGGCTGACTCGGACGGAGTCTAAGTGCCCTGCGCTCTGTGGTGGAGATGTACCGCTCCCCAGCCGGATAGGCTGGCATCCGTGGTGAGAATCACCCAGGACGGAGCCAGGAAGGAGCGCCCTTGGGACAGGGAGAGGGATCGAAGCAACCACTGAAGAGAGCTCCTGGTCCGTGGCGACAGAGCCACTAACCTCTGTAAGGAGGAAGGCCGCTTGTCCCAACAGCGGAGAATGTCCAGCTGCAGAGGACGCAGATGGAACTGGGCAAAGGGAACCGCCTCCATGGAAGCCACCATTTGACCCAGCACCTGCATCAGGCGCCTGAGGGAATAACGGCGGGGCCTCAGGAGAGAGCGCACCGCTAGCCGGAGAGACTGCTGTTTGATTAAGGGCAACTTCACAAGTGCCGGCAAAGTCTCGAACTGCATCCCTAGGTACGTGAGACTCTGAGTCGGAGTCAGAGTGGATTTGGGAAGATTGACAATCCACCCGAATTGGGCTAGGGTGGCGAGAGTGAGCGAAACACTCCGCTGACAGTCTGCGTTGGATGGACCCTTGACCAGAAGGTCGTCCAGATAAGGAAGCACTGCTAACCCCTGGAGGTGCAGGACCGCAATCACTGCCGCCATGACCTTGGTGAATACCCGAGGGGCCGTGGCTAACCCGAAGGGGAGAGCCACGAATTGGAAATGATCCTCTCCTATCGCAAAACGTAACCAACGCTGATGTGACACTGCGATTGGCACATGTAGATAGGCATCTCTGATGTCGATGGATGCCAGGAAATCCCCTTGGGTCATAGAGGCAATGACTGATCGCAGAGACTCCATGCGAAAATGCCGCACCCGGACATGCTTGTTGAGAAGCTTGAGATCCAGGATGGGCCGGAAGGTACCGTCCTTTTTTGGAACTAGGAAGAGATTTGAGTAAAAACCTCTGAACCGTTCCTGAGCGGGAACTGGGACAATCACTCCGTTTGCCTGCAAGGACGCCACGGCCTGCGAGAAGGCAGCGGCCTTGGAGTTGAGAGAAAAAATCTGTTTGGAGGGCTGGAAGAGAATTCTATCCTGTAGCCGTGAGATATGATGTCTCTCACCCACTGATCGGAGACTTGCTTTAACCAAGCGTCGCCAAAGTGGGAGAGCCTGCCACCGACTAAGGACATGGCTGGAGCGGGCCGAGAGTCATGAGGAAGCTGCCTTAGTGGCAGAACCTCCTGCGGTCTTCTACGGACGCGCTTTTGGGCGCCAATTGGATTTCTGATCCTTGGCTGAGTTAGCGGTCGAGGCGGAAGGCTTAAAGGATGACCAGTTGGAGGAACGAAAGGAACGAAACCTCGATTGATTCCTACCCTGGGCGGGTTTCCTGGTCTTGGTTTGTGGCATGGAAGTACTCTTCCCGCCAGTAGCTTCTTTAATGATTTCATCCAGCTGTTCACCAAACAGCCGTGACCCAGCAAAAGGGAGCCCAGCAAGAAACTTCTTGGAAGAAGCATCTGCCTTCCACTCTCGAAGCCACAAAATCCTGCGGATAACAAGAGAATTAGCTGAAGCCACCGCAGTGCGGTGAGCAGCCTCTAGCATGGCAGACATGGCATAAGATGAAAAGGCTGAAGCCTGAGCAGTTAAGGTAACCATCTCAGGCATAGATTCCTTGGTGAGGGAATGCATCTCCTCTAGAGAAGCAGAGATGGCTTTGAGAGCCCACACTGCTGCAAAAGTCGGGAAAAACGCGGCCCCCACAGCTTCATACACAGATTTGGCCAGAAGGTCAATCTGACGGTCAGTGGAATCCTTAAGTGAGGTGCCGTCAGCCACCGACACAACGGTCCGGGCTGATAGCCTAGACACCGGAGGGTCTACCTTTGGGGAGTGAGACCACTCCTTGACCACCTCAGGTGGAAATGGAAACCGGTCATCACAACCACGCTTTGGAAAGCGTTTGTCAGGGCAGGCCCTGGGTTTGGTCACAGCGGTCTGAAAACTGGAGTGGTTAAAGAACACACTCTTCACTCTCTTAGGCGAGGTAAACTGATGTTTTTCTGCCAAAGAGAGTTGCTCCTCTGACACTGGCGGATTGAGATCCAGCACAGAATTAATAGAAGCAATCAAATCACTAAGATCTGAGTCACCCTCAGAGAAATCGATGGGATTCATAGCCTCCGAGCCCCCAGTGAGGGCATCCTCCTCATCTTGAGAGTCAGCTCTTGAGACAGAGCCGTGGGATGGGCAGGGGGAGGAAACCCTGCGCCTTCTCTTAGAAGGACGGGGTCTGAGATCAGATGATGAATCCTCCGTGAGCTCTGATGGACGGAGGTCAGAGGATAGGAGTCCTCTGTCAAGAGTATTAGAGGCACCCTGTGAGGGGGGCTGATGCATATTCATCAAAGTCCTGGACAAAAGTCCCATGGACTCAGCAAATGGCTGGGATATGGACCTAGAAAAGGACTCTACCCAGGCCGGGGGTTAAATCACAGGTGCAGCAGCAGCCTGAGAGACCACTTGGGGTGAGACTCCAGGCTGTGGCACCGCCAAGTTAGAGCAACCATCACAGTGTGGATAAATGCTCGGCTCAGGCAGCAGGAGCTTACATGCAGTGCATGCAGAATAAAGCTTTGGAGCCTTGCTCCTTGTGTGAGACATGCTGCTGGAGTGGGGGATTTGCAGAGAATGAACCCCAGGGAGAATATACAGAGGTCCACAATCGGAGACCGGCTGTGGCTTACCAGACCGCTGAGCGCGGTGTTGTGTGCCCTCCAGATCCCGAAGCTCGGTCCCCCAGAGCGCAGCACCTCAGCAGAGATGCAGAATGCAGGATGTCCCAGAGCAGAGTGAACTCTGCCTGAGAAATGGCCGCCGGAGCGAAGAGAGGGGGCGGGACTAGGGCGCTCCTATAAAAGAGCGAGAACTGGAGGGCTATAGAGACCTGCCGGGAAGGAGGGACGCCCCAGCAGTGGGGAGTGTCCCTCCCCTGTGTAGAACGGCCGCCGGGAGGAGCCGAACCTGTCCCTCTGCATGAGTGACATGCGAGGGCAGGAAAACGAAACTAGGCCTCCGGCGAAGCCGGGGCCTAAATTTAAGCGGCGAGGCCGACAAGCAGGCACCATCGGCGCGGTTCTCGGGCAAAAGCTGGAGAACCCGCCGGAAAAGTTAAAAACAATCACATACAGCATACTCTCCCCTTACAATAAAGAACCGGGACCCCCAACAAAAACGTCTCAGGTACTTAGCTGCTGAGATGCAGGGCCATGTCCCTGGGGATGAGTGCTCCGGTCCAACAGAATCCTCAAGGGGCTGTGGATGGAGACCGGACTCCTGCCAGGCATGGAGACCGTGCTGGCTCCCACTTCAAGCCAGAGCCCAGAAGGGATGGTGAAGGAGCGCGGCATGTAAGGCTTCAGCCTTGTAAATCAACATTAACAACACCGCCGACACAGTGGGGTGAGAAGGGACATGCCGGAAGTCCAGACATGGACCCGCTTTTCTTCAAACTCTTTCCAAAAGTCAAACAATCAGATGAGAATGCATGTGTGGATGTATGACCTCCTGAACACAAAGCGATAAACTGGCTAGGACTGGCTACCAGGGGGTGTATAAGCTCAGAGGGAGGAGCTACACTTTTAAGTGTAGTACTTTGTGTGTCCTCCGGAGGCAGAAGCTAAACACCCATGGTCTGGGTCTCCCAAAGGAACGTTAAAGAAAGTTACGTCTGTCAGAAGAATGGCAAACCCCCCACAAATAACGGAAAGTGTAAAGTCGGCCAGTCGTGAAGGGGTTAACCTTTCCTCGCGCCTGCACATTACAGTACTTTGATCAGCAGGGCAGATGAATGCGCCTGCGCAGGACCGCAATGTCGGCTCGTGTGGATGACATAGACACATCATCCACACCGGACTGGGAAGAAGGAGGCCGAAGATCGCAGCAGAGAGGATGCGTCAGACCTAAAAGAGGAGGCACCGCACTGGAGAGCTGCGACACCCATTGGACTGGACCCACCCTAGGTGAGTATTATAAAAGTACTTTTTCCGTTTTACAGGCTCTTATATACAGTATTTTGGAATGCTGTATATAAGAACTCAGTGGTATTGGACACAGCTTGTAGTCCCCAAATCTGGTGACAGATTCCCATTAAAAAATCGGAAGGAACACAAACTTACACAATAAATCACCAACATATTTGTGCTTCTAAGAGCGTGATTTATTACGCCCAGTATCCATGCCAGAAAATCTACATAGGAATGACCACAAGGGACTTAACCTCTTACAGACATTGGACGTACTGGGTACATCGTAGATAATGGCGGTGTAATCATCGTCGGCTGCTGCAGTAAACCGGCACCGATTTCCGCACATATATGCTGATCTGAACAGCAGACATGTGTACCTTACAAGCAAGGGTGGATCCACGATTCACCCATGCCTTTTAATCCCTTAGACCGCGCTGTCAAATACTGACAGCGCAATGTAAATGTCCATGGCAGGGAAATTTCCTTTCCTCGACGCCATCGGAGTCCCCGTGACGCGATCACGGGAATCCGATGGTTGCCATGGTAGCACAGGGTTATGTCATGACTCATGTCGCTATCATGACTCACATCCTGTTACAGCCGGCTGCTTGTAACAGGACAGCAGCATTTCAGCTGATCAGCAGAAATGAACAAGCGATCAGACAACTAATCCTTACCCCTAGGGGGACTATTAAAATAAAAAAAAATTAAAAAAAAGTTTTAAAGAATTAAAAAAACCCACTAAAAATTTAAATCACTCCCCATTCGCCCCACTAAAAATCAAAGGGTTAAAAAAATAATAAATATACACTCATTTGGTATCACAGAGTTAAAAAATGCCCAGTCTATCAAAATCTAAAATGAATTAATATGATCGGTAGACGGCGTAGCCGTAAAAAAAAATTCCAACCGGCAAAGTTAAGTTTTTTGGTCTTCGCAAATTTTGAGCAAAATGCAATACCAGGGAGTCAAAACGTAGCATCTGCGCAAAAATGGTTCAGCTAAAAATGCAAACAAATAAGCCATCAGTGAGCCCCATATCCCGAAAAATGAGAACACTACAAGTTGCAGAAAATGGCGCTGAAAGTGCTCCAATTTTTTGGACAAACCTTTTTTTAACCCCTTAGATAAAAGTAAACCTAAACATGTTTAGTATCAACGAACTCATACCAACCTGAAGTATCACACCCACCCATCAGTTTTACCATACAGTGAACACGGTGAATAAAGTACCCCATAATCCATTGTCCAATCACACTTTTTTGTAATTTTTCCGCACGTGGAAATTTTTTGCTGTTTTCCAGTACCATATATGTTAAAACTCATGGTTTCACTTAAAAGACCAATACGTCCCGCAAAAACAAGACCTCTTATGGCAAGATTGACGGGAAAAATAAAAAAGTTACGACTCTCGGAAAAAGGGGAGCAAAAAACAAAAACGGAAAAATCGTCCACGGGTTAGAGGGTTAAAGGTGTGAGTCCGTGAGCACATCAGGGACATTGAGAAAACAAAGACTCTACATGAGATGGAACACCTAAAAACCCTACCAAAACATTTCCAATTGTACCATAAATCTGACTCAAGCAAATTAATTATAAAGGCCATAGATCAGAGGTTAGAGGTGGTAACCTATTTAAGGCCCTTGCGCAACTTGAGTCACTTTATTTATAGATTGGACACAAGGACTCCTATTGGGCTCAATGAGAGCTTTGGCTGCTTTCTTTAATTGGGTATTTTTATGTGGTGTGAGAATGGGACTGTTTGTGTTAAAATTATTTTTAATAGTTTTTTTATCCATAATTTAGAGGTCTGTATATGCTAAAACCATACCTGTGGTGGTCTGCAAATTTTGAGGTACTTCACTCGACCCGCTCAGTGACTTAGATGTTGACTTTGATTGGGTCTTTTCCCTGAATGAAGTGCCTATGAGAAAATAAGAAAAAAGATTATTATCTAAGAAAAGTGGAGAACAACATTGTACAACAATTTAATTATAGTTTGGATACAACTAATATTTAATACATTTACTCAATAATTTAGTTTTTTGCATTTCTTGATTTTGCTTGCCTTATGGCATGTCATTTTTAATTTTGAATATCATATTTCTGTTTACACAACTACATAAACACCATGCACTTTTTTATTTGTCTATTGATTAGTGACGGACAGACCCGGACAGTAAAATTTAAGCTGGTGTCACACTAAACGACAGCGACAACGACGTCGCTGTTACGTCACCATTTTCGGTGACGTAACAGCGACCTTGTAAGTCGCTGTTATGATCGCTGCTTAGCTGTCAAACACAGCAGAAGCAGCGATCATAACGTCGCTGTGCTACATGTTCAGAGAGCAGGGAGCCGCGCTTAGCGCTGGCTCCTTGCTCTCCTGCAGCACACATCGGGTTAATTAACCCGATGTGTGCTGCAGCTACATGTCACAGTTCAGAGAGCAGGGAGCCGCGCTTAGCGCTGGCTCCTTGCTCTCCTGCAGCACACATCGGGTTAATTAACCCGATGTGTGCTGCAGCTACATGTCACAGTGCAGAGAGCAGGGAGCCGCGTGCACTGCTTAGCGCTGGCTCCTTGCTACAGTATACATCGGGTTAATTACCCGATGCATACTGCAGCCACATGTCACAGTGCAGGAGCCGGCGCTGGCAGCAAGAGCGGAGGCTGGTAACCAGCGTAAACATCGGGTAACCAGGGAAAGGTCTTCCCTTGGTTACCCGATGTTTACGCTGGTTACAGCTTACCGCAGCTGCCAGTGCCGGCTCCTGATCGCTTCATTTCGTCGCTCTCTCGCTGTCACACACAGCGATGTGTGTGTCACAGCGGGAGAGTGACGACCAAAAAATGAAGCTGGACATTCAGCAACGACCGGCGACCTCACAGCAGGGGCCAGGTCGTTGCTGGATGTCACACACAGCGACAGCGACGGGACGTCGCTGCAACGTCACAGAAAATGGTGACGTAGCAGCGACGTCGTTGTCGTCGTCGTTATGTGTGACACCAGCTTTAGGATCCGAGCGATTTTAAAAATACCCGAGTACCGGACCCGGGCCTGGAGTTCTCAGGGAACTCCGGATAATGATCCGGAACCTTTGGAAATAAAAAATAAATAAAGGAAAATTAAATAAAATAAGATTAAAGCAGGCGCGTTATAACAATAGCAGCCCACAGCAACCCAGGATTGTCACATCCATTATATGTGACAATCCTGGCACTTTACCCGGCTCTTCCCGATTGCACTGGTGCAGTAGCAATCAGGCTAATAAGGGGTTAATAACAGCTCACAGCTGCCACTAAGCTCTAGATTAGTAATGGCAGGGTCTATGAAAACCCTACCCCCATTACTAATCTGGAAGTGAAAAGAAATAAACACAAACACAAAATAAGATAAAAACAATACCCTATTTCACTCCTTTATTAACCCCAAAAACACGCAGGTCTGTGGTAATCCACACGAGGGCCAATGACTATTCCAATTGCCTTTCTACACCGCCATCGGAGGCCCCGTAACGCGATCATGGGAAGCCGATGGTTGCCATGGTAGCACAGGGTTATGTGATGACTCCTGTCGCTATCATGACTCACATCCTGCTACAGCCGGCTGGCTTTAACAGGACAGCAGCATTTCAGCTGATCAGAGCTCTGCCGCTCTGATCAGCAGAAATGAACAAGCGATCAGACGGCTAATCCTTACCCCTAGAGAGACTATTAAAATAAAAAAATAGTAAAAAAAAAGGTTTATAGAATTAAAAAAACAACTAAAAGTTTAAATCATTCTCCATTCGCCCCACTAAAAATCAAAGGGTTAAAAAAATAATAAATATACACTCATTTGGTATCGCAGAGTTCAGAAATGCCCAGTCTATCAAAATCTAAAATGAATCAATTAGATCGGTAGATGGCGTAGCCGTAAAAAAAAATCCAACTGGCAAAGTTACGTTTTTTGGTCTTCGCAAATTTTCAGCAAAATGCAATACCAGGGAGTCAAAACGTAGCATCTGCGCAAAAATGGTACAGCTAAAAATGCAAACAAATAAGCCATCAGTGAGCCCCATATCCCGAAAAATGAGAACACTACAAGTTGCAGAAAATGCCGCAGAAAGTGCTCCAATTTTTTGGACAAACCTTTTTTTAACCCCTTATATAAAAGTAAACCTAAACATGTTTGGTATCAACGAACTCATACCAACCTGAAGTATCACACCCACCCATCAGTTTTACCATACAGTGAACACGGTGAATAAAGTACCCCATAAACCATTGTCCAATCACACTTTTTTGTAATTTTTCCGCACATGGAAATTTTGTGCTGTTTTCCAGTACCATATATGGTAAAACTCATGGTTTCACTTAAAAGACCAATACGTCCCGCAAAAAACAAGCCCTCTTATGGCAAGATTGACGGGAAAAATAAAAAACTTACGACTCTCGGAAAAAGGGGAGCAAAAAACAAAAACGGAAAAATCGTCCAGTGGTTAGGGGGTTAAAGGTGGGATTCCGTGAGCCCATCAGGGACATTGAGAAAACAAAGACTCTGCATGAGACGGAACACCTAAAAACCCTACCAAAACATTTTCAATTGTACCATAAATCTGACTCAAGCAAATTAAAGGAGTTGTCCGACATGACGTTGGCATAGTGGAGTCCTGGTGACCCCTTAACTGCTACCATACCCCCTAATACTTAACCCCTTATTGAAATGACCACAGACACATAGTTGGATAAAATGGCCACAGCAGCCTTTTATTTAACATAACTTATAAAAAACATTTATAAAACAGGGGGTTGTGGTCCTCGAAGCTCAAACAATCTGGTGATCACCCAATACTCCAATCCTACCTTCCCCCTCAAACCCCATTACTCCCAGCCGCAACCACAAACTCGGGAGCAGCAAACAAATATGAGGGGAAAGGGTTAAACCACCAAACCGGGAACCGACCCCACCAAGCCGATGTTCCCCCCATGATCACCAGACCACTCCCCAAACCAGTAATTAACGGGGGGGATTCCACCTCCATTGGGACCCCCCAATCCAATTTTCACCAACTTCGAGGACCCCACCCCCACCACCCCTGCCACTATGACCCAGACAAACAAAACAAAATAAAACAAAACAAAACAAAAGGGGAGGGTGGGCGGGACAACTACTTCAGCTGCAGCCGCAGCAATGCCTGGCTTTTCCCCGCTCCCAACCTAACGGTCCCTAAACCCCCACCCCTTTTCCCTCTTCACCCTATCCCCCCTAGCCACGTCATGCCGGCCTCCACCTACCCCCTGGGGAGGGGGTGGAGGTTCCAGCCGGGCACTTGACGTTGGCATAGTGGAGTCCTGGTGACCCCTTAACTGCTACCATACCCCCTAATACTTAACCCCTTATTGAAATGACCACAGACACATAGTTGGATAAAATGGCCACAGCAGCCTTTTATTTAACATAACTTATAAAAAACATTTATAAAACAGGGGGTTGTGGTCCTCGAAGCTCAAACAATCTGGTGATCACCCAATACTCCAATCCTACCTTCCCCCTCAAACCCCATTACTCCCAGCCGCAACCACAAACTCGGGAGCACCAAACAAATATGAGGGGAAAGGGTTAAACCACCAAACCGGGAACCGACCCCACCAAGCCGATGTTCCCCCCATGATCACCAGACCACTCCCCAAACCAGTAATTAACGGGGGGGATTCCACCTCCATTGGGACCCCCCAATCCAATTTTCACCAACTTCGAGGACCCCACCCCCACCACCACAACGAGAGCGTTTTAACCCCCTCAAACGCTCGAGACCCCCCCTCTACCGGGCAATGCCATGGCCCGCTCAATACCCTCCTGAATTCCCAAAGACCACAAATCTGTCCCCACTGCATTCAGGTGAACCCCATCTGCCAACCAGTAATCCTGATCCACCGCCTCCAACTCAAAATGACGGACCGCCACCCCCCCATTCCTCACTACAAAACCCGAAATGGCCCGATTGATTTTTATACGGGTCTTATTCAGCCTTTCAACTGACCGAGCCCTACGCCATGTCCGCCTCGGGACAATCTCTGACCAGACCGTCCGAAGTCCTGGTACAGCCACCCACAGCCGAAGCAAATCATGTTTTATATCCCTAATCAACTCCCGGCCCGCCACCATTCCCACATCATTCCCCCCAACGTGCAGGACCAGAATATCCGGCGCCCGGTCCAATCGCATTGCCCTGTGCACCTCGGGCAACACCCGCATCCACCGCATGCCCCGGATACCCAACCACCGGAGTACCGCCACATTTCGTGCAAAGCCCAGCTGACGACCCTCCGATCGGATGTCTGCCCGGATCGCTGCCCAGTGCACAAAGGAGTGGCCCAATATCCAGACCAAAAGGGAAAAGTCCCCTGCAAAGGAAGACAACAAAAACATTACAGTACCATACCATAACACAACAAATCCAAAACTCCCCACCTCATAAGCCATGCTAAGGGCGCACATAACTCAAATATCTCCTGGATTCCCACCGACCTATCCTCCGTACTATCTCCGGACTCAACCCGCACACAGCCGCCTCAGTTGCCGCTCCAATCCTAAAAGAATGAGGCGCATAACAACCGGGATCCAAGCCAAGACCTTCCACACACCTCCGGAAAACTGCCCGAAACTGATAATTCGACAAGAAAGAACCATCCTCATGACAAAGCAACGGCCCATCTTCCCGCGGTCGCAACCCCCGAAACTCCCGCAAACACCGCACCGGACACATTGCCGATTCCGCCACCATCCCCAGTAACACCCGCCGTCCTCTGCCGGATTGATCCGTCTTGGACCTCCGGAGCCAAAATTCCACGCTGGTGTCAAATAAAAGAACATCTCGCGCCTGAATCCCCCCGGAACCTTGCCGACTAACCGCCACCAATTCCCCAATCCGGAGCGCCCCGAAAAACGCAAACGAAAACGCCAGCCGAAACAAAATAACCTCAAAAACAGACGAACACACCGCACTCAGGTGGGCCCCCAATCGCTCCAAGAGAGCAAAAGACACTGGCCTCCTTCTATCCCCACAACTCTGCCCCCGGCGAAACCCCCTCAACGCCTGCCGCACCAAAAAGTTTTTTGTCAAATCCGGCCTATTCCGCAACTTAAACCCAAAGGCCAGGCCCGCCACCACCCGACCCACCTTCGCCTGGGACCAACCCCATGCCGACCACCGCCCAATCCACAAGAGTAACACGCCTACCTGATCCTCCACCGACCGAATCAAACCAAAAGACTGCACCCAAAACTCCCATTGCTGCCACGCCTGCTGATAAGCCGTCCAGGTCGCCTCAGCCAACGATCCTCTGATCAAATGTCCAACTGCCCTCATACCACACTCCAAAGTTCGGGAGGGCACTGCAATCCCACGGCCATCGCCCCCGGCGCCAATTCCCTGAAGCGATCCCACTGGAAACGAGAGAGAGCATCAGCAATAGAGTTCAACACCCCCGGCACATGCGACGCAGACACACAAGCATTGATAGACAAACAGGCCAGCACTAATCTCCGCAAAACTTTAATCACCGGAGGGGAATTGGCCGAGATATTGTTAATTGCTAACACGACCCCCATGTTATCACAGTAAAACCGCACCCGCCTGTTCCGAAAATGCTCCTGCCACAGAGTCACTGCCACCAAAATAGGAAAGATTTCCAACAGCACCAAATTCTTCACCAGCCCTGCCGACCGCCAAACCTCCGGCCATCCCTCTGCACACCACTCTCCTCCAAAATAAGCCCCAAAACCCTGACCCCCAGATGCATCAGTAAACAAGTCCAACTCCGAATTACCCACTAGAGGCTCCATGAAGAGGGACCGCCCGTTATAGTCCGCCAAAAAACGCCCCCACACCTCTAAATCCGCCTTGACGTCGGCCGACAGACGCACAAAATGATGAGGCACTAGCACCCCCGCAGTGGCCATCGCAAGCCGCCGTGAAAAAATCCGCCCCATCGGCATCACCCGACACGCAAAATTGAGTCTGCCCAGCAACGATTGCACCTCCCTCAGGGAAAGCTTTTTGACCCTCAGTGCCCTCGCTACCTGCTCCCTGAGAGCGACCACCTTATCCGCCGGTAACCGAAACTCCCACTTGTCCGAATCAATAACAATGCCAAGAAAAGAAATACATGTCCCCGGACCCTCTGTCTTCCCCGGCGCCAACGGGACTCCAAAACGCTGAGCTACCCACTCGATCGTTGCAAGCAAACTCTGGCAAACCCCAGCATCCGGCACATCGCTGATCGGGTTGACAGATTACTGGGAGGGGCTGGGGAGGACCCAGCGGTCATTGTACATATTGGCACAAATGACAAAGTTAGAGGTAGGTGGAAGGTCCTTAAAGATGATTTCAGGGAATTAGGTTGTAAGCTTAAAGCAGGGACCTCAAAGGTGGTATTTTCGGAAATACTACCTGTGCCACGAGCCACACCAGAGAGGCAAAGAGAGATCAGGGAGGTTAACAGGTGGCTCAAGAATTGGTGTAGGAAAGAGGGTTTTGGGTTCCTGGAGAATTGGGCCGACTTTTCAGTTGGCTACAGATTCTATGCTAGGGATGGGCTGCATCTTAATGGGGAGGGTGCAGCTCTGCTGGGGCAGAAAATGGCTAGAAGGTTGGAGGAGTGTTTAAACTAGGAATGGGGGGCGAGGGTATTCACTTTATAGAAGGGGAATGTAGTGCAGATAGTGACCAGGGCACAAGTAATGAAATTGGGGGTGGTACGGGGGGAAGGGTTAGGACAGTCAATACAGTAAGCAGGAATATAGGTACAGAGTCATACGTAACGTGCATGTACACTAATGCCCGAAGCCTCACAAATAAGGTGGAGGAATTAGAATTAATATTGTTGGAAGAAAATTATGATATAGTGGGGATATCAGAGACATGGCTGGATGAGAGCTATGACTGGGCTGTTACTTTACAGGGTTATAGCCTATTCAGGAATGACCGTACAAATAAGCGAGGGGGAGGTGTGTGTCTATATGTAAAATCATCCTTAAAACCCATCCTGCGTGACAACATATGTGAGGGTACTGAGAATGTAGAGTCCCTATGGGTGGAGATAAGGGGGGGGAGAATGAATAATAAAATACTGATAGGGGTGTGTTATAAGACGCCGAATATTATGGAAGAGGTAGAGAATCTCCTCATAAAGCAAATTGATAAAGCAGCGAGTCTCGGAGAGGTAATTATTATGGGGGACTTTAACTATCCTGATATAAATTGGGGAACAGAAACTTGCAGTTCCAGCAAAGGAAATAGATTTTTGATAACAATGAAAGATAATTACCTTTCACAAATGGTACAGGACCCCACAAGAGGGGGAGCACTACTAGACCTTGTACTAACCAATAGGCCAGACCGCATATCAAATATACAAGTTGGGGGTTACTTGGGGAATAGTGATCACAAAATAATAAGTTTTCATGTATTCTTTAGTAAGATGTATAGTAGAGGGGCTACAAGGACACTAAACTTCAGGAAAGCAAATTTTAAACGGTTGAGAGATTATCTTAGTGCAATAAACTGGGATGATGTACTAAGTAATAAAAGTACACAAAGCAAATGGGAGACTTTTATGAGCATCCTGAATAGGGCTTGTGCAGAAAATATACCCTATGGGAACAAACATGCTAGAAATAGGAGGAAACCCCTATGGCTAAATAGAGCTGTAAGGGAAGCAATAAAAGAAAAACAGAAAGCCTTAAAAGAATTAAAGAGGGTAGGTAGTGATGAGGCATTATATAATTATAGAAAATTAAATAAAATATGTAAAAAGCAAATTAAGTTAGCTAAGTTTGAGACAGAGAGACTCATTGCGAGAGAAAGTAAAAATAATCCTAAAATATTCTTTAACTACATAAACAGCAAAAAACTGAAAAGCGATAGTGTTGGCCCCCTTAAAAATAGTCTTGGTGAAATGGTGGAAGGGGATGAGGGTAAAGCTAACCTGCTGAATGACTTTTTTTCTACGGTTTTTATACAAGAAAATGCCATGGCAGATGACATGACCAGTGATGCCATAAATTCACCCTTGAATATTACCTGCTTAACCCAGCAGGAAGTACGCCACCGCCTCGAAATCACTAAGGTTGACAAATCTCCGGGCCCGGATGGCATACACCCCAGAGTACTACAGGAATTGAGTTCTGTGATAGATAGACCATTATTTTTAATCTTCTCAGATTCCTTAATAACAGGGTCGGTACCGCAGGACTGGCGCATAGCAAATGTGGTGCCAATATTCAAAAAGGGGACAAAAACTGAGCCGGGAAATTATAGGCCGGTAAGTTTAACCTCTACGGTTGGTAAAATCCTTGAGGGTTTCTTGAGAGATGCTATACTGGAGTATCTCAAGAAAAATAACCTTATGACAGAGTATCAACATGGGTTTATGAGGGATCGATCCTGTCAAACTAATTTGATCAGCTTCTATGAAGAGGTAAGTTCAAGCCTGGACCAGGGAAATGCAGTGGATGTTGTGTATATGGACTTTTCAAAAGCTTTTGATACAGTGCCACACAAAAGGTTGGTACATAAAATGAGAATAATGGGGATAGGGGAAAATATGTGTAACTGGGTTAAAAACTGGCTCAGTGATAGGAAACAAAGGGTGGTTATTAATGGTACGTACTCGGACTGGGTCTCAGTTCATAGTGGGGTACCACAGGGGTCAGTATTGGGCCCGCTTCTTTTCAACATATTTATAAATGACCTTGTTGGGGGCATGCGGAGTAGAATTTCAATATTTGCAGATGATACTAAACTCTGCAGGGTAATCAATACAGAGGAGGATAATTTTATATTACAAGGAGATTTATGTAAATTGGAGGATTGGGCTGAGAAGTGGCAATTGAAGTTTAATGTAGATAAATGTAAGGTCATGCACTTGGGTAGAGGGAATAACATTTATGATTATGTACTTAATTGTAGAACACTGGGTAAAACAGACACAGAAAAAGACTTGGGTGTATGGGTGGATGGTAAACTTCACTTTAGTGGACAGTGTCAGGCAGCTGCTGCCAGGGCTAATAAAATAATGGGATGTATTAAAAGAGGTATAAGTGTTCATGAAAAAAATATAGTTCTACCTCTGTACAAGTCACTAGTGCGACCGCACTTAGAATACTGTGTACAATTCTGGTCACCGATATATAAGAAGGACATAGCTGAACTGGAGAGGGTGCAGAGAAGAGCGACCAAGATTATTAGAGGAATGGGGGGGCTGCAATACGAAGACAGGTTATTAAACTTGGGGTTATTTAGTTTGGAAAAACGAAGGCTTAGGGGAGATCTAATCACAATGTATAAATATATGAGGGGACAGTACAGAGACCTTTCCAAAGATCTATTTACACCTAGGCCTGCGACTGGAACACGGGGGCATCTGCTACGTCTTGAGGAAAGAAGGTTTAATCATAATCACAGACGAGGATTCTTTACTGTACGAGCAGTGAGACTATGGAACTCTCTGCCGCATGATGTTGTAATGAGTGATTCACTACTAACATTTAAGCAGAGACTGGACGCCTTTCTTGAAAAATTTAATATAACCAGTTATGTATATTAGATTTTATGACAGGGTATTGATCCAGGGAACTAGTCTGATTGCCGGATGTGGAGTCAGGAAGGAAATTTTTTCCCCATTGGAACTTGTTTGCCACATTGGGGTTTTTTTGCCTTCCTCTGGATCAACATGTTAGGCTACGGGTTGAACTAGATGGACTTAGAGTCTCCCTTCAACCTTAAAAACTATGATACTATGATACTATCCCCTGGACCAACACAGAAAAAAATCGTCTAAATAGTGAATAACAGACTGCAAACCCGAAACATCCCTAACCACCCACTCCAAAAAGGAACTAAATGCCTCAAACAATGAACAGGACAACGAGCATCCCATGGGCAGGCATCTGTCAACAAAATAATTCCCTTCCCAAAAACAGCCGAGCAAGCGGACACTGTCCGGATGAACCGGCAACAACCGAAATGCGGATTCAATGTCCGTCTTAGCCATCAGAGCCCCCCCGTCCACACCGCCGCACCCAGGCCGCCGCTTCATCAAACGACGTATACACCACCGAGCATAGCTCAGGATCTATACCATCATTCACCGATCCCCCCCCCCCGCGGGTAAGATAAGTGGTGAATCAGCCGAAACTTATTCGCCTCCTTCTTCGGCACCACCCCCAACGGTGAAACCACCAGATCCGGAAAAGGCGGGGACCGAAACGGCCCCGCCATACGCCCCAAAGACACCTCTTTTTCCAACTTCTCCCGTACCACCTCCGGATGCTGGCTTGCCGACTGTAAATTCTTAAAACACCCCTGCCCCGGACCTGCTCCCGAAGGAATGCGAAAACCGAATTGAAAACCCTTCGCTAGCAACTCTGCCTCCTCCCTCCTAGGAAACCTATTTAGGTAAGGGAGCATCTCTCGAAGCTTCACTGGAGTCTCCCCCTTTTGAATTACCAGGCCCCCCCTTGACCCTGCTACGTCGGAAACACTTTGACGCCCCGTGATTGGTGCCGCTACAGTGTGAGCAGTGGTGTTTAAACTTACACTGCTCCCCAAACTTGCACTGGCCCTCATTGAAGAGCCAGCAAAGTCCTGATTTCTGCGATCCCTGTTGACCTCCGGCTCCCCCGCCGGCCTGCTGGCCGTACCGCCCCCCAGCCTGGCCGGAAGCCCCGGCCGCCCCTGGAAAGGATTGCCCATACCGAGTCGGTGCCATGACCCGCAACCAGAGCCCAATATCCTTCTGGTCCCATCTTATGGATGGCCGAATGGCTTTCCGCTGACGAAACTGTTCGTCGTACCGCAACCAGGCCTGCCCCCCATACACCCTATAAGCTTCCCCTATAGAATCCAAATAGCAGAAAAGGTGCGAACAGTTGTCCGGCGCCTTTTCCCCTATTACACTGGCTAAAATTGCAAACGCTTGCAGCCAGTTTGTGAACGTCTGAGGGATCAACCGCCACCGCCGCTTCTCCTCATCCTCTTTTTTGTTGTCGTCTTTCTTGGGCTTGTCCAAATTAAATTTCTCTAACGGCAACAAAGAGAAGATTTCCACATAATCATCCCTCCAAATTTTTTCCCTAACTTCCTTCTTTAAATGCGAGCCCAGCGGCCCCTCAAAACACACATAAACCTCCCCCCTTGCCTTATCATCCAAATGAATCCGATCCTTGTCTTTTTCCGTCTGCACAGAAACCGACACTGGATCGGACCCCCGCCGTACCTCCGCCGCACTCGCCGCCGCCACCCCCACACCCGGGACCCCGGATCCCACCCACGCCGACGCACAACTTCCGACACTCCCGCTCCCCTCCAGCCGCGCCAACAACTGCCTTACTTCCGACAAAACCTCCACAACCCCTAGTGACCCCGGCGGCGCCGCCTGCCCCTGAGCCGTCCCAGCCCCAGCCGGACCCACTGCACTACCTAACACATCATTAGTCAAAGAAGACAAACAAGACACAGAGCTGTACTCACCAAGCTGCGCAGGAGCTGTGATCCCGCCAGCCGTCACTCCAGAATCCTGCCGTCCAGCCGTCACTGGCCCCGTGTCCCTCTCCTGTCTGACGTCCTCCACTGGTCCGATCGGCGAAGGGAACCTCGGATCGGTCGGTCCCGAGCCCAATCCAGGTGGTCCACGCACCGCCGCTCCTGGATCCCGACCACCAGGCTGCTGTTGAGACCCAGAGCAGTCCTGCCCTGGCCCGCCGACCTCCTGCCAGGGATCCCGCCGTCCGTCCTGCGTGTCCCGTGCCGACCAGCCAGGCCGCCCGACCGGAACATCGCCAGTGCGGCCCGCCGCAGCCTCCAGGTCCTCCTGACGCCAGGTAGCAGCAGGCCCCTCCCCCCTATCGGGCCGAGGCCTGCTAACCACCGCCGACCTCAGCCGCGGACGTGAATTCCTCCCGGCCCGGAGGGGGCTCCCAAGGCTGGACACCCCCCCCACCGCCGGAGGGTCCCTAATGGGGCTTCTCCGCTGCCGCTGAGGCCCCGCAGGCACTGCACTGGGCAGCCCCGACTCTAACCGCGGCCTGCGAGCAGGCCGCGCCTGCCCTGTGGCCCGCCCGGAACCGCCGGGAGAGAGACGCTCCGGAGGCCTGGACCGACGGCATGGCCGCTCCCTGATAGCCGGAGAGACCTCCGCGGCCGGCCCCGGAGCCCCCCCCGACCGCCGACCGCAACGAGCGGGCCGCGCCTGCGGCCTGGCCGGGGGAGCCGCACCCGACACCACGCCACCAGCCAGCACTGACCGCAGCTGCTCCTCCAGCCAGCCGGATGGATGGCGCCGGGCCGCCCCCCGCAGCTCCTCCAACAGACCGTCCATGGTAGGTGAAACGGTCACTTTTTTTTTTTTTTTTTTCTTTTGACAGCAGTGTCTGTGACGCCAGACAACTACTTCAGCTGCAGCCGCAGCAATGCCTGGCTTTTCCCCGCTCCCAACCTAACGGTCCCTAAACCCCCACCCCTTTTCCCTCTTCACCCTATCCCCCCTAGCCACGTCATGCCGGCCTCCACCTACCCCCTGGGGAGGGGGTGGAGGTTCCAGCCGGGCACTTTAGCTTACCAAAAAATGTTGAGTTTATCTGTGCTGTATTGTCATGTAAAACACCCCTACATTGTTATTTTTTGTTTTCTAACTTTTGTTCCTATTGAATCATCCCTTTATTCTCTGCAGTTCTTTGTTTACATTTTGCTCCAGCAAACTGACCACTTCCTGTGCAAAACCTCAGTCAGAGCTGGCACTGCCCGGCCTCAGTGTCCAGCCCTGTCCCCTGCCCGCCCCCTGCACACACATTCCCTGTCAGTATTCTACCCCAGCACCTGATCTGTTATCACTCTAGCAATGAAAATAACAGCCCCACATCGGGCTCTGCGCCACACACACACACACACACACACACACACACACACAACGCATGCACGCACACATCGGGCTCTGCGCCACACACACACACATCGGGCTCTGCGCCACACACATACACACACACACAAACACACACACATCGGGCTCTGCGCCACACACATCAGGCTCTGCAACCCTCCCCCACACACACACACACACACACAAACACACACACGGCGCTCTGTAGCGACCTCCCCCTCACCATCGTTCTGTACCGACCCCTACCCCCATAGGGAACACATGTAGGCTACATTCACATGACCGTTCCATTTTTGCGGTCCGCAAAAAATGGCCAATTTTTTCACGGATACATCCGTGTCCTCCTTCTTTTTGCGGACCGCAAAAAACGGAAGCAGCAAGAAAGATAAATAGATGAGTAGATATAGAGATGAATAGATAGATATAGAGACAGAGAGATAGAGGGATGAATGAATGAACAGAGGGTTAGACAGATAGATAGACAGATAGATAGATAAATAGATAGATAGATAGATACATAGATAGATAGATGAGAAAGACATATAATGTCCTACCCCCCTGCATATTCTAAGCTGGCACCCTTTAGTGACTTTCATGTGGCACTAAAGTGTGCTTAGCCTTGCATTTATCCAAAAAATAAATAAAAAATAATTTAAAAAAAACATACTTTTGTAGCCAGCTAGGGTAAAGCAGATGGTTGCAGCCTGCAAACCACAGCTGGCAGCTTCACCTTGGCTGGTAATCCAAAACAGAGGGCACCCCACGCTGTTATTTTAAATTAAATAAATAGTTTAAAATAAAAAACATGGGGTCCCCCCCAAATTGGATCACCAGCCAAGTTAAAGCAGACAGCTGTGGTCTGGTATTCTCAGACTAGGGAGGCCCACTGTTATTGGACACTCCCCAGCCTAAAAATAGCAGGCCACAGCCGCCCCAGAAGTGGCACATCCATTAGATGTGCCAATCCTGGTGCTTCGCCCCAACTCACCAACTCATCCCGTGCCCTGGTGCGGTGGCAAACGGGGTAATATATGGGGTTGATGACAAATGTGTAATGTCACCTGGCATCAAGCCCTGGGGTTAGTGATGTCACGCGTCTATCAGATATCCGACATCACAAACCCAGTCAGTAATAAAAAAAAAAAAAAAAAAAAAATAGTTTTATTTGAAAAGAAGGGAATTTTGTTACTTACCGTAAATTCCTTTTCTTCTAGCTCCTATTGGGAGACCCAGACGATTGGGTGTATAGCTACTGCCTCCGGAGGCCACACAAAGCATTACACTAAAAAGTGTAAGGCCCCTCCCCTTCTGGCTATACACCCCCCGTGGGATCACGGGATGCTCAGTTTTAGTGCTAAAGCAAGAAGGAGGAAAGCCAATAACTGGTTTAAACAAATTCACTCCGAAGTAACATCGGAGAACTGAAAACCGTTCAACATGAACAACATGTGTATCCAAAAAAAACCAAAAATCCCGAAGGACAACAGGGCGGGTGCTGGGTCTCCCAATAGGAGCTAGAAGAAAAGGAATTTACGGTAAGTAACAAAATTCCCTTCTTCTTCGGCGCTCCATTGGGAGACCCAGACGATTGGGACGTCCAAAAGCAGTCCCTGGGTGGGTAAAGAAATACCTCACGTTAGAGCTGCAAGACAGCCCTCCCCTATGGGGAGGCAACTGCCGCCTGCAGGACTCTTCTACCTAGGCTGGCGTCCGCCGAAGCATAGGTATGCACCTGATAATGTTTGGTGAAAGTGTGCAGACTCGACCAGGTAGCTGCCTGGCACACCTGTTGAGCCGTAGCCTGGTGTCGTAATGCCCAGGACGCACCCACGGCTCTGGTTGAGTGGGCCTTTAGCCCTGAAGGAACCGGAAGCCCAGCAGAACGGTAGGCTTCAAGAATTGGTTCTTTGATCCATCGAGCCAGGGTGGCTTTGGAAGCCTGCGACCCTTTGCGCTTACCAGCGACAAGGACAAAGAGTGCATCCGAGCGGCGCAGGGGCGCCGTGCGGGAAATGTAGATTCTGAGTGCTCTCACCAGATCTAACAAATGTAAATCCTTCTCATACCGATGAACTGCATGAAGACAAAAGGAAGGCAAGGAGATATCCTGATTTAGATGAAAAGAGGATACCACCTTAGGGAGAAACTCCTGAATGGGGCGCAGCACTACCTTGTCCTGGTGGAAGACCAGGAAAGGAGCCTTGGATGACAGCGCTGCTAGCTCAGACACTCTCCGAAGAGATGTGATCGCTACCAGAAAAGCCACTTTCTGCGATAGTCGAGAAAGTGAAACATCCCTCAGAGGCTCGAAGGGCGGCTTCTGGAGGGCAACTAGTACCCTGTTCAGATCCCATGGATCTAACGGCCGCTTGTACGGGGGTACGATATGACAAACCCCCTGCAGGAACGTGCGCACCTTAGAAAGTCGTGCTAGACGCTTCTGAAAAAAGACGGATAGCGCCGAGACTTGCCCTTTAAGGGAGCCGAGCGACAAACCTTTTTCTAACCCAGATTGCAGGAAAGAAAGAAAAGTAGGCAATGCAAATGGTCAGGGAGACACTCCCTGAGCAGAGCACCAGGATAAGAATATCTTCCACGTTCTGTGGTAGATCTTAGCAGACGTGGGCTTCCTAGCCTGTCTCATGGTGGCAACGACCCCTTGGGATAATCCTGAAGACGCTAGGATCCAGGACTCAATGGCCACACAGTCAGGTTCAGGGCCGCAGAATTCCGATGGAAAAACGGCCCTTGGGACAGTAAGTCTGGTCGGTCTGGTAGTGCCCACGGTTGGCCGACCGTGAGATGCCACAGATCCGGGTACCACGACCTCCTCGGCCAGTCTGGAGCGACGAGTATGACGCGGCTGCAATCGGATCTGATCTTGCGTAGCACTCTGGGCAAGAGTGCCAGAGGTGGAAACACATAAGGGAGCCGGAACTGCGACCAATCTTGCACCAAGGCGTCTACCGCCAGAGCCCTTTGATCGCGAGACCGCGCCATGAAGGTCGGGACCTTGTTGTTGTGCCGAGACGCCATTAAGTCGACGTCCGGCACCCCCCAGTGGCAACAGATTTCCTGAAACACGTCCGGGTGAAGGGACCACTCCCCTGCGTCCATACCCTGGCGACTGAGGAAGTCTGCTTCCCAGTTTTCCACGCCCGGGATGTGAACCGCGGATATGGTGGATGCTCTGTCCTCCACCCACATCAGAATCCGCCGGACTTCCTGGAAGGCTTGCCGACTGCGTGTCCCTCCTTGGTGGTTGATGTATGCCACCGCTGTGGAGTTGTCCGACTGAATTCGGATCTGCTTTCCTTCCAGCCACTGTTGGAAGGCTAGTAAGGCCAGATACACTGCCCTGATTTCCAGAACATTGATCTGAAGGGTGGACTCCTGCTGAGTCCACGTACCCTGAGCCCTGTTGTGGAGAAAAACTGCTCCCCACCCTGACAGACTCGCGTCTGTCGTGACTACTGCCCAGGATGGGGGTAGGAAGGATCTTCCCTGTGATAATGAGGTGGGAAGAAGCCACCATTGCAGAGAGTCCTTGGCCGTCTGGGAAAGGGAGACTTCCCTGTCCAGGGATGTTGACTTTCCGTCCCATTGGCGGAGAATGTCCCACTGAAGTGGGCGCAGATGAAACTGCGCAAACGGGACTGCCTCCATTGCTGCCACCATCTTCCCTAGGAAGTGCATGAGGCGCCTTAAGGGGTGCGACTGACCTTGAAGGAGAGACTGCACCCCTGTCTGTAGTGACCGCTGCTTGTCCAGTGGAAGCTTCACTATCGCTGAGAGAGTATGAAACTCCATGCCAAGATACGTTAGTGATTGGGTCGGTGACAGATTGGACTTTGAAAAGTTGATGATCCACCCGAAAGTCTGGAGAGTCTCCAGCGCAACATTCAGGCTGAGTTGGCATGCCTTTTGAGAGGGTGCTTTTACAAGCAGATCGTCTAAGTAAGGGATCACCGAGTGTCCCTGAGAGTGCAAGATTGCTACCACTGCCGCCATGACCTTGGTGAAAACCCGTGGGGCTGTCGCCAGACCAAATGGCAGAGCTACGAATTGAAGATGGTCGTCTCCTATCACGAAACGTAGAAAGCGTTGGTGCTCTGTAGCAATCGGCACGTGGAGATAAGCATCTTTGATGTCTATCGATACAAGGAAATCTCCTTGAGACATTGAGGCAATGACAGAGCGGAGGGATTCCATCCGGAACCGCCTGGCGTTCACATGCTTGTTGAGCAGTTTTAGGTCCAGAACAGGACGGAATGAGCCGTCCTTTTTTGGCACCACAAAGAGATTGGAGTAAAAACCTTGCCCTTGTTCGGGATGTGGGGAAGTTCTGAAGAACCGAGACGGAGGACGAGAACTGAATTCTATCCTGTACCCGTGAGACAAAATGTCTGTTACCCACCGGTCCTTGACCTGTGGCAGCCAAATGTCGCAAAAGCGGGAGAGCCTGCCACCGACCGAGGATGCGGAGAGAGGAGGCCGAAAGTCATGAGGCAGCCGGCTTGGAAGCGGTTCCTCCGGTTGCTTTCTTGGGGCGTGAGTGAGCCCGCCAGGCATCTGAGCTCCTTTGCTCCTTCTGAGTCCCTTTGGACGAGGAGAATTGGGGCTTGCCCGAGCCTCGAAAGGACCGAAACCTCGACTGCCACTTCCTCTGTTGAGGTTTGCTTGATCTGGGCTGGGGTAAGGAGGAGTCCTTACCCTTGGACTGTTTAATGATTTCAGCCAATTGCTCACCAAACAGTCTGTCTCCAGATAGTGGCAAGCTGGTTAAACATTTCTTGGAAGCAGAATCTGCTTTCCATTCCTTTAACCACAAGGCTCTGCGCAAAACCACAGAGTTGGCGGACGCCATTGAGGTACGGCTCGTAGAGTCCAGTACCGCATTGATAGCGTAGGTCGCAAACGCAGACATTTGCGTAGTTAAGGACGCCACTCGCGGCACTGCTGGACGTATGATAGAGTCCACCTGTGCCAGACCAGCGGAAATAGCTTGGAGTGCCCACACGGCCGCGAATGCTGGAGCAAACGACGCGCCGATAGCTTCATAGACAGATTTCAACCAAAGGTCCATCTGTCTGTCATTGGCATCTTTAAGTGAAGCCCCATCCTCCACTGCAACTATGGATCTAGCCGCAAGCCTGGATATTGGGGGATCCACCTTTGGACACTGGGTCCAGCGTTTGACCACGTCAGGGGGAAAGGGATAACGTGTATCCTTAAGACGTTTGGAGAAACGCTTGTCTGGATAAGCATGATGTTTCTGGACTGATTCTCTGAAGTCAGAGTGGTCCAGAAAAGTACTCAATTTACGCTTGGGATACCGGAAATGGAACTTCTCCTGCTGTGCAGCTGCCTCCTCTGCAGAAGGGGCTGGGGGAGAAATATCTAACAGTCTATTGATGGCCGCTATAAGGTCATTTACCATAGCGTCACCATCAGGGGTATCTAGATTGAGAGCGGTGTCAGGATTAGATTCCTGATCACCCACCTCTGCCTCCTCATACAGAGACTCTTCTCGCTGAGACCCTGACCAGTGTGATGACGTCGAGGGTCTTTCCCAGCGAGCCCGCTTAGGCTGCCTGGGACTCTCATCCGAGTCAGAGTCTTCAGCCTGTGATGCCTGGGACCCCCTTGAAGTACGGATTAGTTCCAACTGAGGGGGACCGGGGAGCATAGACACAGCCGTGTCCATGGTCTGAGTAACTGGCCTGGACTGCAAGGTCTCCAGGATTTTTGTCATAGTCACAGACATCTTATCAGCAAAAATTGCAAATTCTGTCCCCGTCACCGGGGCAGGGTTCACAGGCGTCTCTGCCTGGGCCACTACTACCATAGACTCTGGCTGCCGAAGTGGCACAGGGATTGAACATTGCACACAATGGGGGTCATTGGAACCTGCCGGTAGATTAGCCCCACATGCGGCACAAGCAGTGCATACCGCCTGTGCCTTGGCACCCTTGCGTTTTGCGGATGACATGTTGTTGTCTCCTCAGAGCAATATAGGGTATAAGCCAAGAAGCGACTGTACAGTGCAATATAAATATATATGGTACAGGGAAAAAGTGCACCAAATAACACTGTGGCACTAGTGGGGCCAGCACTTATGTGCAGCTTACCGCCCGCATAAACGCGGGTGTGTGGTCGCCAGAGCCCCTTGTCTGAGTCCCCCAGAGCCTGTGTCCGTTCTCCAGCCAGACTGCATGCAGGAATGGCTGCCGGCGTCCTGTGGAGAGGGGCGGGCCCTGGGCGTGTTGAGACCAAGATTGGGAAACTTGCGTCCCCACTGTGCCCAGTGAGAGGGCTGGAGTATGTAAATAAGACTCCAGCCCTCGGCGCTGACTATAGACCAGCGTCTCTCCCTTTCCCTGATTGACAGGGTGGGGGCGGGAACGAAGCAGAGCTAGGCCGCAAAAGCCGGGGACTAGATTTATGAGCGCTGCCGCCGTAAAAGCGCGGTCAGCGCGAGTCCCCGGCGCACTACAAGTCCCAGCCGCGCCGCCGCTCCCGGAGCGGCCGGCGCGGTAGTTCCCCAACACATAAAATCACTCAGCTAAGCTGCAGTGACTCTAACCCGAGCGCGCAGCGCTACTGCCCCCGGCGCACTAGCACACCCAGCAAGTCTGGAGTGTGCGTGGCCTGTCTGTGCGGGGACACAGAGTACCTGAATGTTGCAGGGCCTTGTCCCTGACGGTACTCAGCTCCTCCAGCAGGGTCTCTGGGTCTGTGGATGGAGCCCGGCCTCAGAGTTTGGGGGCCGGTAAGATCCCACTTCCACAGAGCCCCTCAGGGGGATGGGGAAGGAAAGCAGCATGTGGGCTCCAGCCTCCGTACCCGCAATGGGTACCTCAACCTTAACAAACCGCAAGTGGGGTGAGAAGGGAGCATGCTGGGGACCCTATATAGGCCCTCTTTTCTTCCATCCGATATAGTCAGCAGCTACTGCTGACTAAACAGTGGAGCTATGCGTGGATGTCTGACCTCCTTCGCACAAAGCTTGAAAACTGAGCATCCCGTGATCCCACGGGGGGTGTATAGCCAGAAGGGGAGGGGCCTTACACTTTTTAGTGTAATGCTTTGTGTGGCCTCCGGAGGCAGTAGCTATACACCCAATCGTCTGGGTCTCCCAATGGAGCGCCGAAGAAAACACTCCTCAAAACATTCCCTCATTCACCAATTTATTCAAAAGAAAAACAAATCCAGGTCCGGCATAATCCAATAAGGGGGTCCCATGACGATCCATACCATAGTCAATGTCCCAGTCAATGAAGAACAGAATGTTCCTCATTGGCTGGGAGAGTAATGCAGTGACCTGAGCTAACATCAATAGCCCAGGTCACTGCAGGGGATGCCGAGCGCTGCTATCAGGAGGTTAGATGAAATCATTACCTGCGGTGACGATCTTCGCTTCACTCCTGTCAGATCTGTCCCTGACTTCTATGCCCACCGCGTTCTCAGCAGTATCGCCTGAGACGTCACCGCTAGTGACGTGAGAACGCTGCGGCATAGAAGGCACTGACAGCGCTGACAGGAGTGAAGCCAAGATCGTCACAGCA
Source organism: Anomaloglossus baeobatrachus (assembly GCF_048569485.1). Taxonomy (NCBI): domain Eukaryota; kingdom Metazoa; phylum Chordata; class Amphibia; order Anura; family Aromobatidae; genus Anomaloglossus; species Anomaloglossus baeobatrachus. Next base: position 441,838 of record NW_027445052.1, read on the forward strand.
GGCAATGATATCATCTAACATCCCTGCCTGCGCTGCAATGTGAGAGGCTGCTGAGCCTGCAATGAAGGCAGCCGCAGGGCTGGAGCGGGACACAGACTGCACGGGCACTCCTGCTATCCTGAGCAGGGGGCCTGGTGCTGGCGGTGACACCGTGGGCGGGGAGAGTACGGGGTGCGGAGGAATGTGTGGGAGGGTGCAGGGAAGAGGGGCGGGGACTCCACACACTGTACCCGCCCAGCAGGGCGGCAACATGCAGTTCCAAATTTGCATGTCAACATGGTCCTGCCCATGTTGACATGAAATGACCGAAGCAGCAAAATCGCGGCAGGAGCGATCACATGACCGCTCTGAGCCGGGGGAGAAAGGCTGACAGCAGGGCAGGTAAGTGGTCACTAGCTACTTACCTGCCCCAATAGGGTAATAATGAAGAAAAGTCAAAATAAGCCGGATAACCCCTTTAATTATAAAGGCCATATATCAGAGGTTAGAGGTGGTAACCTATTTAACCTCATAACGACGGCCGTACGACTTAAAGCGGCGGCAAAACAGGGTACTTATTCTGTTCCGCCGCTTTAAAGCGGCGGCCCGAAAAAACCCTGTAGCGCCCCCCAGCGACCGAAAATCTCGGGGGTTTCAGCTACCGGGGGTAGCTGAGACCCCCCAGATTATGAATCGGGGTGTTTTTTTTGGACCCCGATCATGTGATCGGCGGTATACACCGTATACCGACGAACACATGAAAAAAAAAGAAATGGCCGGTAAAACTGATTTCTTTTTCATCTGACATGATCAAACATGTCAGATGAGAAAGAAATCTAACCCCCTAGTGCCCCCAAAGCCCCCGGTACCGGAGAGTCCCCCCACCCCCACCCCTACCCCCACCGGACATCCAAAATGGCGCCGAAGCGCACAGAAAACTGCCGCCGGCGCCGGCTCTGCAGTCATTTCCCTCCGATCTGAAATGATCAAACATTTCAGATCGGAGGGAAATGTCCTCCCCCTGACCCCTCCTCCGGTCCACCGGAGCCCTCTGGTCACCGGAGCCCCCTCCGGTTCTCCAGAGCCACCACCCCCCTCCCCCCTCCGGAGCGTGGAAGATGGCGGCGCACAGCGCGCGGCCGCCTTCATTCTGCTCTTTCTGCCGCATGTGACACGTCACATGCGGCAGAAAGGTGTCCCCAGGTCCCACTAGGTCACCCCCCGTCACCCCCCGTCACCCCCCCCCCAAGCCCCCGGTTATACGTTACCTGTCTGCCGCTCCGGGCCCGCGATCGCCGCCTCCTTCTTCAATGCTGGCGGCGCATGCGCAGACAGCGGCTGTCAGCTGGATCCCTGCAAGCAGGAATCCTGCTGACGTCGCTGATGCACAGGCTCCACTGTGGACCGGGGGAGGGTGAGTGCAGTGATCTGCAGCCACACTCCTCACATGGAGAGGCTGCTGTTCCAGAAAATGGGGGGTACGTTCTGTGAGCGTGCCCCTCATATTCTGGAATGAGGTTACTGCAGGTCACTCTGCCCTAGGTTGGACCGGAGCAGTGTGAGTGCAGTATTCTCAGATTACTGCACCCACACTGCTCATGGAGAGCTTGCTCTTCCAGAAAATGGGGGATACGTTCCCTGAACGTGCCCCCCATATTCTAGAAGATCCAGAGCCGGCGTGGGACCTCCAAAATGGATTACAGCGACCGGAATTTCTTTATTTTCAATAAATTGGTAAAAGAGGAATGTTTCGGGGAGTGTTTTTTCAAATAAATTTTTTTTTTGTCTTTTTTTTTTCTATTACTGACTGGGTTAGTGATGTCGGGTATCTGTTCAGATGCCGTGACATCACTAACCCCAGGGCTTGATGCCAGGTGACATTACAGCTGGTATCAACCCCATATATTACCCCGTCTGCCACCGCACCAGGGCGCGGGATGAGCTGGGGCGAAGCGCCAGGATTGGCGCATCTAATGGATGCGCCACTTCTGGGGCGGCTGCGGCCTGCTATTTTTAGGCTGGGAAGAGTCCAATAACCATGGCTCTTCCCACCCTGAGAATACCAGACCCCAGCTGTCCGCTTCACCTTGGCTGGTGATCTAATTTGGGGGGGACCCCACGTTTTTTTTTTTTTTTAAAAAACGCCTGGGGAGCCCTCCAAATTGATCACCAGCCAAGGTGAAGCTGTCAGCTGTGGTTTGCAGGCTACAGCTGTCTGCTTTACCCTAGCTGGCTATCAAAAATAGGGGGGACCCCACGTCGTTTATTTTAATTATTAATTTTTTGGGGGGCTAAATACAAGGCTAGGCACCCTTTAGTGCCACATGAAAGGCACTAAAGGGCGCCAGCTTAGAATATGCAGGGGAATGGGACGTTATATTTGTTTGACATCTATCCATTCATCCATTGTAGCATTTTACGCTGTGTGCCCACAATCAGGGTTTGCAGCGTTTTGGGCGCAGAGTGTTTTCCCTGTGTCCATAACGCTGCGTTGTGCAGTAGAAGCACAGTGGAAGGATTTTTAGAAATCCCATGCCCAATGTGCTTCTTTTCTCCGCAGCATAAACCGACCTGTGGCGCAGCTTCCCGAGCCTCAGCATGTCAATTTATGCTGCGGAGATGAGTGTTCTCTGCAGGTAGCATAGAGCTCCACAGCGGCCTGAACCCAAATCGTGGGCTTGGGCAGCTGCGTTCTCCCGTGGACAACACTCACATCTCTGCAGGAGGCTGACACTGTGTACTAGATGCCGTGTCGCTGGATCATGGCCACATAGCCTAACAGTGAGACATTTGTTGCTACAGCAACATTTTTGTGAAGTACCTGTGGATTCAAAATGCTTACTATACTCCTGAATAAAATCCAGTTTCCAAAGAAGGGAATTTTGTTACTTACCGTAAATTCCTTTTCTTCTAGCTCTTATTGGGAGACCCAGACGATTGGGGTATAGCTACTGCCCTCCGGAGGCCACACAAAGCACTACACTAAAAAGTGCAAGGCCCCTCCCCTTCTGGCTATACCCCCCCGTGGTATCACGGGTTCTCTAGTTTTAGTGCCAAAGCAAGAAGGAGGAAGCCAATAACTGGTTTAAACAAATTAACTCCGAATAACGTCGGAGAACTGAAAAACCGTTCAACATGAACAACATGTGTACCCGCAAACAACAAAAAAATCCCGAAGGACAACAGGGCGGGTGCTGGGTCTCCCAATAAGAGCTAGAAGAAAAGGAATTTACGGTAAGTAACAAAATTCCCTTCTTCTTCAGCGCTCTATTGGGAGACCCAGACGATTGGGACGTCCAAAAGCTGTCCCTGGGTGGGTAAAGAGATACCTCATGTTAGAGCTGCAAAACAGCCCTCCCCTACGGGGATGTCACTGCCGCCTGCAGGACTCTTCTACCTAAGCTGGCATCCGCCGAAGCATAGGTATGCACCTGATAATGTTTGGTGAAAATGAGCAGACTCGACCAGGTAGCTGCCTGGCACACCTGTTGAGCCGAAGCCTGGTGTCGCAAAGCCCAGGACGCACCCACAGCTCTGGTTGAGTGGGCTTTCAGCCCTGAAGGAACCGGAAGCCCAGCAGAACGGTAGGCTTCCAGAATTGGTTCTTTGAACCATCGAGCCAGGGTGGCTTTAGAAGCCTGCGACCCCTTGCGCTGGCCAGCGACAAGGACAAAAAGTGCATCTGAACGGCGGATAGGCGCCGTGCGAGAAATATAGATTCTGAGTGCTCTCACCAGATCTAGCAAACGTAAGTCTTTCTCATACCGGTGAACCGGCTGAGGACAAAAGGAAGGCAAGGATATATCCTGATTAAGATGAAACGAGGATACGACCTTAGGGAGAAACTCCGGAATGTGGCGCAGCACTACCTTGTCCTGGTGGAACACCAGGAAGGGAGCCTTGGATGACAGAGCTGCCAGCTCAGACACTCGCCGAAGCGATGTGATCGCAACAAGAAACGCCACTTTCTGTGACAGGCGAGAAAAGGAAACGTCCTTTAGAGGCTCGAAGGGCGGCTTTTGCAGAGCAACTAGTACTCTGTTCAGATCCCATGGATCTAACGGCCGCTTGTACGGGGGCACAATATGACAGACCCCCTGTAGGAACGTGCGCACCTTAGGAAGACGTGCTAGACGCTTCTGAAAAAACACAGATAGTGCCGAGACCTGCCCTTTAAGGGAGCTGAGCGACAAGCCCTTTTCCAACCCCGATTGTAGGAAGGAAAGAAAAGTAGGCAATGCAAATGGCCAGGGAGACACTCCCTGAGCCGAGCACCAGGTTAAGAAAATCTTCCACGTTCTGTGGTAGATCTTAGCAGAGGTGGACTTCCTAGCCTGTTTCATGGTGGCAACGACCCCTTGGGATAATCCTGAAGACGCTAGGATCCAGGACTCCATGGCCACACAGTCAGGTTCAGGGCCGCAGAATTCCAATGGAAAAAACGGCCCTTGGGACAGTAAGTCTGGCCGGCCTGGTAGTGACCACGGTCGGCCGACCGTGAGATGCCACAGATCCGGGTACCACGATCTCCTCGGCCCGTCTGGGGCGACGAGTATGACGCGGCTGCAATTGGATCTGATGTTTTTGCGCAGTACTCTGGGCAAGAGTGCCAGAGGTGGAAACACATATGTGAGCCGGAACTGCGACCAATCTTGCACTAAGGCGTCTGCCGCCAGAGCTCTGTGATCGCGCGATCGTGCCATAAATGCCGGGACCTTGTTGTTGTGCCGAGACGCCATTAGGTCGACGTCCGGCACCCCCCAGCGGCGACAGATTTCCTGAAACACGTCCGGGTGAAGGGACCATTCCCCTGCGTCCATACCCTGGCGACTGAGGAAGTCTGCTTCCCAGTTTTCTACGCCCGGGATGTGAACTGCGGATATGGTGGATGCTGTGTCCTCCACCCACATGAGGATTCGCCGGACTTCCTGGAAGGCTTGCCGACTGCGCGTCCCTCCTTGGTGGTTGATGTATGCCACCGCTGTGGAGTTGTCCGACTGGATTCGGATCTGCTCTCTTTCTAGCCACTGCTGGAAAGCTAGTAGGGTAAGATACCCTGCCCCGATTTCCAGAACATCGATCTGAAGGGTGGACTCCTGCTGAGTCCACGTCCCCTGAGCCCTGTGGCGGAGACAAACTGCTCCCCACCCTGACAGACTCGTATCTGTCGTGACCACTGCCCAGGATGGGGGTAGAAAGGATCTTCACTGTGACAATGAGGTGGGAATAAGCCACCATTGCAGAGAGTCCTTGGCCGTCTGGGAAAGGGAGACTTTCCTGTCCAGGGAGGTTGACTGCCCGTCCCATTGGCGGAGAATGTCCCCTTGCAGTTGGCGCAGATGAAACTGCGCAAAGGGAACTGCCTCCATGGCTGCCACCATCTTCCCTAGGAAGTGCATGAGGCGCCTTAAGGGGTGCGACTGGCCTTGAAGGAGAGACTGCACCTCTGTTTGCAGTGAACGCTGCTTGTTCAGCGGAAGCTTCACTATCGCTGATAGAGTGTGAAACTCCATGCCGAAATACGTTAGTGATTGAGTCGGTGACCGATTTGACCTTGCCAAATTGATGATCCACCCGAAAGTCTGGAGAGTCTCCAGCGTAACATTCAGGCTGCGTTGTCATGCCTCGAGGGAGGGTGCTTTGACGAGTAGATCGTCCAAGTAAGGGATCACCGGGTGTCCCTGAGAGTGCAAGACTGCTACCACTGCTGCCATGACCTTGGTGAACCCCCGTGGGGCTGCCGCCAGACCGAATGGCAGAGCTACGAACTGAAGATGGTCGTCTCCTATCACAAAACGTAGAAAAACGTTGGTGCTCCGTAGCAATTGGCACGTGGAGATAGGCATCTTTGATGTCTGTTGAGGCAAGGAAGTCTCCTCGAGACATTGAGGTAATGACGGATCGGAGGGATTCCATCCGGAACCGCCTGGTGTTCGCATGCTTGTTGAGCAGTTTTAGGTCCAGAACAGGACGGAAGTCCTTTTTTGGAGCCACAAAGAGATTGGAGTACAAACCCTCGCCCTCGTTCCTGAGGGGGGACAGGGATCACCACTCCTTCTGCTCTTAGAGCGTCCACCGCCTGCAGCAGGGCATCTGCTCGGTGGGGAGGTGGGGCCGTTCTGAAGAATGGAGTCGGAGGACGAGAACAGAACACTGTCCTGTGCACGTGAGCACAAAGTCCGTCACCCACCGGTCTGTGACCTGTGGCAGCTAAATGTCGCCAAAGGCGGGGGAATCTGCCATCAACCGCGGATGCGGAGAGAGAGAGAGAGCTGAGAGTCATGAGGAGACCGCCTTGGTAGCGGTTCCTCCGGCTGCCTTCCTTGGGCGTGATTGAGCCCGGCCGGAATCTGAGCCCGTCTGAGGTTTTGTAGCCCTTTTGCACGAGGACAATTGGGACCTGCCCGAGCTTGGGAAGGACCGAAACCTCGACTGTACTTTTAGGACAGCATTAATAGGGTAAGTCGCAGTGCAGACATTGCGGAGTTACGGACGCCTCTGCGGTACAGATGTACATGTGCTCAAGGCCAGCTGCACAAGAACAGCTGAAAAGGTTAGGTTGCCTATACCGCTGTGAATGCCGGAGCAACCGACACGCCGATAGCCTCCTAGACAGATTTCAACCAGAGTCCATCTGTCTGTGAATGGCATCTTTAAGTGAAGCCCCATCTCCAGTGCAACTATGGCTCTAGACGCAAGCCTGGAGATTGGAGAATCCACCTTTGGACCCTGGGTCCAGCGCTTGACCACGTCAGGGGAAAAGGGATAACGTGTATCTTAAAAACGTTTGGAGAAGACGCTTATCTGGTAAGCGTGGTGTTTCTGGACTGCTTCTCTGAAGTCAGCGTGGCCAGAAAAATACTCAATATCCGTTTGAGATACTGAAAAGGGACTTCTCCTGCTGTGAAGCTGACTCCTCCACTGGGGGAGCTGAGGGAGAAAGATCCAACCTTCCATTGATGGACGCTATAGGATCATTCCGTATGGCGTTACCATCCGGTGTATCCGGATTGAAAGCGATGTCAGGATCAAAGTCCTGGAGAGCTGCCTTATCATACAGAGAGTCCTCCTGGGACCCCCCCGTTCCAAATGAGGTTGGTCAGGAAGATTGCCCATGGCCTGTCTGGACTGCAAGTCTCTATCTTATGACAATATATTTGTCGAAACTGCAACTCCGTCCCTGTCCTTGGACAGGGATGACAGGTGGTTTCTTTGGCCACGACTAGTAGAGACCCCGGCAGACGAAGTGCTAGAGACCCCGGCAGACGAAGTGCTACAGGGGAGCATGCACACAATGGGACGGTGTCATGAACAGCCTCCCATGTAGTAAAAACAGCACTGAAAATCTGTGTTGCTTTTTTGCCGCTGCCGACTAGCCATCTAGAAGTATATAGCCAAGATTGGTGACCGTACAGTGCAATGTATAGCATACAAGCATAAAGTACAAATGAACACTGCAGCACAAGCAATCCAAGCAGCATAGAAGCCTGTGCCCTGGCACCTCTGCTCTTCTGCTGCTGTAGACTAGTCATCTAGGGGAATATAGCCCAGAAGAGTGACCATACAGTGCGATGCATAGCATACAAGCACAAGTACAAATGCACACTGCAGCCCATGCAATACAAGCAGCACAGAAAAAAACCTGTGCCCCAGCACCCTTGGTTTTCTGCTGCTGTAGTCTAGCCATTCCAGGAGAATATAGCTAAGACTAGCGACTGTACAGTGCAATGTATAGCATACAAGCATAAATACAAATGAACACTTCAGTACGTGCAATACAAGCAGCCTAGAAAGCCTGTGCCTTAGCACACCTGCTTTCCTGCTGCTGATGTGTCGCTCTCCAAGCGGGCATATAGCGACCTATGCAGTTAAAATACACATGTATACACTGTAGTATATATTGGGGTCAGCACTATGTGTGCCGCTTACCGCCCGCCTATAAGCGGGTGTATGGTCGCCACCGTCCTGCCTGGTTGCCGAAAGTCCGAGCTCGGACTGCAGTAATGGCTGCCGGCGTCTTCCCCAGCTCGTGTGAGGAGGGGCGGGCCGTGGGCGTGCCCCAAGGCAGAGCGGGAATCCGGCGTCCGACAGTGTGCAGTGAGAGGGCTGGAGCATGTAAATAAGGCTCCAGCCCTCGGCGCTGCTGATTGCTCAGCGCCTGTCCCCTTCCCTGAGTGACAGGGAGGGGGCGGGAACGAAGCGGCACTAGGCCGCAGAAGCCGGGGACTGGATTTATAAGCGCCGCCGCCGTAAAAGCGCGGTCGGCGCCCAGTCCCCGGCGAACTACAAGTCCCAGCCGCGCCGCCGCTCCCGGAGCGTCCGGCGCGGTAGTTCCCAATACACAAAAGTCCCCCAGTAAACTGCAGGAACACCAACTCCATCGTTACGGTCCCCGGCGCACTACAACACCCAGCCAGCCCGGAGTGTGTCTGTGCCTGCCGGGGACACAGAGTACCTGTATGATGCAGGGCCATGTCCCTGATTGTACTCCTGCTCCATATCCATCAGGTTCAACTGGGTCTGTGGATGGAGCCCGGCGTCAGAGCTTTGAGGCCGGCAGGATCCCACTTCCACAGAGCCCTACAAGGGGATGTGGAAGGAAAACAGCATGTGGGGCTCCAGCCCCTGTACCAGCAATAGGTACCTCAACCTTACAACACCATCCACGGGTGAGAAGGGAGCATGCTGGGGGCCCTATATGGGCCCTCTTTTCTTCCATCCGAAATAGTCAGCAGCTACTGCTGACTAAAATCTGTGGAGCTATGCGTGGATGTCTGACCTCCTTCGCACAAAGCTTGAAAACTAGAGAACCTGTGATACCATGGGGGGGTATAGCCAGAAGGGGAGGGGCCTTGCACTTTTTAGTGTAGTGCTTTGTGTGGCCTCCGGAGGGCAGTAGCTATACCCCAATCGTCTGGGTCTCCCAATAGAGCGCTGAAGAAATGGGGTCACTTGTGGGGGTTTTCTGATGTATAGGTACCCAAGGGGCCCTGCTAATGTGCCATGGTGCGCGCAATTTATTTCAACTTTTCCAGAATTCAAATGGTGCTCCCTCCATTCCAAGCCCTCTCATTTATCCAAACAGAGGTTTTTGGCCACATGTGGGGTATCCCTGTGCTCATAAGACATTGGATAACAACCTGTGGGGTCCACGGTTTGTTGTTGTCTCTTGAAAAAGTGAGAAATTTGATGCTAAAGCAACAGTTTTGTGAAAAAAATGAAAATTTTCAATATGGCAACCTAAGCTTATCAAATTCTGTGAAGTACTCGTGGATTCAAACTGCTCACTATACACCTTGATAAAAGCCTTGAGGTGTCTTGTTTCCAGAATGAAGTCACTTGTGGGGGACCGCCACTGTTTAGGCACCTCAGGGGCTCTCCAAATGCAACCTGGCGTCCGCTATTGATTCCAGCCAATTTTGCAGTCAAATGGCACTCCTTCCCTTCCGAGCCCTGCCATGCGCCCAAACAGTTGATTTCCACCACATATAAGGTATCGCCAAACTCAGGAGAAATTGCACAATAAATGTTATGCTGAATTTTTTCCTTTTACTCTTGTAAAAAAAAAAGCTACCTGGTTGAAATAACAATTTTGTGGTAAAATTTTATTTTTTTTTTTTCATGGCTCAACGTTATAAAATTCTGTGAAGCACCTGAGGGTTCAGGGTACTCACCAAACATCTAGATAAATTCCTTGAGGGGCCTAGTTTCCAAAATGGGGCCACTTGTGCGGGGTTTCTGCTGTTTAGGTACCTTAGGGGACCTCCAAATGCGACATGGTGCCCGCAATCTTTTTCAGCCAAATTTCCTTTCTAAAATTCAAATATTGCTCCTTTCGTTCCAAGCCCTCCCATTTGTCCAAACAAAGGTTTCAGACCACATGTGAGGTATCACCGCGCTCATAAAAAAGTGGTTAACAAACCTTGAGGTCAAATTTTTGGAATTACCTCTTGAAAAAGTGAGAAAATTGATGCTAAAGCAACATTTTTGAGAAAATTATTAAAATTTTCAATATGACAACGTAACGTTAACAAAATCTGTGAAGTACCTGTGGATCTAAAATGCTCACTATACCCCTAGATAGAAGCCTTGAGGGGTCTAGTTTCCAAAATGGTGTCACTTGTGAGGGATTTCTTCTGTTTAGGTACCTTAGCGGACCTGTAAATGCAACATGGTGCTCGCAATCTATTTTAGCCAAATTTGCTTTCCAAAATTCAAATATTGCTCCTTCTGTTCCGAGCCCTCCCATTTGTCCAAACAGAGGTTTCTGACCACATGTGGGGTATCGGCGCGCTCATAAGAAAGTGGGGAACAAGTTTTGAGGTCCATTTTGTTGTGTTATTTCTTCTAAAAGTGAATAAATTTGGGTTAGAGCAACATTTTTAGGTAAAATTTAATTTTTGCTTTTTTTCATTCCACATTGCTTTTGTTCATGTGAAGCACCTGAAGGGTTAATAAACTTCTTGAATGTGGTTTTGAGTACTTTGGGGGGTGCAGTTTTTAGAATGGTGTCACTTTTGGGTATTTTCTGTCATCTAGGCCTATTGAAGTCACTTCAAATGTGATGTGGTCCCTAAAAAACTGGTTTTGTAAATTTTGATGTAAAAATGAGAAATTGCTGATAAACTTTGAACCCCTCTAACTTCCTAACGAAAAAAAATTTTGTTTCCAAAATTGTGCTGATGTAAAGTAGACATGTGGGAAATGTTATTTATTAACTATTTTGTGTCACAGAAATCTCTGGTTTAACGGTATAAAAATTCAAAAGTTGAAAATTGCTAAATTTTCAAAATTTTTGCCAATATTCAATTTTTTTCATAAATAAACACAAAAAATATTGTCCTAAATTTGGTACTAACATGAAGTCCAATATGTGACGAAAAAACAATCTCAGAATCACCGGGATCCGTTGAAGCGTTCCAGAGTTATAACCTCATGAAGTGACACTGGTCAGAATTGCAAAATTTGGTCTGGTCATTAAGGTGAAAATTAGCTCCGTCACTAAAGGGTTAAGGCCCTTGCGCAACTTGAGTCATTGGATTTATAGATTGGACACAAGGACTCCCATTGGGCTCAATGAGAGCTTTGGCTGTTTTCTTTAGTTGGGTATTTTTATGTGGTGTGAGAATGGGACTGTTTGTGTTAAATTATTTTTAATTGTTTCTTTTTCTTTTTATCCATAATTTAGAGATCTGTATATGCTAAAACCATACCTGTGGTGGTCTGCAAATTTTGAGGTACTTCACTCGACCCGCTCAGTGACTTAGATGTTGACTTTGATTGGGTCTTTTCCCTGAATGAAGTGCCTATGAGAAAATAAGAAAAAAGATTATTATCTAAGAAAAGTGGAGAAAAACATTGTACAACAATTTAATTATAGTTAGGATACAACTAATATTTAATATATTTACTCAATAATTTAGTTTTTTGCATTTCTTGATTTTGCTTGCCTTATGGCATGTCATTTTTAATTTTGCATATAATATTTCTGTTTACACAACAACATGAACACTATGCACTTTTTTTGTTTGTCTATTGATTAGTTATGGACAGACCCGGACTCTAAAATTTAGAATCCGAGAGGTTTTAAAAATACCCGAGTACCGGACCCGGGCCTGGAGTTCTCAGGGAACTCCGGATAATGATCCGGAACCTTTGGAAATAATAAATAAAAAAAGGAAAAATAAAGAAAATAAGAATAAAGCATGCGCGTCATAACAATAACAGCCCACAGCCACTCAGGATTGTCACATCCATTAGATGTGACAATCCTGGCACTTTACCCGATTCCCCTGGTGCGGTGGCAATCAGGCTAATAAGGGGTTAATAACAGCTCACATCTGCCACTAAGCCCTAGATTAGCAATGGCAGGGTCTATGAAAACCCTACCCACATTACTAATCTGTAAGTGAACACAAAATAAGATAAAAACAACACCCTCTTTCACTCCTTTATTAACCCCAAAAACACCCAGGTCAAATGTAATCCACACGAGGTCCCATAACGATTCCAGCTCTGCTACATCTGAAGTGACAGCGCGTGGGCATAGAATATGACCACCCGCTGTGATCTTAAGGCAGAGAATGAGTCGCAGCGATGTGTGGTGACGTAACTTAGGTTATTTGCGGTCACAGCTGGAGGTGCCCATTGTCATCCACCTATGATCGCAGGTAACCTGACCTCAAGTGACCTCATTGAACTGAGTGACCACTACTGGGTTGGGTTTGTTATTCGGTATGAATACACAAATGTAGAAATGATTGGATTTGAACAATCCGAACCCGAATATTTTAGCATTCGCCCATATCTAGTCATCACTAATGATAATTTTAAGGATGTCTAAAACTGATCAACTGGGAAAAGGTTGTTGCATTACTCGTAAATCAAATGCCATGTCCTTCAATTTGTCCAATTATTAATACCAGGTTTTGGTTAAAATGAGGCTACCATTTCAAGGTTCATTTTTCATCAAGGAGAAACTAAGCTGAAAATCTATCTTTTGAACCATGTGCATTGAATATTTTTTTGGTATGGTATCAGAGGACTCAGGAAGGAAAAATGTATGTAACAAAATTAAAACATTGTCGTCCATTTGGCTTATCCCTAATCTATTAATTTTACATCTAGGTGGTAAGATAGATGACATCTTTATTATCTGGAGAAGTACCGGTCCTGAACTGCAGAGCTTCATGACTTGGTTGAACAATAACCCATATAACATCAAACTAACCTATAAGGCAGATCGGGAGGCAATTGATTTTCTGGACTATAATATAAAAATGGGGTACCAGACAGAAAAGGGTACTCCACGGGTACAATTATTATCAACAAGTAAGAGGGAAGAATCTTTTCTCTTTCGTTTCATTGGGGGACACAGGACCGTGGGTTATGCTGCTGCTGTCACTAGGAGGCTGACACTAAGTAGACAAAAAAAGTTAGCTCCTCCATATATACACCCTGAGCCGGAGGCGGACTCAAATCAGTTTTTGCTTAGTGTCGTAGGAGGCTGATGTGGGCCATCTCGGCCCCCCTCAGCCACATTTTTCTTGCGTATTTGTCATTTTTTTCGGCGACGCTCATCGCTCTCATTCTCCTTTTTCTCTGTTTCTGCAGGTGTCGCCTATGTTCACCCTCATTCCCTCCAGCCCTTTGGGTACTACTCCCCAGGGTCGCAGAGGTTTGAGATGTCGGGCCCTCTCCCCTGTCCATTCCCGTGGTACCACTCCCGGGAGTGCATGTGGGGCAGATCCTACATGGGCACCCCTGATCCACCCTGTGGTATTACTCCAAAGGGCGCACAGGGACAAGCTACAGAGGTTGGACCCCCGCAGCGTTTTCACCTTTTCGGATGGGGCCCACATCGCTGCCTACAGTTGCAGAAGAGCTTCTTCCCTCCATCAGGCGTCCACCTCTCTGCCTCTCCAGACACCTCTCCCCGCGTCCCTGAAGCCCACAGCCTTACCTTCAGGTGTGCGCTGGACACAGGCAAGTGCAAAGCCCACTGCCTGCACACCGGACCATCCCTGGAGCGGCACCGCAGATGTCAGGTAGGACAGTCTCTCCCCTACCTTCTCCCCCTCGGGCGGCTGAAAATTTAGGCCCCGGTCTCGGCCTAGTCTCCCTGCGTCCCAGCCACGCCCCCCGCTGCAACGGTATTGGCTTGCCGGCCGTTCCGCCCCCGACTCCGCCCACCGCTCAGCCTCCAGGCATCACAGTGTGGGCGGTGGATGCCCTGTTTCCCGCCCTCATACGGCCCCTCCCCCAGCCAACTCCAGCTTCTCTTCACCATCTTGTTCTGCCTCCCAGTCTGCCTGTGTAGCCCAGCTTATCTATTAGCAGAGTTGCTTCTAGGTACTTTTGCAATGGCCTCATTTTGTATGATGAGGTCTTGAGAACTATAAGCTTTGTTACACAGGTAGATTAGCTTTAATCTGTCACTTTATGTGGATGCAAGGCAGAGTGTACATTGTCTTATAATAATAATGATAAATGCTTCCCCTTAGCAAGGTTTACTTATATAGGAAGGTTTGTGCTTAGATGTGGGTCAATTTAGCTCATTATGCTATCAATCAGTTAACTTGAGACAGAAAGAGGCAATGACTTGTAATAACAAACAGGCTGGCATGCTAACAGGATCATAAAACTCATGAGCAAGTGAGATACATTTTCTACATCTAGATCAAGCTCAGTTAGAACTAATGATATATACCATTTCATTACTATAAGCAGAAAGCGGAGTTAGTATTTGTCTTGTAGAGGTGTGGGAGTCCTTGCCCCCCCCTTATTGCTCTAATGATGGCTTCCTAGTTCTGATCCAGTTTTTCTCAGGAGTTTAAATAGACAGAACCGGGCATGAACTATAATATCAGAATCGCCCTTGGGAGAAAGCTACTGCTCTGGCAAACAAATTTGATAAGTGTTCCACCACACAACCCCCTTTAGAGCATATAACCGTGGGGCCTCAACCCCTTTTTCTACGTATGAGGCAGCAGCGCGCTGTTCTTTACCTCCTGGCTTCGATGTGACCTGGATTTCTCTCTCTGGACTGGTGGGCAGCGCACAGGACCTGGGTACCCTCTGCTCCTATGGAGATAACCCTCGCTAGATAACTTTCACTGGTTAGCGACAGTTTAGTTGTTCTCCTGCCTAGCAGCCCCAGCGAGAGTACCTTTACATAATCCTGGTCCGCCCGATCCAAATAGGTCCCCTTCCCTTGGTGAATTCCCTCTAGGTCAGGATGTCCCGCTATGCCCAGGCTGCTCTGCAGACCCGCAGCACCAACAGGACACTGCCATCAATGCCTCAGATGCTGCCACGCAGCCTCCGTTCCTGCAGGGTCCAGCTTCCCGCCTCCTCCCGAATGGTCGGCATCCCTGTTTCAGTCCCTAGACTCCCCCCGCTAAGGCTTCTCGGACCATTGCGCAAGCTCTGCGTCTCTTTCCGACGCTCGGTCTGCCCTCCACAGGCCCAGCGCAGCCTCCTCAGGAGTAAGTGAGCCTCGTCCCACAGTCCTCTGCTACAGCTCAGAAGCGGACCTGCCATGTCTCGTCTTCAGAGTCCTCCCAGGCTTCTCCCGCATCCCCAGGTCCAGACTCCTCTCCTCCCGCGAGTCCTCCAACCTATCGGGTGATGACTCAGATGTACCACCTCTGCTGGATTCCGAGCAGTCGGCTGATGTTCGGCGCATGGTGGATAGCCTGGTAGAATCGGTGAATCAGACTCTGAGGATACAGGTGATCCCGTCTCTTCTCAGAGCACCCAAGTCTCCTTTAAGCGGACGAGGCGAGTCCATAACGCATTCAGTGGACATTCAGAGTTCACTGAGCTACGGAGCAACCACAGGCAACAGCCGGTCACGGTATGTACCAGCAGTAAGTCCATTATTTTACATTATCCCTTCTCTGAAGGGCTCCAAGAAGAATGGGCAGGCTTCCCTGTGGTCAGCCCGCCAGATCCTGCCTGACTTCTCACCCCTAACAGTGCGTCTCTCAGGGACTCCACGGATCGTACCATTCACAGGTGGGCCCGTTTTGCCTTCGAACCAGCGGGAACTTCCCCTTCCCCAGCCTTTGCCTCGGTTGGGGTTGCAAAGCCACTGATGTCCTGGGCGGACATTCTGCGCAGCGGACTCTGTGCCGTCTCTGCCGTTCCGGAACTGGATAGCATCTCTTCGCAGTTCACACTCGCTGGTGAGTACCTTCTCAACGCAGCCCTGGCGTATGCCAATTGCGCGGCCCAGGCCCCTGCAACAGTGTGGCCATCTGTCGAGTCCTCAGGGTCAGGACCTGGAACGCTGATCCGGCTTCTGTAAGTAGCTGACTTCCCTTCCGTTCTTAGGGGAGCGTCCTTTCGGTGCTAGGCTAGTCCAGTCGATCTTCAAGGCTATGGGAGAAAAGAGTACTCCTCTTCCCTAAGTTCAGCCCAAGCACGTCCAGAACACCTCATCCTCGGAAAACATCCTCCCTTCGGAGGGACAAGAAGGCTCCGTCATTCATGACCAATCCCTCCTGGTGTTCGCGTCCCCTCCAGTCCATGAAGTCTGCCTCCAGGTCTCATCACCGCTCCTCCAAATGACTCGCGGTCTGCGGGCAGCAGTGCCAGACTAGTAGGGGGGCTACTGTCTTGCTCCCAGCATGTCTGGCTCCCTTTAGATGCAGACACCTAGGTCAGAGGGATCATTGTCTCAGACCACGAAATAGATTTGATTCAATGCCACCGAGACGTTTTTTCATTCTCTCCCTCCTGGTTCTCCCGTGCGTGTTCGCGTATTCCTCCCCTTCATGGAATCTCTCCTCCACTCTGGAGTTGCGGTACCAGTCCCTCCATCAGAACTCTTCCAGCGTTTTTACTGCAGCCTCTTTGTGGTCCCCAAGAAGGTCGGCTCGGTCCGCCCCGTCCCGGAGCTTTCTCAGCAGGTCGGTGAGCCCTCGAGCATTTTGCATGGAGTCCCCCCGCTCTGTGATCACCTCCATGGAAGTCGGCGAAGTTCTGCTGTCGCTGTACATTCAATATGCCTACCTAGCAAGGAAGGTCTCGCTTCAGGCGAATGGTCCCTCAACAGGGAAAGCTTCAACCAGATCGGTGGCAGATAAAGGACTCCGAAGGTGGTCCTAATGGCCTCTTGATTCGACTGTCAGTTTCCATGGTTCATCGCGGGCTACCGCGACCACTTGGCACTAGGGGTCGACGTGTGGACCCAGTGCAGGCTCCCGTACTTCTTCCCGCTGCGGCCCCTGATTCCGAAGGTTCTCAAGAACATCAGGGCGGAAGGATTTCCAGTTATTCTAATGGTTCCAGAGTGGCCCAGAATAGCATAGTTCGCGGAACTTATTCAGCCCCACGAGGTCGTCCCGGGGTGCCTTCCAGACCATCCTGATCTTCTGTGGCAGGGCCTTCTCTCTCTCCCTCTCCCACCAGAACTCAAAGTCCTAAATTTGTCAGTCTGGCTCCTGTATCCTGGGTAATACCTCAGGCAGGCTTTTCGACAGACAAGTTAATATAGACAATGATTAGGGTCAGGATGCCATCTTCTGCGAGAATCCACTACCGCACGTGGAGCGTTTCTTCCTCCGGTGGTCTGAAGAACACAGCATCTCTTCTCTCTCCTTCTCCCGCCCCTCAAGTCAGGTCTGGATGCAAGTCTCACATTCTCCACGCTTAAAAGCCAAGTGTCGGCTCTGTCAATTCTGTTTCAGAGGACTCTCGCCTATCGCCCGCGGATCAAGGCCTTCCTTCAGGGAGTTGTCCATCCAGCTCCGCCGTATCGTCGTCCACTTGAACAGTGGGACCTTATGCTAGTGCTAGGTTCGCTTCAAGGTCCACCATTTGCACCTTTCGAGATTCTTTCCTTCTCACCTGTTGTGGAAAGTGGTGTTCCTCGTTGACATCTCTTCTATACGAAGATCATCAGAGCTAAAAGATCTTTCGGTCCTTACCCCTTTTCGGGTCTTCCACCAGGACAAGGTGGTGCTCCGGCCAGATCCCTCCCTTCTGACCAGGGCGGTCTCACCGTTCCAGCCAAATGAGGAGATTTTCTTCTCTGTCCTCCGATCCTGGTACTTCTCACAGCCTTGAAAGGGCCTTGCATACTCTGGACCTGGTGCAAGCCCTCAAACTCTATGCCTCCAGGACCGCACCTTCCCGTAAGACGGTCGGTCTGTTCTTCATTCCATCCGTACCCAAGAGGGGCATGCTGGTACCCAGGGCCTCAATTGCCAGATGGATCCGTTCCGCCATTTCCAAGACCTCTGGGATAAAGGACAGCTCTCCGTTTCGGAGAGTAAAGGCGCACTCTACCCGTGCGGTGGGAAACTCTTGGCCGTTTACGCATCAGACGTCGGCCGACCAGGTCCGTGGAACCGCCACCTGGTCTAGTCTGCATTCCTTTACCAGGTTCAACCAGGTTCACACCCAAGCATCGGCAGAGGCCAGTCTTGGGAAATAGGTTTTGCAGGCGGCAGTAGCACACCTGAACAAGGTAGGTGCATTCACATCTTGGGCAAGCCCGCCGAGGGAGGCCGTTTCCTTCCTATCCGTGGGGCTTGCCTCTTCCCACCCAGGGACTGCTTTTGGACGTCCCACGGTCCTGTGTCCCCCAATAAAACGAAAGAGAAAGAAGGATTTTTGTGTACTCACTGTAAAATCTCTTTCTCTGAGTCTTCACTGGGGGACACAGCACCCACCCTGCTTGGTTTTGGTTTATGGTTTTGTTTTTTTGTCATTTACTTATTGCCTGCAATGTTTCAGTGGTCCATGTTCCTCGGCCACTTTAAGCATGGCGACTTTATTGTAGTAGTTACCTGGATTTGGGTATGGTTGTGTTTGTACTTCTCCTACTGCTTGTGCACCAAACTGATTTGAGTACGCCTCCGGCTCAGGGTGTATACTGCTAGGGAGGAGCTAAATTTTTTTGTTTACCTAGTGTCAGCCTCCTAGTGACAGCAGCAGCATAACCCACGGTCCTGTGTCCCCCAATGAAGACTCAGAGAAAGAGATTTTACGGTGAGTACACAAAAATCCTTCTTTTCCTCACAGATACATTTCATCTCCAAGTTAACAGTCAGAGGGGGGCGATCAGGCAGATCTTGAACAAACACTGGTCGTTACTGAAGACCGACCAGAGTTTGAACGACGTTTTACTCATCGCCCACTCTTACCTGTTAGAAGGGGGAAAAGCCTAAAGGATATGCTGGTGAAGAACCATTACGTACCTAGGGTGGTATCTCGCTTTGAGAAAGGGAGTCCCAAATTTGGTTGTTTTCCTTTTGTCTGCCCAGAGATGTTGTCAGCTTGGGATGGACCTAAAGAGTATAAAATAAAAAGTTACAAATCATGCACTAAAAGTCACGTTATCTATTATGCAGTATGTGACTGTAGCCTAATTTATATTGGGTTACATCAAGGGAAAAACGCATCCGCACGAGGGAACATGTTAGGGAATAATTGCGGTGTGTGATGTTGTGGATCTTGATTCCCTGAGGATGATCCAGAGACATTACAAGCTGCGCCATGACTGTGGTCCCACAGGATTGAAAATTTGTGGTATTGACAAGGTCCATTTAGAATCTAGGGGTGTATATATATATATATTTATATATATATATATATATATATATATATATACACATATTACTATATGAATTTTATCTCTGCATGATATAGGGACATTAGAAAATCTTTTAAGGACTATACATGGTCATATTCTTTAGGCTAACGCTGATTCTCCTTATGTTTGGATGATTTTCTTACCACCCTGGTCGTGCCCTTTCACTTGCCAGTAGTAGGTGGCAGTAGTAATATGGTCTCGTTGGATGCGCATGTGCGTGGCTGCCTCAGCATGAGTCCCCGCCGAGGGAGCTTCCTTAGAAGGATGCATGGGTTAACTGCTTCCCCTGGAATGACCGGATGAGGCGGACTCTATGTGCGGCGTCCCACCCCCTGCACGCGTCCAAACAGCGACGATCTCGCCCAAGACACCACATATAAAAACATGCACATTATACTTTCCTCAAGCAAGGAAACCAGGTGAGAAACGCGTGTCAGGGCTACTCAAAACATCCAGTTATAAGTGAACTTTATAGGTGAGTCCGGATCACGATGATTCATGGCTGTTAGCTCTATCGATAATAGTAATGGTAGCCTTTGAGGCTTAGGCTGCGTTACATGGGTGATATTAGATTTTTGTGTTATTATAGCGCCACCAGGTGGCCATCTGTATTAGTACATGCAGTGGTACCTGCAATGTATTTCAATGACCCCGATCCTGCTGTACCGGAAGTCGCCGGATCCTGATAGACAGAATCCTGTTTTTTGTACTGAGCATGCCCAGAAAGCAACTTGGCATGGTCAATACAGAAATCTCCCTCTCTCTCAGACAGAAGACCAGGATCGTGAAGGGGTGAGAGGGAGTAATAAAGATGGAGTCCCTAAGTGTGTCTGTGTATTTATTTCTAATAAAGTGTCTGTGTATTTATTTCTAATAAAGTATTTTTTCTGTGTGATGTCTTTTTTTTTAACCCTTTATTGGAGATTCTTAATGGCCGGGTCAAACTTGGCCTGACATTAGCAATCTCAGGCTTTATACCAGCAGGTAAAACAAAGCTGGTATTAACCCCTTATTACCCAACGTGCCACCCGCTGGGAGAGATGTTGGATACAACGCCAGAAGATAGCGCTTTTAAGAAAGCGCCATTTTCTGGGGCGACTGTTGACTGCAATTCGAAGCGGGGGGGGCAAGAAAGCTTGGTCCACCCTGCACTGCGTATTCCCATCCCCAGCTGCCTACTTGTACCTGGCTCATCACAAAAATTGGGCGAAGCCCATGTCGTTTTTTTGTTTTTTTTTAATTATTTCATGAAATTCATGAAATAATTAAAAAAGGGCTTCCCTGTATTTTTGGTTCCCAACCGGGTACAAATACGCAGCTGGGGGTTGGGGGCAGCACGTACCTACTTGCTCTACCTGGCTAGCATACAAAAACAGGGTGAAGCTGTCTTTTTTTTTTTTAGTTTTTGCGCAAAAAACGTTAAAAAAAGGGCTTCCCTGGATTTTTCATTGCCAGTGAAGGTCATATAAGCAGTGGGGGTTAGCAGCCAGTAGCTGCTTGGGTTACCTTAGCATTAGAAAATGCAGCGGGAGTCCACACATTTTATTTTTTTTACCCCCTAACCCTAGAGTTAGGGTTATGTTTTTGGGGTTTTTGTTTATTTTTTAATGAATTTAAAAAAAAAAAATACTCATGGGCTACCGAGAACCCGAGCATTTTAGTGCTCACTCATCCCTACTTCTAACCATACAGCCAGCAGATCAAGTAATCTGATCAGCTGACTCCAGTGTTGGCCGATTACTTGTTCTGGGTGCCCCTGCATCCATCGCAGCGTGTGCTGCCTGTGAGGTCAGCTGAATTCGTCCGACACTGGGGTCAGCTGATCTGAACTCTGTTGAACTCCAGCCCGCACACTCTGCGATGGATGCAGGGGGACACAGAACAAGTAATCGGCCGACACTGGAGTCAGCTGATCTGAACTCAGCTGAACTCATGACCACACAGCCCGAACATGGTCACACGTGATCGGCAGCAGGCAGTGATTGCTGTTAACCTGCATCCATCACAGCGTGGGCGGGCTGTGAGATCAGGAGTTCAGCTTATTCCCGATCAGCTGACTCCAGTGCAAGCCGATAAATTCTGTGTTCCCCTTCATCCATCACAAGTAAAAGTAGAAGCATACAATAAAATAACAATAAAATAACAATTGCGGTTGCATGCGTTGCACATTCAATCCACAGGATCCGGTCATATGCGGTTTGCATCCTGTCAAATGTGAAAGTAGCCTTACAGCTGGAGCAGGAAGAAGAAAGACAAGATGGCAGACTTACTTTGGGAGCTTACAGGAAGAAATCGCACAGACCAATTTTTGGGGCTCCACTCAAGGGGATCTGGAGCTGAGAAAAAAAGGAGACCGTCAGCTGATGATGAAATAGCTAGCAAAGTTATTGATCATTATCTCAAACCCATTGCCTCCTCTCTCTAGTCCGGCATTTCCTCTCTGCGGCGATCGCCATCCTCCTTTTTCTGAGGCCCATGTGCATGACGCGTCCTACATCATGCTCACTAGCTGGCATTGAGGTCCTGCGCAGGCGCACTTTGATCTGTCCTGCTCAAAGCAGATCCATGTATTGTAGTGCATATGCGTAAGAGATCTTTAACCCCTTAACGATCTGGTGGCTATCATGATAGCCAGGGGTGGACTGGGCTGTCTGGGGCCCACCAGGAGAATTGACTCCAGGGGCCCACCCTACAGCTAAATATAAACACCCATTAGTGTTATCGCCATTATTGTGTTGCTTTGACTGTATACACAGACGGCTCCTGCACATCTATATTGTGCATCATAACTGGGATGTACAATTATAGTAGTTTGCAGTAATGGGGTCTTTAGTGAAAACAAGTTATCACCGATCCACAGGGTAGGTTGGTGATAACTTATTGATCGGTGGAACCAGACCAGTGGAAACCGCACCGATAGGAAGATTGGGGAACTTTTTGCAGCAGCAGGTGGAGTGTGTGACCGCAGCTCCATTCATCCTCTGTGGGGTGGGATGTGTGACCGCAGTTCCACTCATCTTCTGTGGGGTGGGGTGTGTGACAGCAGCTCCATTCATCCTCTGTGGGGTGGGATGTGTGACCGCAGTTCCATTCATCCTCTGTGGGGTGGGGTGTGTGACTGCAGCTCCATTCATCCTCTGTGGGGTGGGATGTGTGACCGCAGCTCCATTCATCCTCTGTGGAGCAGCCAGATAATAACAAGCGCAGCGCTCGCAGCCACTGAGGGAATGAATGGATCAGGGGTCGAGTCGGACACGAGCTCCAGTGTAATGGGGGATAAAAGTTGCACGATCGGTGCAGGTCCCAGCAATCGGTCCACACAGATGAATAAGTTATCACTAATCTTTAGGCTACGTTCACACACTTTTTCTCTGATTTTACTGCTCCTGGTTTTGGCTTCAAATACTGAGGTAAAAAAACTCACTGAATACTCAGTGTGTGCACGTGGCCTTAGTAAAGGTGATTACTTGTTTTCACTGGAGAATCTCTGTAAGTGCATATTTACTGCAGTGTAATAGTCACAGGACAGGGCAGGACAGGGAGGGGAGGGGTTAAATGTTTAAGTATTTAATTTCTACTGGAAAAAATCTCCCCCTTATAGAGAGAAAGTAACCTCCATACACAACACAATCCACTATACCAAAATCAATAATACCATATACAAGGGGGAAATACCGCCACACCGCGACCAGACAACATATTACCACCACATAGTGACCAAATACAACCACATACAAGTAATAAATACCACCACACAGTGATCAGACAACATATTACCACCAAACAGTGACCAAATACAGCCACATACAAGGGAGAAATACCACCACACCGTGACCAGACCACATATTACCACCAAACACTGAACAAATACAGCCACATACAAGGGAGAAATACCACCACACCGTGACCAGACCACATAGTGACCGAATACAACCACATACAAGGGAGAAATACCGTGACTGACTTACCAGTGACGTCTCTAGCTGACTTTATTCATCTTCGCTTTTTCTCTTCATCCGGCGCTGACCGTCATCACTTCTTCCTGCCAAGACGCGACTCTGCAGAAAATAACAGTCACCTATAGCCGATCACTCCCAGAGTACATTCCTCACTATTTCCCCAATTTCTACACCACGTCAGACTCTTGTTCCCCCATTGGAGACAGTATCCTCAAAATGAACTTATATTTCATCAGTAATAATGTCCCCTAATTTGCCCCTACAGTAATTATGCCCCATGTGCCACCATAAACTAATAATGTATGTCCCTCATTCTGGCCCCATATAGTAATTATGTCCCTCATCCTGGCCCCATATAGTAATTATGTCCCTCATCCTGGCCCCTTTTATTTAATAATGTCTGGGGAAACAAGTGGAATCAGAAGGGGTTGTTAATTGCTTCCTGCTCAAAATATCACCCCACAATCCTGCTCTCCAAAATAGCCCCACAAAGTGCCCCTTTCCAAAATGTCCCCCCAAAAATTGCCCTTTCTATAATATCTCTCCCAACTACATCCCTGTATAAATCCCCCCCTCCTCATTATACTATGCTGCCTTCCAAAATCTTTGATGCCTCATAATGTCCCCCATTGCCCTATAATGTTCCAATTTCTTTCACAACGTCCCCCACTGACCTATAATGCCCCAATTTGCTTCATAATGGCCCCCATTACCCTATAATGTCCTTCCACTGCCCTATAATGTCCCCCGCTGCCCTATTATGTCCCCCGCTGCCCTATGATGTCCCCCGCTGCCCTATGATGTTCCCCACTGCCCTATCATGTCCCCCACTGCCCTATCATGTCCCCCACTGCCCTATCATGTCCCCCACTGCCCTATCATGTCCACCACTGCCCTATCATGTCCACCACTGCCCTATCATGTCCCCCACTGCCCTATCATGTCCCCCACTGCCCTATCATGTCCCCCACTGCCCTATAATGTCCCCCACTGCCCTATTATGTCCCCCACTGCCCTATAATGTCCCCCACTGCCCTATAATGTCCCCCACTGCCCTATAATGTCACCCACTGCCCTATAATGTCACCCACTGCCCTATAATGTTCCCCACTGCCCTATAAAGTCCCCCACTGCCCTATAGTGTCCCTCACTGCCCTATTGTGTCCCCCACTGCCCTATTGTGTCCCCCACTGCCCTATTATGTCCCCCACTGCCCTATTATGTCCCCCACTGCCCTATAATGTCCCCCACTGCCCTATAATGTCCCCACTGCCCTATTATGTCCCCCACTGCCCTATTATGTCCGCCACTGCCCCATAATATGCTCCATAAAGTCCCCCACCGCTTCTTAATGCCACTTGTAAAATAACACTGCTCCTCCCCCACCCGCAGCCCCTCATATAAAAGTACATCTTCGACTCCTCTGGAGCGCTTACCTGTGCCTGCGCGTCCTCCTCTTCATCCCTGCAGCTGTGGCCTCGGTGATGATGATGTCGGTGCAGGACTGAGGCGCGCTCCTCTGCAGCCCTGGCGATGACGGTACGTTGCGGGGCTGAGCAGAGCTGCTCTCCCTCCTGTCACCGGCCGCACTGTACAAATGTATTGCGCGCCTGAAAGACGCGCATACATCTGAATACCGGCGCGGTTGGTGCAGGCCTGGGGACTCCCGAAGTGCACCGCTAGGACCTTTGGTGAGTCACATGACACATGTGATGTCACTAAAGGTCCTGCAACTGCGAAAACTTCAGTGATCATACAGAACTTGTACGATCACTGAAGTTTACGATTGAAAGGCTGGGTGCCGGGGCCCACTCAGGCCTGTGCATGGGCGTACCCAGGATCAAAGCCATGGTCGTTCACATTGTAAAATATTAGAACGGAAAAGGTGAATGAAACGAAAATTTTGAGAATTAAATGTAACTATAGCTCGATTAATGACTCCGCGCCCCTCTCCACACACACACACACACACACACACAATACAATACATCCCCCCATCACCCACTACATACACACACCCAAATACCATGCACCCCCCATTACCATCTCCCCACGCACACAATACAATGCACCCCCCCATCCCCACCTACGCACACACAATGCACCCCCGATCACCCCCTACACACACACACTACAATGCACCCCCATTACCCTCACACATACACACACACACACACACAATACACGCTCCATTACCCCCCCACACACACACACACACACACACACACAAATACATCCCCCCTTCACCTGCTACACACACAAATACAATGCACCCCCCATCACCCCCTACACACACACACCCACAATACAATGCACCCCCACTACTCCACACACACACACACACACACACACACAATGCACCCCCATTACTCCCTACACACACACACACACACAATGCACCGTCCATCAGCCCCTACACACACACAATGCACCCCCCATCACCCCCTACACACACACACACACACAATACAATGCACCCCCACTACTCCCTACACACACAATGCACCCCCATTACTCCCTACACAAACACACACACAATGCACCGTCCATCAGCCCCTACACACACACAATGCACCCCCCATCACCCCCTACACACACACACTCACAATACAATGCACCCCTACTACTCCCTACACACACAATGCACCCCCATTACTCCCTACACAAACACACACACAATGCACCATCCATCAGCCCCTACACACACACAATGCACCCCCCATCACCCCCTACACACACACACTCACAATACAATGCACCCCTACTACTCCCTACACACACAATGCACCCCCATTACTCCCTACACCCACACACACACACACACATAATGCACCGTCCATCAGCCCCTACACACACACAATGCACCCCGCATCACCCCCTAAATCTTAAGCAAAATGCAATAACAGGCAATGAAAACATAGCATCTGCGCAAAAAAGAGAATTTTGTTACTTACAATAAATTCTTTTTCTTATAGTTCCGTATTGGGAGACCCAGACCTTGGGTGTTTAGCTTCTGCCTCTGAAGGACACACAAAGTACTACACTTAAAAGTGTAGCTCCTCCCTCTGAGCTTATACACCCCCTGGTGAGCAGACCCAGCCAGTTTAGTGCAAAAGCTGAAGGAGAATAGCCACCCACAAGTAGAACAGAGCAAGAGCCGGAACAACCGGAGACTCTGTCCACGACAACAGCCGGTGATAACACGCGGAACAAGAAATTGCCAACAGGCAACAGGGAGGGTGCTGGGTCTTCCAATACGGAACTATAAGAAAAAGAATTTACGGTAAGTAAATAAAATTCTCTTTTTCTTTATCGTTCCTTTGGGAGACCCAGACCATGGGACGTTCCAAAGCAGTCCCTGGGTGGGAATAAACAGAAAAATTAAGAAGTAGGCAGAACCTAACTTCACAAATGGGCGACAGCCGCCTGAAGGATGCGTCTGCCCAAGCTCGCATCTGCCGAAGCATGAGCATGCACTTGGTAGTGCTTCGAGAAGGTATGCAGGCTAGTCCAAGTGGCAGCCTGACAGACTTGTTGAGCCGTAGCCTGGTGCCTGAAAGCCCAAGAGGCACCGACAGCTCTGGTCGAATGTGCCTTGATCCCCGGCGGGGGAGGCACCTGAGTACTCTGGTAGGCGTCCGAAATGGTCGATCTAATCCAACGGGCTAAGGTCGGCTTAGAAGCAGGGAGGCCCTTGCGCCGACCTGTGGTTAGCACAAAAAGAGAGGTGCACCGCCTAAGCGCAGCGGTGCGAGACACATAGATCCGGAGAGCACGCACCAGATCCAGAGTATGCAGCGCTTTTTCAAAGCGATGAACAGGAGCCGGACAGAAGGAAGGTAGGGTAATGTCCTGGTTAAGGTGGAAAGGAGAGACCACCTTAGGAAGAAAGTCCGGAGTCGGACGGAGAACCACCTTGTCTTGATGAAAAACTAAAAAAGGTGACTCCGAAGAGAGCGCAGCCAAATCAGAGACTCTCCTGAGGGAAGTTATGGCCACCAGAAAGGCCACCTTCTGAGAAAGACGATACAAAGAAACCTCCCCAAGAGGCTCAAAAGGGGGTTTCTGCAAAACCGTGAGAACCAAGTTAAGGTCCCAGGGATCCAAGGGCCGCCGGTAAGGCGGAATGATGTGAGACGCGCCTTGCATGAAGGTGCTAACCTGAGCCAGCCGAGCGAGACGCCGCTGGAACAGAACTGACAGAGCTGAGACTTGTCCCTTGAGAGAGTTGAGGGACAGTCCTAGCTGCAGACCGGACTGTAGAAAAGACAGAAGGGTCGGCAAGGAGAATGGCCAAGGAGGATGGTCGGTAGAGCGACACCAGGACAGGAAAATTTGTGACGGGATGCCATTAGGTCCACGTCCGGAGTGCCCCATTTGCGGCAGATTGACTGAAACACTGCCGGGTGCAGGGACCACTCGCCACCGTCCACGGTTTGACGGCTGAGATAATCTGCCTCCCAGTTTTCCACGCCTGGGATGTGGACTGCGGATATGGTGGACTTGGAGTCCTCCGCCCATTGAAGGATGCGTTGTACCTCCATCATTGCTAGGCGGCTTCGTGTCCCGCCCTGGTGATTGATGTAGGCAACCGCGGTCGCGTTGTTTGACTGGACTCGAATGTGCCTGCCCGCCAGCAGGTGGTGAGAAGCTAGGAGAGCTAGAAGCACGGCTCTGGTTTCCAGCACATTGATTGAAAGGGCTGACTCGGACGGAGTCCAAGTGCCCTGCGCTCTGTGGTGGAGACATACCGCTCCCCAGCCGGATAGACTGGCATCCGTGGTGAGAATCACCCAGGACGGGGTCAGGAAGGAGCGCCCTTGGGACAGGGAGAGGGGCCGAAGCCACCACTGAAGAGAGCTCCTGATCCGTGGCGACAGAGCCACTAACCTGTGTAAGGAGGAAGGCCGCTTGTCCCAACAGCGGAGAATGTCCAGCTGCAGGGGGCGCAGATGGAACTGGGCAAAGGGAACAGCCTCCATGGACGCTACCATTTGACCCAGCACCTGCATCAGACGCCTGAGGGTATAACGGCGGGGCCTCAGCAGAGAGCGCACCGCTAGCTGGAGTGACTGCTGTTTGACTAAGGGCAACTTCAAAAGTGCCGGCAAAGTCTCGAACTGCATCCCTAGGTACGTGAGACTCTGGGTCGGAGTCAGAGAGGATTTGGGAAGATTGACAAGCCACCCGAATTGGGCTAGAGTGGCGAGAGTGAGCGAGACACTCCGATGACAGTCTGCGCTGGATGAAGCCTTGACTAGAAGGTCGTCCAGGTAAGGAATCACTGCCAACCCCTGGAGGTGCAGAACTGCAATCACTGCTGCCATGACCTTGGTGAATACCCGAGGGGCCGTGGCTAACCCGAAGCGAAGAGCCACGAATTGGAAATGATCTTCTCCTATTGCAAAACGTAGCCAACGCTGGTGTGAAACTGCAATTGGAACATGCAGATAGGCATCTCTGATGTCGATGGATGCCAGGAAATCCCCTTGGGTCATTGAGGCAATGACTGATCGCAGAGACTCCATGCGAAAGTGCCTCACTTGAACATGCTTGTTGAGAAGCTTGAGATCCAGGATGGGCCGGAAGGTACCGTCCTTTTTGGGAACTAGGAAGAGATTTGAGTAGAAACCTCTGAACCGTTCCCGGGCGGGAACTGGTACAATTACTCCGTTGGCCTGCAAGGCTGCCACGGCCTGTGAGAAGGCGGCGGCCTTGGAGCAAGGGGGAGTTGAGAGAAAAAATCTGTTTGGCGGGCTGGAAGAGAATTCTATCCTGTAGCCGTGGGAGATGATATCTCTCACCCACTGATCGGAGACGTGTTGAAACCAAGCGTTGCCAAAGTGGGAGAGCCTGCCACCGACTAAGGACGTCGCCGGAGCGGGCAGAGAGTCACGAGGAGGCTGCCTTAGTGGCAGCACCTCCTGCGGTCTTCTGTGGACGCGCTTTTGGGCGCCAGTTGGATTTCTGGTCCTTGGCTGAGTTAGCGGACAAGGCCGAGGGCTTAGAGGACGACCAGTTGGAGGAACGAAAGGAGCGAAACCTCGACTGACTCCTACCCTGGGCAGGTTTCCTGGTTTTGGTTTGTGGCATGGAAGTACTCTTCCCGAAAGTAGCTTCCTTAATAATTTCATCCAGCTGTTCTCCGAACAGCCGGGACCCAGCAAAAGGGAGCCCAGCAAGGTACTTCTTAGAAGAAGCATCTGCCTTCCACTCTCGAAGCCACAAGATCCTGCGGATAATGAGGGAATTAGCCGAAGCCACCGCAGTGCGGTGAGAAGCCTCCAGCATGGCAGACATGGCGTAAGATGAAAAAGCTGAAGCTTGAGAAGTTAAGGCAACCATTTCGGGCATAGATTCCCTGGTGAGGGAATGCATCTCCTGCTGCAAAAGTCGGGGAAAACGCGGCCCCCGCCGCTTCATACACGGATTTGGCCAGAAGGTCAATCTGACAGTCAGTGGAATCCTTAAGGGAGGTGCCATCAGCCACCGACACAACGGTCCGGGCTGAGAGCCTAGACACCGAAGGGTCTACCTTTGGTGAATGAGCCCACTCCTTGACCACCTCAGGTGGAAAGGGAAAACGGTCATCAGAACCACGCTTTGGGAAGCGTTTGTCAGCACAGGCCCTGGGCTTGGTCACAGCAGCCTGAAAACTGGAGTGGTTAAAGAACACACTCTTTGCTCTCTTAGGCTAGGTAAACTGGTGTTTTTCTGCCAGAGAGGGTTGTTCCTCTGATACTGGCGGATTGAGATCCAGTACAGAATTAATGGAAGCAATCAAGTCACTAAGATCTGAGTCACCCTCGGACAGATCAATGGGGTACATGGAGTTAGCCTCCGAGCCCCCTGTAAAGGCATCCTCCTCATCCTGCGAGTCAGCTCTTGAATCAGAGCCGCGGGAGGAGGAGGGAGAGGAAACCCTGCGTCTCCTCTTAGGAGGACGGGGTCTAGGCCCTGATGATGAATCCTCTGTGAGCTCCGGTCCTAAGGGACCCTTAGCAGTAGAGGCACCCTGTGAAGGGGGCTGATGCATATTCATCAAAGTCCTGGACAGAAGTCCCATGGACTCAGCAAAAGACTGGGAAATAGACCTAGAAAAGGATTCTACCCAAGCCGGGGGTTCAGCCACAGGTGCAGGAGCAGCCTGAGAGACCACTGGGGGTGAGACTCCATGCTGTGGCACCACCAAGTTAGAGCAGACATCACAATGTGGATAGGTGCTCGGTTCATGCAGCTGGAGCTTACATGCAGCGCATACAGTATAAAGCTTTGGAGCCTTGCTCCTCATGTGAGACATGCTGCTGGAGCGGGGGCTCTGCAAGAGAATGAACCCCAGAGAGTATATACAGTGGTCCACAACCAGAGACCGGTTCTCGGGCGACAGCTAGAGAATCCGCCGGAAATGCCAATAAATACAGTAAGCACACTCTCCCCAAACAATAAAGCACAGGGACCCCCAATATATAAACGTCTCAGGTACTTAGCTGCTGAGACGCAGGGCCAGGTCCCTGGGGATGAGTGCTCCGGTCCAGCAGGGTCCTGAAGGGCTGCGGATGGAGACCGGTCTCCTGCCAGGCATGGAGACTGTGCTGGCTCCCATTTCAAGCCAGAGCCCAGGAGGGATGGTGAAGGAGCACGGCATGTAAGGCTCCAGCCTTGGAAATCAACTTTACAACACCGCCGACACAGTGGGGTGAGAAGGGACATGCCGGGGGTCCAGACGTGGACCCGCACTTCTTCAATCTCATTCCAAAAAGGAAAAAATCATATGAGAATGCATGTGTGGATGTATGCCTCCTGAACACAAAGCGATAAACTGGCTGGGTCTGCTCACCAGGGGGTGTATAAGCTCAGAGGGAGGAGCTACACTTTCAAGTGTAGTACTTTGTGTGTCCTCCGGAGGCAGAAGCTAAACACCCAAGGTCTGGGTCTCCCAAAGGAACGATAAAGAAAATGATACTGTTAAAAACGTCAGCTCGAGATACTAACAAAAGCCATCACTGAGCCATAGATTTAAAAAAATGAGAACGCTATGGGTCTCAGAAAATGGCGCAAAACGTCCGTCACTTTTTTCGGACAAACTTCTGATTATTTTTTTAACCCCTTAGATTAAAATAAACCTATTCATGTTTGGTGTCTACAAACTTGCAGTAACCTCAGGCATCACAGCAGCACATCAGGTTTACCATATAGTGAACACAGTGAATAAAATGTCTCAAAAACAATAGAGCAATCACACTTTTTTTTGCAATTTCTCCACATTTGGAATTTTTTTGCCATTTTACAGTACACTGCATGGTAAAACTCACGGTTTCATTTAAAATTACAGCTCATTCTGCAAAAAATGAGCCCTCACATGACCATATTGACTGAAAA
The DNA here is from genome assembly GCF_048569485.1 of Anomaloglossus baeobatrachus. Lineage (NCBI taxonomy): Eukaryota > Metazoa > Chordata > Amphibia > Anura > Aromobatidae > Anomaloglossus > Anomaloglossus baeobatrachus. Next base: position 473,260 of record NW_027445052.1, read on the forward strand.
ATAAAAAAAGTTACGTCTGTCAGAAGAATGGCAAACCCCCCAAAAATACCGGAAAGTGTAAAGTCGGCCGGTCGTGAAGGGGTTAACCTTTCCTCACGCCTGCACATTACAGTACTTTGATCAGCAGGGCAGATGAATGCGCCTGCGCAGGACCGCAATGTCGGCTCGTGTGGATAACGTAGACACATCATCCACACCGGACTGGGAAGAAGGAGGCCGAAGATCGCAGCAGAGAGGATGCGTCAGACCTGAAAGAGGAGGCACCGCACTGGAGAGCTGCGACACCCATTGGACTGGACCCACCCTAGGTGAGTATTATAAAAGTACTTTTTCCGTTTTACAGAGCGGCCTAGGCTCTTATATACAGTATTTTGGAATGCTGTATATAAGAACTCAGTGGTATTGGACACAGCTTGTAGTCCCCAAATCTGGTGACAGATTCCCATTAAAAAATCGGAAAGAACACAAACTTACACAATAAATCACCAACATATTTGTGCTTCTAAGGGCGTGATTTATTACGCCCAGTATCCATGCCAGAAAATCTACATAGGAATGACCACAAGGGACTTAACCTCTTACAGACATTGGACGTACTGGGTACATCGTAGATAATGGCGGTGTAATCATCGTCGGCTGCTGCAGTAAACCGGCACCGATTTCCGCACATATATGCTGATCTGAACAGCAGACATGTGTAGCTTACAAGAAAGGGTGGATCCACGATTCACCCATGCCTTTTAATCCCTTAGACCGCGCTGTCAATTACTGACAGCGCAATGTAAATGGCCATGGCAGGGAAATTTCCTTTCCTCGACGCTATCGGAGTCCCCGTGACGCGATCACGGGAAGCCGATGGTTGCCATGGTAGCACAGGGTTATGTCATGACTCATGACTCACATCCTGTTACAGCCGGCTGGTTGTAACAGGACAGCAGCATTTCAGCTGATCAGAGCTCTGCCGCTCTGATCAGCAGAAATGAACAAGCGATCAGACAGCTAATCCTTACCCCGAGGGGGACTATTAAAATAAAAAAAATTTAAAAAAAAGTTTTAAAGAATTAAAAAAACCAACTAAAAATTTAAATCACTCCCCATTCGCCCCACTAAAAATAAGAGGGTTAAAAAAAAGGGAATTTTGTTTACTTACCGTAAATTCCTTTTCTTCTAGCTCCTATTGGGAGACCCAGACAATTGGGTGTATAGCTTCTGCCTCCGGAGGCCACACAAAGTATTACACTTTTAAAAAAGTGTAACCCCTCCCCTCTGCCTATACACCCTCCCGTGGATCACGGGCTCCTCAGTTTTGGTGCAAAAGCAGGAAGGAGAAAACTTATAAATTGGTCTAGGGTAAATTCAATCCGAAGGATGTTCGGAGAACTGAAGACCATGAACCATAAGAACAAATCAACATCAACAACATGTGTACACAAAAGAACAACCAGCCCGAAGGGCACAGGGGCGGGTGCTGGGTCTCCCAATAGGAGCTAGAAGAAAAGGAATTTACGGTAAGTAAACAAAATTCCCTTTTTCTTTGTCGCTCCATTGGGAGACCCAGACAATTGGGACGTCCAAGAGTAGTCCCTGGGTGGGTAAAAGAATACCTCAATAAAAGGAGCCGAAAACGGTCCCCTCTTACAGGTAGGCAACCGCCGCCTGGAGGACTCTCCTACCTAGACTGGCGTCTGCCGAAGCATAGGCATGCACTTGATAGTGCTTCGTGAAAGTGTGCAGACTAGACCATGTAGCTGCCTGACACACCTGCTGAGCCGTCGCCCGGTGCCGCAAAGCCCAGGACGCTCCTACGGCTCTGGTAGAATGGGCTTTCAACCCTGAAGGAAGTGGAAGCCCAGAAGAACGGTAGGCCTTGAGAATCGGTTCCTTGATCCACCGAGCCAAGGTTGACTTGGAGGCCTGAGAGCCCTTACGCTGGCCAGCGACAAGGACAAAGAGCGCGTCTGAACGGCGCAGGGGCGCCGTGCGAGACACGTAGAACCGGAGTGCTCTCACTAGATCCAAAGAGTGCAAATCCTTTTCACACTGGTGAATTGGATTAGGGAAAAAGGAAGGCAAGGAGATATCCTGATTTAGATGAAAGGGGGATACCACCTTAGGAAGAAATTCCGGGACAGGACGCAGAACCACCTTATCCTGGTGAAAAACCAGGAAGGGGGCTTTGCATGACAGCGCTGCAAGCTCAGACACTCTCCGAAGTGATGTGACCGCCACCAGGAAGGCCACCTTCTGAGAAAGACGGGAAAGAGAAACATCCCGCAGCGGCTCAAAAGGCGGCTTTTGAAGAGCCGTCAGAACCCTGTTAAGATCCCAAGGATCCAACGGACGTTTGTAAGGTGGGACCATGTGGCAAACCCCCTGCAGGAACGTGCGGACCTGCGGAAGCCTGGCTAGACGCTTTTGAAAAAAAAACACGGAGAGCGCCGACACTTGGCCCTTGAGAGAGCCGAGGGACAAACCCTTGTCCATTCCAGATTGTCGGAATGAAAGAAATGTGGGTAAAGCAAACGGCCATGGAGACAAACCGTTATCAGAGCACCAGGATAAGAAAAGTTGCCAAGACCTGTAATAGATTTTGGCGGACGTTGGCTTCCTGGCTTGTCTCATGGTGGCAATGACATCCTGAGATAACCCTGAAGACGCTAGGAGCCAGGACTCAATGGCCACACAGTCAGGTTGAGGGCCACAGAATTCAGATGGAAAAACGGCCCTTGTGACAGCAAGTCTGGACGGTCTGGAAGCGCCCACGGTTGACCCACCGTGAGATGCCACAGATCCGGATACCACGACCGCCTCGGCCAGTCTGGAGCGACGAGAATGGCGCGACGGCAGTCGGACCGGATCTTGTGTAGTACTCTGGGCAGCATTGCCAGAGGGGGAAACACATATGGCAGTCGAAACTGCGACAAATCCTGGACCAGAGCGTCCGCTGCCAGAGCTCTGTGATCCTGAGACCGTGCCATGAAGGCCGGGACCTTGTTGTTGTGTCTCGATGCCATGAGATCGACGTCCGGCATTCCCCAGCGGCGACAGATCTCTCGAAACACGTCTGGGTGAAGAGACCATTCCCCCGCGTCCATGCCCTGACGACTGAGAAAATCTGCTTCCCAGTTTTCCACGCCCGGGATGTGAACTGCGGAGATGGTGGAGCCTGTGACTTCCACCCACTGCAGAATCCGCTCGACTTCCTGGAAGGCTTGACGACTGCGAGTGCCGCCTTGGTGGTTGATGTAGGCGACGGCAGTGGCGTTATCCGACTGGATTCGGATCTGCCTGCCCTCCAGCCACCGATGGAAAGCCAATAGGGCTAGATATACTGCCCTTATCTCCAGAATATTGATATGAAGGGACGATTCTATTGGAGTCCAGGTTCCTTGAGCCCTGTGGTGGAGAAAAACCACTCCCCAACCTGACAGGCTCGCGTCCGTGGTGACCACGGCCCAGGTTGGGGGGAGGAAGGATTTTCCCCGAGACAGAGATGTGGGTAGGAGCCACCACTGAAGTGATGTTTTGGTTGCAAGTGAAAGAGAGATGTTCTTGTCGAGGGAAGACGAACTCTTGTCCCATTTGCGAAGAATGTCCCATTGGAGTGGCCGTAGATGGAATTGCGCGAACGGCACTGCCTCCATAGGAGCAACCATCTTCCCCAGGAAGTGCATGAGGCGCCTTAAGGGGTGTGACTGACTCCGAAGAAGTGACTGCACCCCCGCCTGCAGAGAAAGCTGTTTGTCCCGCGGTAGCTTGACTAACGCTGGAAGGGTATGAAACTCCATCCCGAGGTAAGTCAGTGATTGGGTCGGCGTCAACTTGGATTTCGGGAAATTGATGATCCACCCGAACTGCTGGAGAGTCGCCAGAGTGACGGTAAGACTTCGTTGACACGCCACCCGAGAAGGGGCCCTGACTAGGAGATCGTTCAAGTATGGGATTACCGAGTGGCCCTGAGAGTGCAGGACCGCCACGACGGATGCCATGACTTTGGTGAAGACCCGTGGGGCTGTCGCCAGGCCGAAGGGCAATGCGACGAACTGAAGGTGTTCGTCCCCGATGGCGAAACGCAGGAAACGTTGGTGTTCGGGTGCGATCGGCACATGGAGATAAGCATCCTTGATGTCGATCGATGCTAGGAAGTCTCCTTGTGACATCGAGGCGATGACCGAGCGGAGAGATTCCATCCGAAACCGTCTGGTTCTCACATGTCTGTTGAGCAGCTTGAGGTCCAGAACGGGACGGAAAGACCCGTCCTTTTTTGGCACCACGAACAAGTTGGAGTAAAATCCGCGACCACGTTCCTGAAGGGGAACGGGAATCACAACTCCTTCCATCTTTAGAGCGTCCACTGCCTGAAACAGTGCGTCTGCCTGTGCGGGGGGTGGGGAGGTTCTGAAAAAACGAGCCGTAGGTCGAGAGCTGAACTCTATCCTGTAACCATGAGACAGAATGTCTCTCACCCATCGGTCTTGAACGTGTGGCCACCAGGCGTCGCCAAAGCGGGAGAGCCTGCCACCGACCGAGGATGTGGCTAGATGAGGCCGAGAGTCATGAGGAGGCCGTCTTGGAGGCAGTGCCTCCTGCGGCCTTTTGGGGGCGTGACTTGGACCGCCACCCATAGGAGTTCCTCTGGCCTTTCTCCGGCCGGTTGGACGAAGAGGATTGGGGTTTGACGGAGGGACGAAAGGACCGAAACCTCGATTGGATTTTTCTCTGCTGAGGTCTCTTAGGTTTGGACTGGGGTAAGGAGGAGTCCTTTCCCGAGGATTCCTTAATAATCTCATCCAACCGTTCGCCAAACAAACGTTCGCCAGAAAAAGGCAAACCAGTTAAGAACCTTTTGGAAGCAGAGTCTGCTTTCCATTCGCGCAGCCACATGGCCCTGCGGACTGCCACGGAGTTAGCGGATGCTACAGCCGTACGGCTAGCAGAGTCCAGGACGGCGTTCATGGCTTAGGACGAAAATGCTGATGCCTGAGAGGTCAAGGAAGACACATGCGGAGCAGAATTCCGCGTGACAGCATTAATCTCAGTCAGACATGCCGAGATTTCTTGGAGAGCCCACACAGCCGCAAAGGCCGGGGCAAAAGACGCGCCCGTGGCCTCATAAATAGACTTCACCAAGAGCTCTATCTGTCTGTCAGTGGCATCCTTCAGGGATGAGCCATCGGCAACAGACACAACGGACCTAGCAGCCAATCTAGAGACTGGCGGATCCACCTTGGGTGAGTGCGCCCAGCCCTTAACGACCTAAGGTGAAAAGGGATAACGCGTGTCAGAGTGCCTTTTAGCAAAACGCTTTTACGGGACCGCTCTGGGCTTCTGGACAGCGTCCCTGAAGTTAGAGTGATCAAAGAACGTATTGCGCGTACGTTTGGGGAATCGAAATTGGTGTTTCTCCTGCTGAGAAACCGACTCCTCTACCGTTGGAGGCGGGGGAGAGAGATCCAACACCTGGTTGATGGACGAAATAAGATCATTTACTAAGGCGTCCCCCTCAGGGGTATCAAGGTTGAGGGCGAAGTCAGGGTCAGAGCCCTGAGCTCCCACGTCCGCCTCGTCATCCTGAGAGTCCTCCAGCTGAGATCCAGAGCAGCGTGAGGAAGCCGGGGAAGAGTCCCAGCGAGGCCGCTTAGCCGGTCTGGGACTGCGATCCAGGCAGGAGTCCTCCGCCTGGGACCTAGGGGCTATCCTGGGAGCGCGCTGCGGCGCGGACCGAGAAGGCCCTGGAGGAGACAAACTAACAGGGGCCGGGGCCTGTGAAGAGCCCGGTATGGATTGCAAAGCCTCAAGGAGCTTAGATGACCATTTGTCCATAAACTGTGCAATGGATTGAGAAAGTGACAGAGAGTTTCTCAGCGAAAGAGGCCAATGACGGTGACTCTGTCCCTGCAGCCTGCTCAGGAGGAGCAGGGGGATCTACATGAGCCGAGGGGCCCACAAGTGCCCCGGGCTCCGGCTGAGCAAGCGTGGCAGGAGTCGAGCATTGATCACAGTGAGGGTAGGTGGATCCCGCAGGCAACATAGCCCCACAAGAGGTACAGGCTGCGAAAAAAACCTGTGTCTTAAGGGCTTTGCTCCTTGTGGACGACATGCTGCAAGCAATAAGTGTCCCTTAGGAGAGCGACCACTGAGGGTATATGGGAAAGGGTTAAACAGCCGTTCCGAATATATATAATATATGTAGATATATATATCACGGCACCCTAGGGGAACCAGCACCGGGTGACCGGTGTGGCTTACCAACCGCTGGTGTCCTCCAGATTCCCTGTCATGGGTCCCCCAGAGCTGTAGAGATGTGCAGCTGCAGCATACACCGGCAGAATGCCAAACATGGCCGCCGGAGCTCTCAAGGAGGGAGTGGAGCCATGGGCGGCGCCAGCAAAAGGCGGGAATCTGGAGGCCCCATAGTGGTCCATAAGAGGGGAGGGGAGGCATGCAACGATGCTCCAGCCCTCTGTCGGTAATACCGCCCTTCCCCCTGACAAGCAGGCCCGGGGGCGGGATTTTTCGCGACTAGGCCGCGATGAAGCCGGGGACTAAATTTAAGGCCATGCCCGACAAGCAGGCACGGCCGGCGCGGAAGTCCGATGAAAAAACAACGGACGGCGCTACTGGGGAGAGAGGCGACCTCTCTCCCCGTACCGTCCCCCCATGGGGACACAGAGTACCATGAAGGTGCAGGGCCCGGTCCCTGGGGATGAAAACGCTCCGGTCCAGCAGGTTCCACCAGGGGCTGCGGATGGAGCACGGTCTCAGCAGGTGAATGACCGATGAAGCTCCCACTTCTCCCAGAGCCGCATAAGGGATGGTGAAGGAGACGGCATGTAGCTCCAGCCTTTGTACCCGCAATGGGTACCTCAACCTTAACAACACCGCCGACATAGTAGGGTGAGAAGGGAGCATGCCGGGGACCCCATAGGGGACTTCTTTTCTTCTGTCATACTATGTATGATAACTCTTTTTTTTTTTTTTTTCCATGAGTGGATGTGTGCCTCCTTCCACACAAAGCATAAAACTGAGGAGCCCGTGATCCACGGGAGGGTGTATAGGCAGAGGGGAGGGGTTACACTTTTTTAAAAGTGTAATACTTTGTGTGGCCTCCGGAGGCAGAAGCTATACACCCAATTGTCTGGGTCTCCCAATGGAGCGACAAAGAAATAATAAATATACACTCATTTGGTATCACAGAGTTCAGAAATGCCCAGTCTATCAAAATCTAAAACGAATTAATATGACCGGTAGACGTCGTAGCCGTAAAAAAAAATTCCAACCGGCAAAGTTAAGTTTTTTGGTCTTCACAAATTGCAAAATGCAAACAAATAAGCCATCAGTGAGCCCCATATCCCGAAAAATGAGAACACTACAAGTTGCAGAAAATGGCGCTGAAAGTGCTCCAATTTTTTGGACAAACCTTTTTTTAACCCCTTAGATAAAAGTAAACCTAAACATGTTTGGTATCAACGAACTCATACCAACCTGAAGTATCACACCCACCCATCAGTTTTACCATACAGTGAACACGGTGAATAAAGTACCCCATAAACCATTGTCCAATCACACTTTTTTGTAATTTTTCCACACGTGGAAATTTTGTGCTGTTTTCCAGTACCATATATGGTAAAACTCATGGTTTCACTTAAAAGACCAATACGTCCTGCAAAAAACAAGCCCTCTTATGGCAAGATTGACGAGAAAAATAAAAAAGTTACGACTCTCGGAAAAAGGGGAGCAAAAAACAAAAACGGAAAAATCGTCAAGTGGTTAGGGGGTTAAAGGTGGGAGTCCGTGAGCACATCAGGGACATTGAGAAAACAAAGACTCTGCATGAGGCGGAACACCTAAAAACCCTACCAAAACATTTCCAATTGTACCATAAATCTGACTCAAGCAAATTAAAGAAGTTGTCCGACATTAGCTTACCAAAAAAATTTGAGTTTATCTGTGCTGTATTGTCATATAAAACACCCCTACATTGTTATTTTTTGTTTTCTAACTTTTGTTCCAGTTGAATTATCCCTTTATTCTCTGCAGTTCTTTGTTTACATTTTGCTCTAGCAAACTGACCACTTCCTGTGCAAAACCTCAGTTAGAGCTGGCACCGCCCGGCCTCACTGTCCAGCCCCGTCCAATGCCCGCCCCCTGCACACACATTCCCTGTCAGTATTCTACCCCAGCACCTGATCTGTTCTCACTCTAGCAATGAAAATAACAGCCCCACATCGGGCTCTGTGCCACACACACACACACACACACACACACACATCGGGCTCTGCGCCACACATATCAGGCTCTGCAACCCTCCCCCACACACACACACACACGGCGCTCTGTACCGACCTCCCCCTCACCATCGTTCTGTACCAACCCCTACCCCCATAGGGAAAACATGTAGGCTACATTCACATGACTGTTCCGTTTTTGCGGTCCGAAAAAAATGCCCAATTTTTTCACGAATACATCCGTGTGTCATCCGTGTGCCTTCCGTTTTTTTTTTGCGTACCGCAAAAAACGGAAGCAGCAAGAAAGATAAATAGAAGAGTAGATATAGAGATGAATAGATAGATATAGAGACAGAGAGATAGAGGGATGAATGAATGAACAGAGGGATAGATAGATAGATAGATAGATAGATAGATAGATAGATAGATAGATAGATAGATAGATAGATAGATAGATGAGAAAGACATATAATGTCCTACCCCCCCTGCATATTCTAAGCTGGCACCCTTTAGTAACTTTCATGTGGCACTAATGTGTGCTTAGCCTTGTATTTATCCAAAAAATAAATCAAAAATAATTAAAAAAAAAACAAACGACAATGGGTCCCCCATACTTTTATAGCCAGCTAGGGTAAAGCAGATGGCTGCAGCCTGCAAACCACAGCTGGCAGCTTCAGCTTGGCTGGTAATCTAAAACAGAGGGCACCCCACGCTGTTATTTTAAATTAAATAAATAATTTAAAACAAAAAACATGGGGTCCCCCCAAATTGGATCACCAGCCAAGGTAAAGCAGACAGCTGTGGTCTAGTATTCTCAGACTAGGGAGGCCCACTGTTATTGGACACTCCCCAGCCTAAAAATAGCAGGCCACAGCCGCCCCAGAAGTGGCACATCCATTAGATGTGCCAATCCTGGTGCTTCGCCCCAACTTATCCCGTGCCCTGGTGCGGTGGAAAACGAGGTAATATAAGGGGTTGATGCCAAATGTGTAATGTCACCTGGCATCAAGCCCTGGGATTAGTGATGTCACGCGTCTATCAGATATCCGACATCACAAACCCAGTCAGTAATAAAAAAAAATAGACAACAAAAAAAAAAGTTTTATCTGAAAAAACACTCCTCAAAACATTCCCTCATTCACCAATTTATTCAAAAGAAAAACAAATCCAGGTCCAGCATAATCCAATAAGGGGGTCCCATGACAATCCATACCATAGTCAATGTCCCAGTCAATGAAGAACAGAATGTTCCTCATTGGCTGGGAGAGTAATGCAGTGACCTGAGCTAACATCAATAGCCCAGGTCACTGCAGGGGATGCCGAGCGCTGCTGTCAGGAGGTTAAATGAAATCATTACCTGCGGTGACGATCTTCGCTTCACTCCTGTCAGCGCTGTCCCTGACTTCTATGCCCGCCGCGTTCTCAGCAGTATCGCCCGAGACGTCACCGCTAGTGACGTGAGAACGCAGCGGCATAGAAGGCAGTGACAGCGCTGACAGGAGTGAAGCGAAGATTGTCACAGCAGGCAATGATGTCATCTAACATCCTGATGGCAGCGCTCGTTATCCCCGCGGCTGCCTGCGCTGCAATGTGAGAGGCTGCTGAGCCTGCAATGAAGGCAGCCGCGGGGCTGGAGCGGGACACAGACTGCACGGGCACACCTGCTATCCTGAGCAGGGGGCCTGGTGCTGGCGTTGACACCGTGGGCGGGGAGAGTACTGGGTGCGGAGGAATGTGTAGGAGGGTGCAGGGAAGAGGTGCGGGGACCCCACGCACTGTACTCGCCCAGCAGGGCGGCAACATGCTGTTCTAGATTTGCATGTCAACATGGTCCTGCCCATGTTGACATGAAATGACTGGAAGCAGCAAAATTGCGGCAGGAGCGATCACATGACCGCTCTGAGCCGGGGAAAAAAGGCTGACAGCAGGGCAGGTAAGTGATCACCAGCTACTTACCTGCCCCAATGTAGCCCAATAGGGTAATAATGAAGAAAAGTCAAAATAAGCCGGATAACCCCTTTAATTATAAAGGCCATAGATCAGAGGTTAGATGTGGTAACCTATTTAAGGCCCTTGCGCAACTTGAGTTATTGGATTTATAGATTGGACACAAGGACTACTATTGGGCTCAATGAGAGCTTTGACTGCTTTCTTTAATTGGGTATTTTTATGTGGTGTGAGAATGGGACTGTTTGTGTTAAATTATTTTTTAATTGTTTCTTTTTATCCATAATTTAGAGATCTGTATATGCTAAAATACCTGTGGTGGTCTGCAAATTTTGAGGTACTTCACGCGACCCGCTCAGTGACTTAGATGTTGACTTTGATTGGGTCTTTTCCCTGAATGAAGTGCCTATGAGAAAATAAGAAAAACGATTATTACCTAAGAAAAGTGGAGAAAAACATTGTACAACAATTTAATTATAGTTAGGATACAACTAATATTTAATACATTTACTCAATAATTTAGTTTTTTGCATTTCTTGATTTTGTTTGCCTTATGGCATGTCATTTTTAATTTTGCATATAATATTTCTGTTTACACAACTACATAAACACTATGCACTTTTTTTGTTTGTCTATTGATTAGTGATGGACAGACCCGAACTGTAAAATTTAGAATCCGAGAGGTTTTAAAAATACCCGAGTACCGGACCCGGGCCTGGAATTCTCAGGGAACTCCGGATAATGATCCGGAACCTTTGGAAATAAAAAATAAAAAAAGGAAAAATAAAGAAAATAAGAATAAAGCAGGCGCGTTATAACAATAGCAGCCCACAGCCACTCAGGATTGTCACATCCATTAGATGTGACAATCCTGGCACTTTACCCGATTCTTCCCGAATCCCCTGGTGCGGTGGCAATCAGGCTAATAAGGGGTTAATAACAGCTCACATCTGCCACTAAGCCCTAGATTAGCAATGGCAGGGTCTATGAAAACCCTACCCCCATTACTAATCTGTAAGTGAAAAGAAATAAACACAAACACAAAATAAGATAAAAACAACACCCTCTTTCACTCCTTTATTAACCCCAAAAACACCCAGGTCTGATGTAATCCACACGAGGTCCCATAACGATTCCAGCTCTGCTACATCTGAAGTGACAGCGCGTGGGCATAGAATATGACCACCCGCTGTGATCTTAAGGCAGAGAATGAGTCGCAGCGATGTGTGGTGACGTAAATTAGATTATTTGCGGTCACAGCTGGAGCTGCCCATTGTCATCCACCTAGATCGCAGGTAACCTGACCTCAGGTGACCTCATTGAACTGAGTGACCACTACTATCCATAAAAGTGGCATAATACTTTGGCAAAATTACTCCCAGAAATAAAATGTGAGTCAGAAATACATTCAGGCATCTTCCGCATGCTGTTGCCATTCAGTTTCAACAAATTTCCATCAATTGCAATATTTTTACAGCCCTCGCAGGCCTATTTCCAAGGTCCTCTAGAAAATTATTCGAGTTTCCCATTGACTTGGATTGGGTTCGTTATTCAGTATGAATACACAAATGTAGAAATTATTGGATTTGAACAATCCGAACCCGAATATTTTAGCATTCGCCCATATCTAGTCATCACTAATGATAATTTTAAGGATGTCTAAAACTGATCAACTGGGAAAAGGTTGTTGCATTACTCGTAAATCAAATGCCATGTCCTTCTTCAATTTGTCCAATTATTAATACCAGGTTTTGGTTAAAATGAGGCTACCATTTCAAGGTTCATTTTTCATCAAGGAGAAACTACGCTGAAAATCTATCTTTTGAATCATGTGCATTGAATATTTTTTTGGTATGGTATCAGAGGACTCAGAAGGAAAAATGTATGTAACAAAATTAAAACATTGTCGTCCATTTGGCTTATCCAAAATCTATTAATTTTACACTAGGTGGTAAGATAGATGACATCTTTATTATCTGGAGAAGTACCGGTCCTGAACTGCAGAGCTTCATGACTTGGTTGAACAATAACCCATATAACATCAAACTAACCTATAAGACAGATCGGGAGGCAATTGATTTTCTGGACTATAATATAAAAATGGGGTACCAGACAGAAAAGGGTTCTCCACGGGTACAATTATTATCAACAAGTAAGAGGGAAGAATCTTTTGCCTCACAGATACATTTCATCTCCGAGTTAACAGTCAGAGGGGGGCGATCAGGCAGATCTTGAACAAACACTGGTCGTTACTGAAGACCGACCAGAGTTTGAACGACGTTTTACTCATCGCCCACTCTTACCTGTTAGAAGGGGGAAAAGCCTAAAGGATATGCTGGTGAAGAACCATTACGTACCTAGGGTGGTATCTCGCTTTGAGAAAGGGAGTCCCAAATTTGGTTGTTTTCCTTTTGTCTGCCCAGAGATGTTGTCAGCTTGGGATGGACCTAAAGAGTATAAAATAAAAAGTTACAACTCATGCAGTAAAAGTCACGTTATCTATTATGCAGTATGTGGCTGTAGCCTAATTTATATTGGGTTAACATCAAGGGAACAACGCGTCCGCACGAGGGAACATGTTAGGGACATAATTGCGGTGTGTGATGTTGTGGATCTTGATTCCCTGAGGATGATCCAGAGACATTTCAAGCTGCGCCATGACTGTGGTCCCACTTTGTGGTATCGCAAGGTCCATTTAGAATCTAGGGGTATATATATATACACACATATTACTATAAGAATTTTGTCTCTGCATGATATAGGGACATTAGAAAATCTTTTAAGGACTATACATGGTCATATTCTTTAGGCTAAAGCTGGTGTCACACTAAACGACAGCAACAACGACGTCGCTGTTACGTCACCATTTTCGGTGACGTAACAGCGACCTTGTAAGTCGCTGTTATGATCGCTGCTTAGCTGTCAAACACAGCAGAAGCAGCGATCATAAGGTCGCTGTGCTACATGTTCAGAGAGCAGGGAGCCGCGCTTAGCGCTGGCTCCTTGCTCTCCTGCAGCACACATCGGGTTAATTAACCCGATGTGTGCTGCAGCTACATGTCACAGTTCAGAGAGCAGGGAGCCGCGCTTAGCGCTGGCTCCTTGCTCTCCTGCAGCACACATCGGGTTAATTAACCCGATGTGTGCTGCAGCTACATGTCACAGTGCAGAGAGCAGGGAGCCGCGCGCACTGCTTAGCGCTGGCTCCTTGCTCTCCTTGCTACAGTATACATCGGGTTAATTACCCGATGCGTACTGCAGCCACATGTCACAGTGCAGGAGCCGGCACTGGCAGCAAGAGCGGAGGCTGGTAACCAGCGTAAACATCGGGTAACCAGGGAAAGGTCTTCCCTTGGTTACCCGATGTTTACGCTGGTTACAGCTTACCGCAGCTGCCAGTGCCGGCTCCTGATCGCTTCATTTCGTCGCTCTCTCGCTGTCACACACAGCGATGTGTGTGTCACAGCGGGAGAGTGACGACCAAAAAATGAAGCTGGACATTCAGCAACGACCGGCGACCTCACAGCAGGGGCCAGGTCGTTGCTGGATGTCACACACAGCGACAGCGACGTCGCTGCAACGTCACAGAAAATGGTGACGTAGCAGCGACGTCGTTGTCGTCGTCGTTATGTGTGACACCAGCTTAAGGCTGATTCTCCTTATGTTTGGATGATTTTCTTACCACCCTGGTCATGCCCTTTCACTTGCCAGTAGTAGATATGGTCTCGTTGGGTGCGCATGTGCGGGGCTGCCTCAGCATGAGTCCCCGCCAAGGGAGCTTCCTTAGAAGGATGCATGGGTTAACTGACGTTAGTGGAAGTATTCTTCCGATCCACGCTTCCCCTGGAATGACTGGATGAGGCGGACTCTATGTGCGGCGTCCCACCCCCTGCATGCGCCCAAACAGCGACGATCTCGCCCAAGACACCACATAATAAAACATGCACATTACACTTTCCTCAAGCGAGTAAGCCAGGTGAGAAACGCGTGTCAGGGCTACTCAAAACATCCAGTTATAAGTGCACTTTATAGGTGAGTCCGGATCACGATGATTCATGGCTGTTAGCTCTATCGGTAATAGTAATGGTAGCCTTTGAGGCTTAGGCTGCGTTACATGGGTGATATTAGATTTTTGTGTTGTTATAGCGCCACCAGGTGGCCATCTGTATTAGTACATGCAGTGGTACCTGCAATGTATTTCAATGACCCCGATCCTGCTGTACCGGAAGTCGCCGGATCCTGATAGACAGAATCCTGTTTTTTGTACTGAGCATGCCCAGAAAGCAGCTTGGCATGGTCAATACAGAAATCTCCCTCTCTCTCAGACAGAAGACCAGGATCGTGAAGGGGTGAGAGGGAGTAATAAAGATGGAGTCCCTAAGTGTGTCTGTGTATTTATTTCTAATAAAGTATTTTTTCTGTGTGATGTCTTTTTTTTAACCCTTTATTGGAGATTCTTAATGGCCGGGTCAAACTTGGCCTGACATTAGCAATCTCAGGCTTTATACCAGCAGGTAAAACAAAGCTGGTATTAACCCCTTATTACCCAACGTGCCACCCGGCACCAGGGCCGCTTGGAGAGATGTTGGACACAACGCCAGAAGATAGCGCTTTTAAGAAAGCGCCATATTCTGTGGCGACTGTTGACTGCAATTCGCAGCAGGGGGGGGGCCAAGAAAGCTTGGGCCACCCTGCACTGCGTATTCCCATCCCCAGCTGCCTAGTTGTACCTGGCTCGTCAGAAAAATTGGCCGAAGCCCATGTCGTTTTTTGTTTTTTTTAATTATTTCATGAAATTCATGAAATACTTAAAAAAGGGCTTCCCTGTATTTTTGGTTCCCAACCGGGTACAAATAGGCAGCTGGGGGTTGGGGGCAGCGCGTACCTGCTTGCTGTACCTGGCTAGCATACAAAAACAGGGTGAAGATGTCTTTTTTTTTTAGTTTTTGGGCAAAAAACGTTAAAAAAGGGCTTCCCTGGATTTTCCATTGCCAGTGAAGGTCATATAAGCAGTGGGGGTTAGCAGCCAGTAGCTGCTTGGGTTACCTTAGCAATAGAAAATGCAGCGGCAGTCCACACATTTTATTTTTTTACTCCCTAACCCTAGAGTTAGGGTTATGTGTTTGGGGTTTTTGTTTATTTTTTAATGAATTTAAAACAAAAAAATACTCATGGGCTACCGAGAACCCGAGCATTTTAGTGCTCACTCATTCCTACTTCTAACCATACAGCCAGCAGATCAACTAATCTGATCAGCTGACTCCAGTGTTGGCCGATTACTTGTTCTGGGTCCCCCTGCATCTATCGCAGCGTGTGCTGCCTGTGAGGTCAGCTGAATTCGGCCGACACTGGAGTCAGCTGATCTGAACTCTGTTGAACTCCAGCCCGAACACTCTGCGATGGATGCAGGGGGACACAGAAAGTAATCGGCCAACACTGGAGTCAGCTGATCTGAACTCAGCTGAACTCATGACCACACAACCCGAACATGGTCACACGTGATCGGCAGCAGGCAGTGATTGCTGTTAACCTGCATCCATCACAGCGTGTGCGGGATGTGAGATCAGGAGTTCAGCTTATTCCCGTTCAGCTGACTACAGTGCCAGCCGATATATTCTGTGTTCCCCTTCATCCATCACAAGTAGAAGTAGAAGCATACAATAAAATAACAATTGCGGTTGCATGCGTTGCACATTCAATCCACAGGATCCGGTCATATGCGGTTTGCATCCTGTCAAATGTGAAAGTAGCCTTACAGCTGGAGCAGGAAGAAGAAAGATAAGATGGCAGACTTACTTTGGGAGCTTACAGGAAGAAATCGCACAGACCAATTTTTGGGGCTCCACTCAAGGGGATCTGGGGCTGAGAAAAAAAGGAGACTGTCAGCTGATGATGAAATAGCTAGAAAAGTTATTGATCATTATCTCAAACCCATTGCCTCCTCTTTCTAGTCCGGCATTTCCTCTCTGCGGCGATCGCCATCCTCCTTCTTCTGAGGCCCATGTGCATGACGCGTCCTACATCATGCTCACTAGCTGGCATTGAGGTCCTGCGCAGGCGCACTTTGATCTGCCCTGCTCAAAGCAGATCCATGTATTGTAGTGCATATGCGTAAGAGATCTTTAACCCCTTAACAATCTGGTGGCTAAAATGATAGCACAGGGTCATGTGATGACTCCTGTAGCTCATATGACTCAGGTCCTGTAAGAAAAAGCCAAATACTGGCTGTTACAAGAGATGATAATTTCTCCCAGTCTAAATTGTGCTGCTCTGATTGGGATAAATAAATGAGTGATCAGACAGCTGATCCTAATAGCCCCCTAGGGGTACTAGTCAAATTTAAAAAAAAATTAAGAAAAAGTTTTGAAAAAGTAAAAAAAAAGTAAAAACACCTAAGGGTATGTGCGCACGTTGCTTTTTACCTGCTTTTTACCTGCTTTTTTGCTGCTTTTTCTTCTGCGCTGTTTAATGCCAAAATGGATGTGTTCTTCTATTCAAGCAAAGTCTATGGGAATTTGGGTTTCTTGTTCACACTATGTTGTTCAAAATGCTGCCTTTTTGAGGCAGAACTTTGGTCAAAAACTCAGCTTTTCAAAGAAGCAACATGTCAATTGTTTTTGCCATTTGGGTTTTGCACTGCAAAGCTGAGTTTTTGACCAAAGTTCTGCCACAAAAAGGCAGCATTTTGAACAACATAGTGTGAACAAGAAACCCAAATTCCCATAGACTTTGCTTGAATAGAAGAACACATCCATTTTGGCATTAAACAGCGCAGAAGAAAAAGCAGCAAAAAAGCAGGTAAAAAGCAGGTAAAAAGCAACGTGCGCACATACCCTAAAAGTTCAAATCATCCCTCTTTTGCCCCACTGAAAAATAAAGGGTTAAAAAAAATATATTCACACATTTGGTATCGCTGTCTTTAGCCCGGATATATATCAAAATATAAAATCATTTGTTCTGTTTGGTAAACGGCGTAGCAGCAAAAAAATTCCAAATGCCAAAATTACGCTTTTTGGTTGCCACAAATTTTAAGCAAAATGCAATAACAGGCAATGAAAACATAGCATCTGCGCAAAAATGATACTGTTAAAAACGTCAGCTCGAGATACAAAAAAAAGCCATCACTGAGCCATAGATTTAAAAAAATGAGAACGCTATGGGTCTCAGAAAATGGCGCAAAACGTCCGTCACTTTTTTCGGACAAACTTCTGATTATTTTTTTAACCCCTTAGATTAAAGTAAACCTATTCATGTTTGGTGTCTACAAACTTGCAGTAACCTCAGGCATCACAGCAGCACATCAGGTTTACCATATAGTGAACACAGTGAATAAAATCTCTCAAAAACAATAGAGCAATAACACTTTTTTTTGCAATTTCTCCACATTTGGAATTTTTTTTACCATTTTACAGTACACTGCATGGTAAAACTCACAGTTTCATTTAAAATTACAGCTCATTCTGCAAAAAATGAGCCCTCACATGACCATATTGACTGAAAAATAAAAAAGTTACGTCTGTCAGAAGAATGGCAAACCCCCACAAATACCGGAAAGTGTAAAGTAGGCCGGTCGTGAAGGGGTTAACCTTTCCTCGCGCCTGCACATTACAGTACTTTGATCAGCAGGGCAGATGAATGCGCCTGCGCAGGACCGCAATGTCGGCTCGTGTGGATGACGTAGACACATCATCCACACCGGACTGGGAAGAAGGAGGCCGAAGATCGCAGCAGAGAGGATGCGTCAGACCTAAAAGAGGAGGCACCGCACTGGAGAGCTGCGACACCCATTGGACTGGACCCACCCTAGGTGAGTATTATAAAAGTACTTTTTCCGTTTTACAGAGCAGCCTAGGCTCTTATATACAGTATTTTGGAATGCTGTATATAAGAACTCAGTGGTATTGGACACAGCTTGTAGTTCCCAAATCTGGTGACAGATTCCCATTAAAAAATCGGAAGGAACACAAACTTACACAATAAATCACCAACATATTTGTGCTTCTAAGGGCGTGATTTATTACGCCCAGTATCCATGCCAGAAAATCTACATAGGAATGACCACAAGGGACTTAACCTCTTACAGACATTGGACGTACTGGGTACATCGTAGATAATGGCGGTGTAATCATCGTCGGCTGCTGCAGTAAACCGGCACCGATTTCCGCACATATATGCTGATCTGAACAGCAGACATGTGTAGCTTACAAGCAAGGGTGGATCCACGATTCACCCATGCCTTTTAATCCCTTAGACCGCGCTGTCAAATACTGACAGCGCAATGTAATTGTCCATGGCAGGGAAATTTCCTTTCCTCGACGCCATCGGAGTCCCCGTGACGCGATCACGGGAAGCCGATGGTTGCCATGGTAGCACAGGGTTATGTCATGACTCATGTCGCTATCATGACTCACATCCTGTTACAGCCGGCTGGTTGTAACAGGGCAGCAGCATTTCAGCTGGTCAGAGCTCTGCCGCTCTGATCAGCAGAAATGAACAAGCGATCAGACAGCTAATCCTTACCCCTAGGGGGACTATTAAAATAAAAAAAGTTTAAAAAAAAGTTTTAAAGAATTAAAAAAAACAACTAAAAATTTAAATCACTCCCCATTCGCCCCACTAAAAATCAAAGGGTTAAAAAAATAATAAATATACACTCATTTGGTATCACAGAGTTCAGAAATGCCCAGTCTATCAAAATCTAAAATGAATTGACATGATCGGTAGACGGCGTAGCCGTAAAAAAAAATTCCAACCGGCAAAGTTAAGTTTTTTGGTCTTCGCAAATTTTGAGCAAAATGCAATTCCAGGGAGTCAAAACGTAGCATCTGCGCAAAAATGGTTCAGCTAAACATGCAAACAAATAAGCCATCAGTGAGCCCCATTTCCCGAAAAATGAGAACACTACAAGTTGCAGAAAATGGCGCTGAAAGTGCTCCAATTTTTTGGACAAACCTTTTTTTAACCCCTTAGATAAAAGTAAACCTAAACATGTTTAGTATCAACGAACTCATACCAACCTGAAGTATCACACCCATCAGTTTTACCATACAGTGAACACGGTGAATAAAGTACCCCATAAACCATTGTCCAATCACACTTTTTTGTAATTTTTCCGCACGTGGAAATTTTTTGCTGTTTTCCAGTACTATATATGTTAAAACTCATTGTTTCACTTAAAAGACCAATACGTCCCGCAAAAAACAAGCCCTCTTATGGCAAGATTGACGGGAAAAATAAAAAAGTTACGACTCTCGGAAAAAGGGGAGCAAAAAACAAAAACAGAAAAATCGTCCACGGGTTAGGGGGTTAAAGGTGTGAGTCCGTGAGCACATCAGGGACATTGAGAAAACAAAGACTCTACATGAGATGGAACACCTAAAAACCCTACCAAAACATTTCCAATTGTACCATAAATCTGACTCAAGCAAATTAATTATAAAGGCCATAGATCTGAGGTTAGAGGTGGTAACCTATTTAAGGCCCTTGCGCAACTTGAGTCACTTTATTTATAGATTGGACACAAGGACTCCTATTGGGCTCAATGAGAGCTTTGGCTGCTTTCTTTAATTGGGTATTTTTATGTGGTGTGAGAATGGGACTGTTTGTGTTAAAATATTTTTCTCTATCGCTTTCATTGGGGGACACAGGACCATGGGTGTATGCTGCTGTGACTAGGAGGCTGACACTAAGTAGACATAAAAAAAGTTAGCTCCTCCCTAGCAGTGCACACCCTGAGCCGGAGGCGGATCTATGCCAGTTTTTTGCTTAGTGTCGTAGGAGGCTGAAGTGGGCCCATATCTCTGTGGGCCAACCTCAGCTTAGGCTATTGCTTTTTTCCGTTTTTTCGTGCTAATACGGCGCCGCTCAGCCTTCTCATCTCTTCTAGGTTTTTTGTCTCTTCTGCAGGGTTGGAGTCCCTGCATCAGAGAGAACCCTCACCTTCTCCTCCCCTCCGGGAACCGTCCCCAGGGTTGTCTGGGGCTCGAGACGCCAGGCCCTATCCCCCTCCTGCCCCATGGTACCACCCCAGGGGCTGCTTGGGGACCGATATTTTTAATTTTTGTAAGGGCACACTCCCCGTCGGCCCCTATGGTACCATCCCAAGGGGTACTTCTGGTGGAGGCGACGAGGGATCTCTGCTCCAGGACCCGATGTCAGGATCACAGACTGCAGCGCAGGAGCGCTCACAGCACCAGGCCTCCCCCAGCGTTCTTCCTCCTACCCTGGGCCCAGGCAGTGGATCTCTTCATGCAGCGCAGGAGCGCTCTGCATTTTTCCCCAAGCTCCCCAGCGTTTTCCCCCGGTGTCTCCCAGGGGCAGACTGGACTCACCGGCAGGCGCAGCATCACAGATTGGTGCCGTGGATCAGAGCGACGCCGCCAGGACGCAGGTAGGATCTTCTCCGCTAGCAGCGCTGCGCTCCCGGTGGCCGCTCACTAATTTAGCTTCCGGCTTCGGGCCTACATCAGGCCGGTGCGCTCCGCCCCCCTGTTTGCGCGCGCGCGCGCGTTTTTTCCGGCCACGCCCCCCTCGACTTCTGCCCGGAGACAGCCAGCTCAGTGCTGCAGCACGCCCCCATTCCTCCCAGCGTCCCCTATCATACAGGGAGAGGATCACATCTGCAGCGCAGGAGCGCTCAGCTACAACAGGCCTCCCCAGCGTTCACAGGGGATCGTGGTTACACAGCGCAGGAGCGCTCAGCAGCTTGGCAACTCTCCAGCAGGCAGGATGGGACCGAGCATCTCAGAGACGTCGGCAGAACGCAGGTAGGACTTCTCTGCTCTCAGCGCTGCGCTCCCGGCGGGCCACCCACTAATCTAGTCCCCTGCTTCGGCCTACCTCAGACCATCAGATCTCCGCCTCCCCGTGTTGCGCGCTCGTGTTTTTTTGTCCCAAGCATGACCCCTGCAGGTCCTGCCCGGTCCCTATCCGGGCAGCCCCCTACTGCAAAAAAAAAAAAAAAATGAAGGACGGTTTTTCTTCTTTAGCAAGGCTGTCCCTGCAGTTTCTGAGACCTCCGCGGACCTGGGTGGGAGACAGGACCTGGGTGAGTGCTGCTCCTGCTTAGGAACAGACTATATCTCTTTAATTTTTTTTTGTTTTTTCCCCCTTTTCTCCTGTCTCCCCACTAGCGTCACTAGTGTTTTTTTCCTAAGCACCCTATAGCTTTTTATGCACGCACAGCCGGCTAGGTATAATCCTCCCAATCCAGGCTACGCCCCCCGCTCGGCTTGCGCCCCATGCCACCGCCAGCACCCGAGCTCCGCTGCGCTCCCTTATCCGGAGGGGTAGACCCTCTATCCCAGTCTGTGGACTCTCTCTCAAGGGCGTCTAGGACCATCGCGCAGGCGTTGCAGTCGCTCCCTACACTCGGCCATGCTCCCCCGGTCCAGCTGACTCTGGACAACAGTCGGTCTGATCCAGACCCTACCACTGGATCGCAGAAGGGGACCTGCTGGGCCTCCTCTCAAGCCCTCCCGGAGATTTCCATCACCTCCAGGCCCCGAGTGTTCCTCGTCTCCGAGACCGGCCGACCCTTTTTTCAGGAGAAGAGTCGGATGCAGCCTTGATGCTGATTCCAGATCAGAGGACTGAGGTCAGAGGTAGGGTGGTTAGTCCGGCCAAAGCGGTAAGTCATATGCTAGAGCCCCAGACGGACTCTGTGGCTACCCAGTGCTTGCATGTCTCCTTTAACACAGGTTAAGCGGGCACACAGGCAATTTGGTGACCATCCAGTCGTTGCTGAAATTCTATACAAGCACAGACAACCAGTCAAGATATTCAACAAGGGTAAGTCGTTTGATCTCCTTTTTTCTCCCTTCCTGAGTCTCTCAGGAAGGAATGGACAGGCTCGCCTATGGTCGCCCTGCTGCTTTTTTTCCGGCGGTCATCTTTCAGCTCTCCCGCACGGGCCATCGCTCCGGTTTTTCTTCAGACGACAGACACAGTACTCCTTCTGCCCTCGCCGCCATCTAGCTGGCAGCATCCATGATGTCCGGGTCCGATAACCTCCACAACGGTTTTTCGCGCAGGATCGAGCAATCCGGAATTCACACTTGGCACACAGTTTGCTCTAGCAGGTGAGTACATACTCATCGCATCTCCGTCAGCAGCTTACTGCCCAGTGAAAGCGGCTAGCAGCACGGGGGCCATCTGTCGGGCGATCTGGCTCAGAGACTGGTATGCGGACGCGGTTTCTAGGATATCACTTACAGTCCTCCTCTTTACAGGAGGTCGTTTGTTTGGGGACTGGCTGGATCAGGTCATCGACGAGATCACGGGAGCTTCGGTTCCACACACACAAGAAAACCAGGTCCCCGCAGAGGAACAGGAAGATTCCGTACCTCAATCCATGCCCTTTCTGGCGTTTTCTCAGCCACGCCAGCCATCGACAACGACATCCAGATCACAGCGCTACCCCGCTAGATGACTCTTGGTCGTTGCGCGCGGGCGCAGACCAGGGGGAGGCGCCTGTCTCATCTCAATCACGTCTGGCGGACTTGGATCACGGACCCCTGGGTCGGCGAGTTGCTGGACTCAGGGGACATAATAGTTTTCTCCAGCAAGTCTATCGTCGGACATACAGGTCGCACCAGCACAGATGTTCCTGCGTCTGGCAATAGCAGATGATCATTTTTGGTGATTCTGTACCTGGTCGCCTTGTCGATCAGGGGTTCTTCTTTTTGACGACGGTCTCCTAAGTGTTTAGGTCACCATCGATATCCTGTCCCGACTAGGCTAGCGCATCATTTGGAAGAAGCCCTCTCTGACCCCGGCCAGCAGGATTACCTTTCTAGGCATGGAGTTCGATACCATCCAAGGACGCGTGTCCCTCCAAAGAGACCTCCAGATCCTCCGTCACTCCGAGCGGAGAGTCTTCAGTCGGATGGTGGCGGCAATAGAGGCGGTTCCGTTTGCCGCTTCCACCTTCGTCTCCTTCAGCTGACTTGGCCGAACAGATGGGACAATTCTCTGTTCACCTTGAATCGCAGGATCCATTTGACTCCGGGATACCGCCGCTCGTTTTTATGGTGGACCAGCGGCCCTCATCGGTCCAGTGGAATGTCTTTCATACCAGTACACTGGCAGGCAGTCACCATCGATACCAGTCTTCCGACTGGAGAGCGGTGTTCCGAAGCACACGGCTCACGATCGGTGGTCCTCCCAGGAGAGCCGTCTGCCTATCAATTTTGTTTTAGGGATCAGAGTATTTTCTGCGAGCCCTACAGATTTTTTTCAGCCCTTCATACAAGAATCGCCATCCAGAATCCAGTCGGACATCACCTGGGCGAAACAAGGAGCGTCATGGTGATGACATAGGTGAAGAAGATCGTACAGTGGGCATAGCCTCACCACTCCAGATTTTGTCCACATTCATTTTTCCCCGCCGTGGAGAATTGGGCAGCGGACTATATCAGCAAGGTCTGGTGGCAGGCGAATGATCCCTAAACAGAGAGGCTTTCGAATGGATCTGCCTCAGATGAGATATTCCGAATGTTGACCTGATGGCTTCTCGATTCAACAATCAAGTCACAAGAGTCCTCAAGAAACTCAGAGCAGAGGGCATCCTAGTGGCTCTCATTGCCATGGATTGACCCAGGCAAGCGTTGTTCGCAGAGCTCACGCAGCTCATCAGACACCCCATGGTGGCTTCCAGATCGTCTGAACTTCCTGTCGCAAAGTCCTCTTTTACATCAATATTCAGAGGTTCTCAATTTGACCGCATGGCTGTGGAACCATGGCTACTAGCCCAGGAAGGCGTTATCCCACAGGTGTTACAGACCATGGTCAAAACTCAGAAGCCTCCGTCTTCAAACAAAGGCCTCCTTTCAAGAGGGTGAGGTCAACGTCAACGCATCTCCACTGGATCTGTCACTCCCAGTGTTACTGGCCTTCCTACAGTCAGGCTTACAGGCGGGTCTCTCGCCAGCAACCTTCAAAGGGCAGGTGTCGGCTATATCTCTCTTTTCCAGAGAAATCAGGTGTCGGCTCTATATCTCTTTTCCAAAGAAATCTTGCATCTCGGCCGCAAGTCAGGACGTTCATCCAAGGAGTCGTCCATCTGGCACCGCTAGATCGTTCCCTGCTAGAACCATGGGACCTCCAGCTGGCTCTAGGGTCTCTTCAATTAGCCCCGTTCGATCCTCAATCTCACGCCTATCCGGGAAGGTGCCTTTGTTGGGGACAGTCACTTCAATCAGAAGAAGGTCTGCTCTGTAATCCCTCTCATGCGGGTCACTTTTTCTTGTTTTTTTCACCAAGACGAGATTGTTCGGCACCCGTCTCAGGTTTTTTCCTACCGGATGTAGTATCTGAATGAGGTGATGGTGGCTCCATCCTTCGGTCCAGCCTCCATTCGATTCTTGGAGAGGTCACGGCTTACACCGGATCTAGTGCGAGCTCGGAGGAGTTACGTTTCGAGATCCGCACCCCTCTGCATCTTGGACGGCCTATTCGTCCTGTCTACGGGACCCAGGAGGGGCATGCCGGCGTCCAAGGCTATCACTGCAAGTTAGGTCAGGCCGACCATATCAGAGGCCTACAGGATTAGAGTCAGGTTTTCTCCGAGGAGTGTAAAGGCCTTTCCACCGGTGCAATTGGGGCGTCTAGGACAGTCAGACGCCAGGCGTCAGCCAAGCAAGTCTTCAGAGCCGCCGCGTAGTCAAGCTTTTCTACCTTTTCCAGGTTTTCCAGGATACAGCAAGCGGCTTTGGCACACCTATGATAAGCCGGTTTACGTTTGCACCGAGCATTCTTACAGAGTTTTGGGTATATTTTGAATCTGTATGATTACTCCTGTACCCACCCAGGGACTGCTTTTGGACGTCCCATGGTCCTGTGTCCCCCAATGAAAGCGATAAAGAAGGATTTTTGTGTACCCACCGTAAAATCTCTTTCTCTGAGTCTTCATTGGGGGACACAGCACCCACCCTGTTTGGATATGGGGTTGCTCTTAGTTGCCGGGTGTTACTGGTTCTTTATGGAAACACGTTCTTCTGTACCCAGCTTATTTATGTTTTTTTATATATATATATATATATATATATATATATATATATAGATATATATATAGATATTTATATACAGTATAGGTTTAGATAAGATACTGTGTGTTTCTTGTTATTACTTTGATTAGTTATGGTTGTTCAGGTTTCTCCTACTACTGCTTGTACACTTAACTGGCATAGATCCGCCTCCGGCTCAGGGTGTACACTGCTAGGGAGGAGCTAACTTTTTTTATGTTTACTTAGTGTCAGCCTCCTAGTCACAGCAGCATACACCCATGGTCCTGTGTCCCCCAATGAAGACTCAGAGAAAGAGATTTGACGGTGAGTACACAAAAATCCTTCTTTTAATAGTTTTTTATCCATAATTTAGAGGTCTGTATATGCTAAAACCATACCCGTGGTGGTCTGCAAATTTTGAGGTACTTCACTCGACCCGCTCAGTGACTTAGATGTTGACTTTGATTGGGTCTTTTCCCTGAATGAAGTGCCTATGAGAAAATAAAAAATAAATAAAGGAAAATTAAATAAAATAAGATTA
This sequence comes from Anomaloglossus baeobatrachus, assembly GCF_048569485.1. Lineage (NCBI taxonomy): Eukaryota > Metazoa > Chordata > Amphibia > Anura > Aromobatidae > Anomaloglossus > Anomaloglossus baeobatrachus. Next base: position 498,981 of record NW_027445052.1, read on the forward strand.
AAGCAGGCGCGTTATAACAATAGCAGCCCACAGCCACCCAGGATTGTCACATCCATTATATGTGACAATCCTGGCACTTTACCCGGCTCTTCCCGATTGCACTGGTGCGGTGGCAATCAGGCTAATAAGGGGTTAATAACAGCTCACAGCTGCCACTAAGCTCTAGATTAGTAATGGCAGGGTCTATGAAAACCCTACCCCCATTACTAATCTGGAAGTGAAAAGAAATAAACACAAACAAAAAATAAGATAAAAACAATACCCTATTTCACTCCTTTATTAACTCCAAAAACACGCAGGTCTGTGGTAATCCACACGAGGGCCCATGACTATTCCAATTGCCTTTCTACATCGCCATCGGAGGCCCCGTAATGCGATCATGGGAAGCCGATGGTTGCCATGGTAGCACAGGGTTATGTGATGACTCCTGTCGCTATCATGACTCACATCCTGTTACAGCCGGCTGGCTTTAACAGGACAGCAGCATTTCAGCTGTTCAGAGCTCTGCCGCTCTGATCAGCAGAAATGAACAAGCGATCAGACGGCTAATCCTTACCCCTAGAGAGACTATTAAAATAAAAAAAGTAAAAAAAAGTTTTATAGAATTAAAAAAACAACTAAAAGTTTAAATTATTCTCCATTCGCCCCACTAAAAATCAAAGGGTTAAAAAAATAAAAAATATACACTCATTTGGTATCGCAGAGTTCAGAATTGCCCAGTCTATTAAAATATAAAATGAATCAATTAGATCGGTAGATGGCGTAGCCGTAAAAAAAAATCCAACTGGCAAAGTTACGTTTTTTGGTCTTCGCAAATTTTCAGCAAAATGCAATACCAGGGAGTCAAAACGTAGCATCTGTGCAAAAATGGTACAGCTAAAAATGCAAACAAATAAGCCATCAGTGAGCCCCATATCCCGAAAAAAGAGAATTTTGTTTACTTACCGTAAATTCTTTTTCTTATAGTTCCGTATTGGGAGACCCAGACATTGGGTGTATAGCTTCTGCCTCCGGAGGACACACAAAGTACTACACTAAAAAGTGTAGCTCCTCCCTCTGAGCCTATACACCCCCTGGAGAGCCAGATCTAGCCAGTTTAGTGCAAAAGCTGAAGGAGAATAGCCACCCACAAGTAAAACAGAGCAAGAACCGGAACAACCGGAGACTCTGTCCACGACAACAGCCGGTGATAACACGCGGAACAAGAAACTGCCAACAGGCAACAGAGAGGGTGCTGGGTCTCCCAATACGGAACTATAAGAAAAAGAATTTACGGTAAGTAAACAAAATTCTCTTTTTCTTTATCGTTCCTATGGGAGACCCAGACATTGGGACGTCTCAAAGCAGTCCATGGGTGGGAATAAACAGAAAAAACTGAGAAGTAGGCAGAACCAAACTTCACAAATGGGCGACAGCCGCCTGAAGGATGCGTCTGCCCAAGCTCGCATCTGCCGAAGCATGAGCATGCACTTGGTAGTGCCTTGAAAAGGTATGCAGGCTAGTCCAAGTGGCAGCCTGACAGACTTGCTATGCCGTAGCCTGGTGCCTGAAAGCCCAAGAGGCACCGACAGCTCTGGTCGAGTGTGCATTGATCCCCGGCGGGGGAGGCACCTGAGAACACTATTAGGCATCCGAAATGGTCGACCTAATCCAACGGGCTAAGGTCGGCTTAGAAGCAGAGAGGCCCTTACGCCGACCTGTGGTTAGCACAAAAAGAGAGGTGCACCGCCTAAGAGCAGCGGTGCGTGACACATAGATCCGGAGCGCTCGCACCAGATCCAGAGTATGCAACGCTTTTTCAAAGCGATGAACAGGAGCCGGACAAAAGGAAGGCAGCGTAATGTCCTGGTTAAGGTGGAAAGGAGAGACCACCTTAGGAAGAAAGTCCGGAGTCGGACGGAGAACCACATTATCTTGATGAAAAACCAAAAAAGGTGACTCCGAAGAGAGCGCAGCCAAATCAGAGACTCTCCTGAGGGAAGTTATGGCCACTAGAAAGACCAATTTCTGTGAAAGACGAAACAAAGAAACCTCCCTAAGAGGCTCAAAGGGGGGTTTCTGCAAGGCCGTGAGGACCAAATTGAGGTCCCAGGGATCCAAGGGCCGCCGGTAAGGCGGAATGATGTGACGCGCCCTGCATGAAGGTGCGGACCTGAGCCAGCCGGGCGATACGCCGCTGGAAAAGCACTGACAGAGCCGAGACTTGTCCCTTGAGAGAATTGAGGGACAGTCCTAGCTGCAGACCGGACTGTAGAAAGGACAGAAGGGTCAGCAAGGAAAAAGGCCAAGGAGCATGGCTGGAAGAGCGACACCAGGACAGGAAAATTTTCCAAGTCCTGTGATAGATTTTGGCCGAGGAAGACTTCCGGGCCCGAGTCATAGTGGAAATGACTTCAGGAGGAATGCCAGAAGCCGTCAAGATCCAGGACTCAAGAGCCACGCCGTCAATCTGAGAGCCGCAGAATTCTGGCGGAAAAACGGACCTTGTGAGAGAAGGTCTGGACGGTCCGGAAGATGCCACGGCACCTCCACGGACAGATGGAGCAGGTCTGGGTACCAAGCTCGCCTGGGCCAGTCTGGAGCAATGAGGATGACCCGACGGCCCTCCATTCTGATCTTGCGCAGGACTCTGGGCAAGAGAGCTAGAGGGGGAAACACGTAGGACAGACGAAACTGGGACCAGTCTTGAACCAGTGCATCCGCGGAGAATGCCTGAGGATCGTGGGAGCGAGCCACGTAAACCGGAACCTTGTTGTTGTGACGGGATGCCATTAGGTCCACGTCCGGAGTGCCCCACTTGCGACATATTGACTGAAACACTGCCGGATGCAGGGACCACTCGCCACTGTCCACGGTCTGACGGCTGAGATAATCTGCCTCCCAGTTTTCCACGCCTGGTATGTGGACTGCGGATATGGTGGACTTGGAGTCCTCCGTCCATTGAAGGATACGTTGTACCTCCAACATTGCCAGGCGGCTGCGTGTCCCGCCCTGGTGATTGATGTAGGCAACCGCTGTCGCGTTGTCTGACTGGACTCGGATGTGCTTGCCCGCCAATAGGTGGTGAAAAGCTAGGAGAGCCAGGAGCACGGCTCTGGTTTCCAGCACATTGATCGAGAGGGCTGACTCGGACGGAGTCCAAGTGCTCTGTGCTCGGTGGTGGAGACATACCGCTCCCCAGCCGGATAGACTGGCATCCGTGGTGAGGATCACTCAGGACGGAGCCAGGAAGGAGCGTCCCTGAGACAGAGAGAGGGGCCGAAGCCACCACTGAAGAGAGCTCCTGGTCCGTGGCGACAGAGCCACTAACCTGTGCAAGGAGGAAGGCCGCTTGTCCCAACAGCGGAGAATGTCCAGCTGCAGAGGACGCAGATGGAACTGGGCAAAGGGAACAGCCTCCATTGACGCCACCATTTGACCCAGCACCTGCATCAGGTGCCTGATGGAATAACGGCGGGGCCTCAGGAGAGAGCGCACCGCCAGTTGGAGGGACTGCTGTTTGATCAAGGGCAACTTCACAAGTGCCGGCAAAGTCTCGAACTGCATCCCTAGGTACGTGAGCCTCTGGGTCGGAGTCAGAGTGGATTTGGGCAGATTGACCAGCCACCCGAATTTGGCTAGAGTGGCAAGAGTGAGCGAGACACTCCGCTGACAGTCTGCGCTGGATGAAGCCTTGACTAGAAGGTCGTCCAGGTAAGGAATCACTGCCAACCCCTGGAGGTGCAGAACCGCAATCACTGCTGCCATGACCTTGGTGAATACCCGAGGGGCCGTGGCTAACCCGAAGGGGAGAGCCACGAATTGGAAATGTTCCTCTCCGATTGCAAAACGTAGCCAACGCTGGTGAGAAACTGCAATTGGCACATGCAGATAGGCATCTCTGATGTCGATGGATGCCAGGAAATCCCCTTGGGTCATTGAGGCAATGACTGACCGCAGAGATTCCATGCGAAAATGCCGCACCTGAACATGCTTGTTGAGAAGCTTGAGATCCAGGATGGGCCGGAAGGTACCGTTCTTTTTTGGAACTAGGAAGAGATTTGAGTAGAAACCTCTGAACCGTTCCCGGGCGGGAACCGGTACAATTACTTCGTTGGCCTGCAAGGATGCCATGGCCTGAGAGAAGGCGGCGGCCTTGGAGCAGGGGGGAGTTGACAGAAAAAATCTGTTTGGCGGGCTGGAAGAGAATTCTATCCTGTAGCCGTGGGAGATGACATCCCGCACCCACTGATCGGAGACGTGTTGACAGATAGTCAAGAGGAGGCTGCCTTAGCGGCAGCAGCTCCTGCGGCCTTCTGTGGACGCGCCTTTGTGCGCCAGTTGGATTTTTGGTCCTTGGCTGAGTTAGTGGACGAGGCCGAGGGCTTAGAGGACGACCAGTTGGAGGAACGAAAGGAACGAAACCTCGACTGGTTCCTACCCTGGACAGGTTTCCTGGTTTTGGTTTGTGGCATGGAAGTACTCTTCCCGCCAGTAGCTTCCTGAATAATTTCATCCAGTTGTTCACCGAATAGCCTGGACACAGCAAAAGGGAGCCCAGCAAGGTACTTCTTTAAAGAAGCATCTGCCTTCCACTCTCGAAGCCACAAGATCCTGCGGATAGCGAGGGAATTAGCCGAAGCCACCGCAGTGCGGTGAGAAGCCTCCAGCATGGCAGACATGGCATAGGATGAAAAAGCGGAAGCTTGGCAAGTTAAGGCAACCATTTCGGGCATAGATTCCCTGGCGAGGGAATGCATCTCCTCTAGAGAAGCAGAGATGGCTTTGAGAGCCCACACTGCCGCAAAAGATGGGGAGAACGAGGCCCCTGCCGCCTCATATACAGATTTGGCCAGAAGGTCAACCTGGCGGTCAGTGGAATCCTTAAGAGAGGTGCCATCAGCCACTGATACAACGGTCCAGGCTGAGAGTCTAGACACCGGGGGGTCTACCTTTGGTGAATGAGCCCATTCCTTGACCACCTCAGGTGGAAAGGGAAAACGGTCATCAGAACCACGCTTTGGGAAGCGTTTGTCAGGACAGGCCCTAGGCTTGTTCACAGCGGCCTGAAAACTGGAGTGGTTAAAGAACACACTCTTTGTCCTCTTAGGCAAGGTAAACTGGTGCTTTTCTGCCAGAGAGGGTTGCTCCTCTGATACTGGCGGATTGAGGTCCAGTACAGAATTAATGGACGCAATCAAATCACTAACATCTGAGTCACTTTCGGACAGATCAATGGGGCACATGGAGGTAGCCTCCGAGCCCCCTGTGAAAGTATCCTCCTCTTCCTGCGAGTCAGCTTCTGAAACAGAGCCGCGGGACGAGGAAGGGGAGGTAGCCCTGCGTCTCCTCTTAGGAGGACGGGGTCTGGGACCAGATGAGGAATCCTCTGTGAGCTCCGCTGAGAGAGCCCTAGCAGCAGAGGCGCCCTGTGAAGGGGGCTGATGCATGTTCAGCAAAGTCCGGGACAGCTGTCCCATGGAGTCGGCAAATGACTGGGAGATAGACCTAGATAAGGATTCTACCCAAGCCGGGGGTTCAGACACAGGAGCCGGAGCAGCCGGAGAGACCACTGTGGGTGCGATTCCAGGCTGAGGCATTGTCAGGTTAGAGCAGGCATCACAATGTGGATATGTGCTCGGTTCATGCAGCACGAGCTTACATGCAGTGCATGCTGAATATAGCCTTGGAGCCTTGCTCCTCGTGTGAGACGTGCTGCTGAAGTGGGGGCTCTTGCCAGAGTGACCCCCAGAGAGTATTACAGAGGCCCACAACCAGAGGTTGTGGCTTACCAGACCGCTGGAGCGGTGTTGTGTGCCCTCCAGATCCCTAAGCCCGGACCCCCAAGCACCTCAGCAGGGATGCTGCAGCCAGTGCTGATCGCAGAGAAAACGCTGATAAAATGGCGCCGGAGCAAGGAGAGGGGGCGGGACCTGCTCTGAGAGCGGGATCTGGAGGGCCAAAGAGACTTACAGGGGAGGAGACATGAACCCAGTGAGGAGTGTCCCTCCCCTGTGCAGAACGGCCGCTGGGCGGAGCCGCACTGTCCCTCTGCATGAATGACATGCGAGGGCAGTGAAACCGAAAGTAGGCCTCCGGCGAAGCCGGGACCTAAATTTGAGCAGTGCGGCCGGCGCGCAGGCACCATCGGCGCAGTTCTCAGGCGACAGCCAGAGAACCGGCCGGAAAAGTCAGAAAACTCACTCAGCACACTCTCCCAACATAATAAAGTACAGGGACCCCGAATGTAAACGTCTCAGGTACTTAGCTTGCTGAGATGCAGGGTTCCAGGTCCCTGGGGATGAGTGCTCCGTCCAGCAGGATCCTGAAGGGCTGCGGATGGAGACCGGTCTCCTGCCAAGCATGGAGAACCGTGCTGGCTCCCACTTCAAGCCAGAGCCCGAGGGATGGTGAAGGAGCGCGGCATGTAAGGCTCCAGCCGTGGAATCAACCTTAACAGCACCGCCGACACAGTGGGGTGAGAAGGGACATGCCGGGGGTCCAGAGTTGGACCCGCTTTTCTTCAAACTCTTTCCAAAAATGAAAAATCAGATGAGAATGCATGTGTGGATGTATGCCTCCTGAACACAAAGCAATGAACTGGCTAGATCTGGCTCTCCAGGGGGTGTATAGGCTCAGAGGGAGGAGCTACACTTTTTAGTGTAGTACTTTGTGTGTCCTCCGGAGGCAGAAGCTATACACCCAATGTCTGGGTCTCCCATAGGAACGATAAAGAAGAAGGGAATTTTGTTTACTTACCGTAAATTCCTTTTCTTCTAGCTCCAATTGGGAGACCCAGACAATTGGGTGTATAGCTACTGCCTCCGGAGGCCACACAAAGTATTACACTTAAAAGTGTAAAGGCCCTCCCCTTCTGCCTATACACCCCCCGTGGGATCACGGGCTCCTCCGTTTTAGTGTCAAAGCAAGAAGGAGGAAAGCCAATAACTGGTTTAAAAACAAATTCAATCCGAAGGAATATCGGAGAACTGAAACCATTGAACATGAACAACATGTGTACCCGAAAAAACAAAAAGCCCGAAGGAAACAGGGCGGGTGCTGGGTCTCCCAATTGGAGCTAGAAGAAAAGGAATTTACGGTAAGTAAACAAAATTCCCTTCTTCTTTGTCGCTCCATTGGGAGACCCAAACAATTGGGACGTCCAAAAGCAGTCCCTGGGTGGGTAAAATAATACCTCGTGATAGGGCCGTAAAACGGCCCTTTCCTACATGGGGGCAATCGCCGCCTGAAGGACTCGTCTACCTAGGCTGGCGTCCGCCGAAGCGTAGGTATGCACCTGATAATGCTTGGTAAAAGTGTGCAGACTCGACCAGGTAGCCGCCTGGCACACCTGCTGAGCCGTAGCCTGGTGCCGTAATGCCCAGGACGCACCCACGGCTCTGGTAGAATGGGCCTTCAGCCCTGAGGGAACCGGAAGCCCAGCAGAACGGTAGGCTTCAAGAATTGGTTCCTTGATCCACCGAGCCAGGGTGGATTTGGAAGCTTGCGACCCTTTACGCTGACCAGCGACCAGGACAAAGAGAGCATCCGAGCGGCGCAGGGGCGCCGTGCGGGAAATGTAGATTCTGAGCGCTCTCACCAGATCCAACAAATGCAAATCCTTTTCACATTGATGAACTGGATGAGGACACAAAGAAGGTAAGGAGATATCCTGATTGAGATGAAAGGGGGATACCACCTTAGGGAGAAACTCCGGAATCGGGCGCAGAACCACCTTGTCCTGGTGAAACACCAGGAAGGGAGATTTGCATGACAGCGCTGCTAGCTCGGACACTCTCCGAAGAGACGTGACCGCTATTAGAAAGGCCACTTTCTGTGAAAGGCGAGAAAGAGAAACATCCCTCATAGGCTCGAAAGGCGGCTTCTGGAGAGCAATTAGAACCCTGTTCAGATCCCAGGGCTCTAACGGCCGCTTGTAAGGAGGGACGATATGACCAACCCCTTGCAGGAACGTGCGTACCTGAGGAAGTCGTGCTATGCGCTTCTGAAAAAATACAGATAGCGCTGAGACTTGTCCTTTAAGGGAGCCGAGCGACAAACCTTTTTCCAAACCGGATTGCAGGAAGGAAAGAAAAGTAGGCAATGCAAATGGCCAGGGAGAAACTCCCTGAGCAGAGCACCAAGATAAGAATATCTTCCACGTCCTGTGGTAGATCTTGGCGGAGGTTGGTTTCCTAGCCTGTCTCATGGTGGCAATGACCCCTTGAGATAATCCTGAAGACGCTAGGATCCAGGACTCAATGGCCACACAGTCAGGTTCAGGGCCGCAGAATTCAGATGGAAAAACGGCCCTTGAGACAGCAAGTCTGGTCGGTCTGGTAGTGTCCACGGTTGGCCTACCGTGAGATGCCACAGATCCGGGTACCACGACCTCCTCGGCCAGTCTGGAGCGACGAGGATGGCGCGGCGGCAGTCGGACCTGATCTTGCGTAGCACTCTGGGCAACAGTGCCAGAGGTGGAAACACATAAGGCAGCCGGAACTGCGACCAATCTTGAACTAAGGCGTCCGCCGCCAGAGCTCTGTGATCGTGAGACCGTGCCATGAAAGCCGGGACCTTGTTGTTGTGCCGGGACGCCATTAGGTCGACGTCCGGCATCCCCCAGCGGCGACAGATCTCCTGAAACACGTCCGGGTGAAGAGACCATTCCCCTGCGTCCATACCCTGGCGACTGAGGAAGTCTGCTTCCCAGTTTTCTACGCCCGGGATGTGAACTGCGGATATGGTGGATGCCGTGTCTTCCACCCACCTCAGAATCCGCCGGACTTCCTGGAAGGCTTGCCGACTGCGTGTTCCTCCTTGGTGGTTGATGTATGCCACCGCTGTGGAGTTGTCCGACTGAATTCGGATCTGCTTGCCTTCCAGCCACTGCTGGAAGGCTTGTAGGGCAAGATACACTGCTCTGATTTCCAGAACATTGATCTGAAGGGTGGACTCTTGCTGAGTCCACGTACCTTGAGCCCTGTGGTGGAGAAACACTGCTCCCCACCCTGATAGACTCGCGTCTGTCGTGACCACCGCCCAGGATGGGGGTAGGAAGGACTTTCCTTTTGACAATGAGGTGGGAAGAAGCCACCACCGAAGAGATTCCTTGGCCGCCTGAGAAAGGGAGACGTTCCTGTCGAGGGACGTCGACTTCCCGTCCCATTGGCGGAGAATGTCCCATTGTAGTGGACGCAGATGAAACTGCGCGAAAGGGACTGCCTCCATTGCTGCTACCATCTTCCCTAGGAAGTGCATGAGGCGCCTCAGGGGATGCGACTGTCCTTGAAGGAGAGATTGTACCCCTGTCTGTAGTGAACGCTGTTTGTCCAGCGGAAGCTTCACTATCGCTGAGAGAGTATGAAACTCCATGCCAAGATATGTTAGCGATTGGGTCGGGGTCAGATTTGACTTTGAAAAGTTGATGATCCACCCGAAACTTTGGAGAGTCTCCAGCGCAACGGTCAGGCTGTGTTGGCATGCCTCTTGAGAGGGTGCCTTGACAAGTAGATCGTCCAAGTAAGGGATCACAGAGTGACCCTGAGAGTGCAGGACTGCTACTACTGCTGCCATGACCTTGGTGAAGACCCGTGGGGCTGTCGCCAGCCCGAAAGGCAGAGCTACGAACTGAAGGTGTTCGTCTCCTATAACGAAGCGTAGAAAACGCTGGTGCTCTGGAGCAATCGGCACGTGGAGATAAGCATCCTTGATGTCTATTGATGCTAGGAAATCTCCTTGAGACATTGAGGCGATGACGGAGCGGAGGGATTCCATCCGGAACCGCCTGGTTTTCACGTGCTTGTTGAGCAGTTTTAGGTCCAGAACGGGACGGAAAGACCCGTCCTTCTTTGGCACCACAAACAAATTGGAGTAAAAACCGTGACCTTGCTCCTGAAGAGGAACAGGGATCACCACTCCTTCTGCCTTTAGAGTGCACACCGCTTGCAGAAGAGCATCGGCTCGGTCGGGAGGTGGAGAAGTTCTGAAGAATCGAGTTGGAGGACGAGAACTGAACTCTATCCTGTACCCGTGAGACAGAATGTCTCTCACCCAACGGTCTTTGACCTGTGGCAGCCAAATGTCGCCAAAGCGGGAGAGCCTGCCACCGACCGAGGATGCGGAGAGAGGAGGCCGAAAGTTATGAGGAAGCCGCCTTGGGAGCGGTTCTTCCGGCTGTCTTTTTTGGGCGTGACTGAGCCCGCCAAGAATCTGAGCGCCTCTGATCCTTTTGAGTCCTTTTGGACGAGGAGAATTGGGACCTGCCCGAGCCTCGAAAGGACCGAAACCCCGACTGTCCCCTCCTCTGTTGAGGTTTGTTTGAATTGTGCTGGGGTAAGGATGAATCCTTACCCTTGGACTGTTTAATGATTTCATCCAATCGCTCACCAAACAGTCGGTCACCAGAAAATGGCAAACTGGTTAAGCACTTTTTGGAAGCAGAATCTGCCTTCCATTCCCTTAACCACAAGGCTCTGCGTAAAACCACGGAGTTGGCGGACGCCACTGCCGTACGGCTCGTAGAGTCCAGGACAGCATTAATCGCGTAAGACGCAAATGCAGACATTTGAGAGGTTAAGGACGCCACCTGCGGAACAGATGTACGTGTGACCGTGTCAATCTGTGTAAGACCAGCTGAAATAGCTTGGAGTGCCCATACGGCTGCGAATGCTGGAGCAAACGACACGCCGATAGCTTCATAGATGGATTTCAACCAGAGCTCCATCTGTCTGTCAGTGGCATCTTTAAGTGCAGCCCCATCCTCCACTGCAACTATGGATCTAGCCGCAAGCCTGGAGATTGGAGGATCCACCTTGGGACACTGGGTCCAGCCCTTGACCACGTCAGGGGGAAAGGGATAACGTGTATCCTTAAGTCGTTTGGAGAAACGCTTATCTGGATAAGCGTGGTGTTTCTGGACTGCCTCTCTAAAGTCAGAGTGGTCCAGAAAAGTACTCAATTTACGCTTGGGATACCTGAAATGGAATTTCTCCTGCTGTGAAGCTGACTCCTCCACTGGAGGAGCTGGGGGAGAAATATCCAACATTCTATTGATGGACGCTATAAGATCATTCACTATGGCGTCACCATCAGGTGTATCCAGATTGAGAGCGGTCTCAGGATCAGAATCCTGATCAGCTACCTCCGCCTCATCATACAGAGAGTCCTCCTGCTGGGACCCTGACCAGTGTGATGAAGTCGAGGGCCGCTCCCAGCGAGCTCGCTTAGGCTGTCTGGGACTGTCGTCCGTGTCAGAGCCTTCACCCTGGGATGCATGGGACACCCCCGGAGCCCGGAGTTGTTCCAACTGAGGGGGACCAGGGAGCAATGATTCAACAGTGCCCATGGTCTGAGTTACCGGTCTAGACTGCAAAGTTTCTAGAATTTTAGTCATAGTCACAGACAATCTATCAGCAAAAACTGCAAACTCCGTCCCCGTCACCTGGACAGTATTCACAGGTGGTTCTCCCTGGGTCACCTCTAGCAGAGGCCCCGGCCGAGCAAGTGCCACAGGAGCCGAGCACTGCACACAATGGGGGTCAGTGGAACCTGCCGGTAGAATAGCCTCACATGCGGTACAAGCAGCATAGAAAGCCTGTGCCTTGGCACCCTTGCTTTTTGCGGACGACATGCTGTTGTCTCCTCTGAGCAATCTAGGAGGGTATATAGCCAAGAATCAATAACGACCGTACAGTGCAATGTATAGCATGCAAGCATAAAAATACAAATGTACACTCCGGCACTATTGGGGTCAGCACCACAGGTGCTGCTTACCGCCCGCTCAAAAGCGGGTGTGTGGTCGCCAGAATCCCGTGTCTGGGTCTCCCAGAACTTGTCTCCCTTCTCCAGCTCAGACTGCACACAGGAATGGCTGCCGGCGTCCTGTGGAGAGGGGCAGGCCGTGGGCGTGCCTCAGACAAAGTGCGGGAAAGTGGCGTCCCACTGTGCCCAGTGTGAGGGCTGGAGTATGTAAAGTAGACTCCAGCCCTCTGCGCTGACGTTCTGTACAGCGTCCCGCCCTTCCCCTGACTGGCAGGCCTGGGGGCGGGAACGAAACGAAACTAGGCCGCAAAAGCCGGGGACTCGAGTAGTAAGCGCGGCCGTCATATATGCACGGCCAGCGCGTAAGTCCCCGGCGCACCACAAGTCCCAGCCGCGCCGCAGTGTAAAACTGACAGCAGCGGCCGGCGCGGCAGTTCCCAATACATTGACACACTCAGCAAGCTGTAGTTAGTCATGGCACAAGCGCACAGCGCTGTTGTCCCCGGCGCACTAACACACCCAGCAATGCTGTAGTGTGACTGTGCGCGGTCTGTACGGGGACACAGAGTACCTTGAAGTAGCAGGGCCATGTCCCTGAAGATACTCAGCTCCATGTCCAGCAGATTCCCAGGGGCTGTGGATGGAGCACGGCCTCAGTGCCTGGAGACCGGTAAGATCCCACTTCACCCAGAGCCCTAAGGGGGATGGGGAAGGAAAGCAGCATGTGGGCTCCAGCCTCCGTACCCGCAATGGGTACCTCAACCTTAACAAACACCGCCGACAAAAGTGGGGTGAGAAGGGAGCATGCTGGGGGCCCTAGTATGGGCCCTCTTTTCTTCCATCCGACATAGTCAGCAGCTGCTGCTGACTAAACAGTGGAGCTATGCGTGGATGTCTGACCTCCTTCGCACAAAGCATGAAAACTGAGGAGCCCGTGATCCCACGGGGGGTGTATAGGCAGAAGGGGAGGGGATTTACACTTTTAAGTGTAATACTTTGTGTGGCCTCCGGAGGCAGTAGCTATACACCCAATTGTCTGGGTCTCCCAATGGAGCGACAAAGAAAATGAGAACACTACAAGTTGCAGAAAATGCCGCAGAAAGTGCTCCAATTTTTTGGACAAACCTTTTTTTAACCCCTTATATAAAAGAAAACCTAAACATGTTTGGTATCAACGAACTCATACCAACCTGAAGTATCACACCCACCCATCAGTTTTACCATACAGTGAACACGGTGAATAAAGTACCCCATAAACCATTGTCCAATCACACTTTTTTGTAATTTTTCCGCACATGGAAATTTTGTGCTGTTTTCCAGTACCATATATGGTAAAACTCATGGTTTCACTTAAAAGACCAATACGTCCCGCAAAAAACAAGCCCTCTTATGGCAAGATTGACGGGAAAAATAAAAAAGTTACGACTCTTGGAAAAAGGGGAGCAAAAAACAAAAACGGAAAAATCGTCCAGGGGTTAGGGGGTTAAAGGTGGGATTCCGTGAGCCCATCAGGGACATTGAGAAAACAAAGACTCTGCATGAGGCGGAAGACCTAAAAACCCTACCAAAACATTTCCAATTGTACCATAAATCTGACTGAAGCAAATTAAAGGAGTTGTCCGACATTAGCTTACCAAAAAATGTTGAGTTTATCTGTGCTGTATTGTCATATAAAACACCCCTACATTGTTATTTTTGTTTTCTAACTTTTGTTCCTATTGAATTATCCCTTTATTCTCTGCAGTTCTTTGTTTACATTTTGCTCTAGCAAACTGACCACTTCCTGTGCAAAACCTCAGTTAGAGCTGGCACTGCCCGGCCTCAGTGTCCAGCCCCGTCCCCTGCCCGCCCCCTGCACACACATTCCCTGTCAGTATTCTACCCCAGCACCTGATCTGTTATCACTCTAGCAATGAAAATAACAGCCCCACATCGGGCTCTGCGCCACACACACACACACACACACACACACAACGCACGCACGCACACATCGGGCTCTGCGCCACACACACACACACACACACATAGGGCTCTGCACCACACACATACACACACACACACAAACACACACACACACATCGGGCTCTGCGCCACACACATCAGGCTCTGCAACCCTCCCCCCCACACACACACACACACACGGCGCTCTGTAGCGACCTCCCCCTCACCATCGTTCTGTACCGACCCCTACCCCCATAGGGAACACATGTAGGCTACATTCACATGACCGTTCCGTTTTTGCGGTCCGCAAAAAATGGCCAATTTTTTCACGGATACATCCGTGTCTTCCGTTTTTTTGCGGACTGCAAAAATTGTAAGCAGCAAGAAAGATAAATAGATGAGTAGATATAGAGATGAATAGATAGATATAGAGACAGAGAAATAGAGGGATGAATGAATGAACAGAGGGTTTGACAGATAGATAGATAGATAGATAGATAGATAGATAGATAGATAGATGAGAAAGACATATAATGTCCTACCCCCCTGCATATTCTAAGCTGGCACCCTTTAGTGACTTTCATGTGGCACTAAAGTGTGCTTAGCCTTGTATTTATCCAAAAAATAAATAAAAAATAATTAAAAAAAAAACATACTTTTGTAGCCAGCTAGGGTAAAGCAGATGGTTGCAGCCTGCAAACCACAGCTGGCAGCTTCACCTTGGCTGGTAATCCAAAACAGAGGGCACCCCACGCTGTTATTTTAAATTAAATAAATAGTTTAAAACAAAAAACATGGGGTCCCCCCAAATTGGATCACCAGCCAAGGTAAAGCAGACAGCTGTGGTCTGGTATTCTCAGACTAGGGAGGCCTACTGTTATTGGACACTCCCCAGCCTAAAAATAGCAGGCCACAGCCGCCCCAGAAGTGGTACATCCATTAGATGTGCCAATCCTGGTGCTTCGCCCCAACTCATCCCGTGCCCTGGTGCGGTGGCAAACGGGATAATATATGGGGTTGATGCCAAATGTGTAATGTCACCTGGCATCAAGCCCTGGGGTTAGTGATGTCACGCGTCTATCAGATATCCGACATCACAAACCCAGTCAGTAATAGAAAAAAATAGACAACAAAAAAAATAGTTTTATTTGAAAAAACACTACTCAAAACATTCCCTCATTCACCAATTTATTCAAAAGAAAAACAAATCCAGGTCCGGCATAATCCAATAAGGGGGTCCCATGACGATCCATACCATAGTCAATGTACCAGTCGGCTGGGAGAGTAATGCAGTGACCTGAGCTAACATCAATAGCCCAGGTCACTGCAGGGGATGCCGAGCGCTGCTATCAGGAGGTTAGATGAAATCATTACCTGCGGTGACGATCTTCGCTTCACTCCTGTCAGATCTGTCCCTGACTTCTATGCCCGCCGCGTTCTCAGCAGTATCGCCCGAGACGTCACCGCTAGTGACGTGAGAACGCAGCGGCATAGAAGGCACTGACAGCGCTGACAGGAGTGAAGCGAAGATCGTCACAGCAGGCAATGATGTCATCTAACATCCCTGCCTGCGCTGCAATGTGAGAGGCTGCTGAGCCTGCAATGAAGGCAGCCGCGGGGCTGGAGCGGGACACAGACTGCACGGGCACTCCTGCTATCCTGAGCAGGGGGCCTGGTGCTGGCGGTAACACCGTGGGCGGGGAGAGTACGGGGTGCGGAGGAATGTGTGGGAGGGTGCAGGGAAGAGGGGCGGGGACTCCACACACTGTACCCGCCCAGCAGGGCGGCAACATGCTGTTCCAAATTTGCATGTCAACATGGTCCTGCCCATGTTGACATGAAATGACCGAAGCAGCAAAATCGTGGCAGGAGCGGTCACATGACCGCTCTGAGCCGGGGGAGAAAGGCTGACAGCAGGGCAGGTAAGTGGTCACTAGCTACTTACCTGCCCCAATGTAGCCCAATAGGGTAATAATGAAGAAAAGTCAAAATAAGCCGGATAACCCCTTTAATTATAAAGGCCATAGATCAGAGGTTAGAGGTGGTAACCTATTTAAGGCCCTTGCACAACTTGAGTCATTGGATTTATAGATTGGACACAAGGACTCCTATTGGGCTCAATGAGAGCTTTGACAGCTTTCTTTAATTGGGTATTTTTATGTGGTGTGAGAATGGGACTGTTTGTGTTAAATTATTTTTAATTGTTTCTTTTTCTATTTATCCATAATTTAGAGATCTGTATATGCTAAAACCATACCCGTGGTGGTCTGCAAATTTTGAGGTACTTCACTCGACCCGCTCAGTGACTTAGATGTTGACTTTGATTGGGTTTTTTCCCTGAATGAAGTGCCTATGAGAAAATAAGAAAAAAGATTATTATCTAAGAAAAGTGGAGAAAAACATTGTACAACAATTTAATTATAGTTAGGATACAACTATTATTTAATACATTTACTCAATAATTTAGTTTTTTGCATTTCTTGATTTTGCTTGCCGTATGGCATGTCATTTTTAATTTTGCATATAATATTTCTGTTTACACAACAACATGAACACTATGCACTTTTTTTGTTTGTCTATTGATTAGTGATGGACAGACCCGGACTCTAAAATTTAGAATCCGAGAGGTTTTAAAAATACCCTAGTACCGGACCTGGGCCTGGAGTTCTCAGGGAACTCCGGATAATGTTCCGGAACCTTTGGAAATAAAAAATAAAAAAAGGAAAAAAAGAGAATTTTGTTTACTTACCGTAAATTCTTTTTCTTATAGTTCCGACATGGGAGACCCAGACCATGGGTGTATAGCTTCTGCCTCCGGAGGACACACAAAGTACTACACTAAAAAGTGTAGCTCCTCCCTCCGAGCATATACACCCCCTGGATGACAGAATCCAACCAGTTTAGTGCAAAAGCTGAAGGAGGACATCCACCCATAAGTAGATATAGAGTAAAACCCGGAATAACCGGAACCTCTGTCTACAACAACAGCTGGTGAAAACACACGGAACAAGAACTGCCAACAGGCAACAGGGAGGGTGCTGGGTCTCCCATGTCGGAACTATAAGAAAAAGAATTTACGGTAAGTAAACAAAATTCTCTTTTTCTTCATCGTTCCTTATGGGAGACCCAGACCATGGGACGTCTCAAAGCAGTCCATGGGTGGGAATAAACAGAAAGCTGAGAAGTAGGCAAAACCTAACTTCACAAATGGGCGACAGCCGCCTGAAGGATGTGTCTGCCCAAGCTCGCATCTGCCGAAGCATGAGCATGCACTTGGTAGTGCTTCGAAAAGGTATGCAGACTGGACCAAGTGGCAGCCTGACAGACCTGCTGAACCGTAGCCTGGTGCCTAAAAGCCAGAGAGGCACCGACAGCTCTGGTCGAGTGCGCTTTAATCCCCGGCGGGGGAGGCACCTGAGCACATTGGTAGGCATCGGATATGGCCGACCTAATCCAACGAGCTAGGGTCGGTTTGGAAGCCGAGAGACCCTTGCGCTGACCTGCGGTCAGCACAAAAAGAGGTGCACCGCCTAAGAGCAGCGGTGCGTGACACATAGATCCGGAGCGCCCGCACCAAATCTAAAGTATGCAATGCTTTCTCAAAGCGATGCACAGGGGCCGGACAAAGGGAAGGCAATGAAATGTCCTGGTTAAGGTGGAAAGGAGATACCACCTTAGGGAGAAAATCCTGCGTCGGACGGAGAACCACCTTGTCTTGGTGAAAAACCAAAAAGGGTGACTCCGAAGAGAGCGCAGCCAAATCAGAGACTCTCCTGAGAGAAGTTATGGCCACCAGAAAAACCACTTTCTGGGAAAGTCGAAACAAGGGAACCTCCCTAAGAGGCTCAAAGGGGGGTTTCTGTAAGGCCGTGAGGACCAGATTAAGGTCCCAGGGATCCAAGGGCCTCCGATAAGGAGGAATGATGTGAGATGCGCCCTGCATGAAGGTGCGCACCTGAGCCAGCCGCGATACGCCGCTGGAACAACACTGAAAGAGCCGAGACCTGTCCCTTGAGGGAATTGAGGGATAGTCCTAGCTGCAGACCGGACTGTAGAAAAGACAGGATGGTCGGCAAGGAAAAAGGCCAAGGAGCATGGCCGGACGAACGACACCAGGACAGGAAAATTCTCCAAGTCCTGTGGTAAATCCTGGCCGAGGAAGACTTCCGAGCCTGAGTCATAGTGGAGATGACCTCGGAAGGAATGCCTGAAGCAGTCAGGATCCAGGACTCAAGAGCCACGCCGTCAACCTGAGGGCCGCAGAATTCTGGCGGAAAAACGGACCTTGTGAGAGATGGTCTGGGCGGTCCGGGAGATGCCACGGCACTTCCACGGACAGACGGAACAGGTCTGGGTACCAAGCTCGTCTGGGCCAGTCTGGAGCAATGATTATGACCCGACGGCCCTGATTCTGATCTTGCGCAGGACTCTGGGCAAGAGAGCTAGGGGAGGAAACACATAGGCTAGACGGAACTGGGACCAATCCTGAACCAGCGCGTCCGCTGCCAAGGCCTGAGGATTGTGGGAGCGAGCCACGTAAACCGGGACCTTGTTGTTGTGCCGGGATGCCATGAGATCCACTTCCGGAGTGCCCCACTTGCGGCAGATTGACCGAAACACCGCCGGATGCAGGGCACACTCACCGCTGTCCACGGTTTGACGGCTGAGATAATCTGCCTCCCAGTTTTCTACGCCTGGGATGTGGACTGCGGATATGGTGGACTTGGAGTCCTCCGTCGACTGAAGGATGCGTTGTACCTCCAACATTGCCAGGCGGCTGCGAGTCCCGCCCTGGTGATTGATGTAGGCAACCGCTGTCGCGTTGTCTGACTGGACTCGAATGTTCTTGCCCGCCAACAGGTGGTGAAAGGCTTCGAGAGCTAGGAGCACAGCTCTGATTTCCAGAACATTGATCGAGAGGGCTGATTCGGACGGAGTCCAAGTGCCCTGTGCTCGGTGGTGGAGAAACACTGCTCCCCAGCCGGACAGACTGGCGTCCGTGGTGAGAATTACCCAAGACGGGATCAGAAAAGAGCGTTCCTGGGATAGAGAGAGGGGCCGAAGCCACCACTGAAGAGAGCTCTTGGTCTGTGGCGACAGAGTCACTAGCCTGTGCAAGGAAGAGGTCCGCTTGTCCCAACAGCGGAGAATGTCCAGCTGCAGAGGACGCAGATGTAACTGGGCAAAGGGAACCGCTTCCATTGACGCCACCATCTGACCCAGTACCTGCATGAGGTGCCTGATGGAATGACGGTGGGCCCGCAACAGAGAGCGCACCGCCCAATGAAGGGACTGCTGTTTGACTAAGGGCAGCTTGACAAGTGCCGGCAGAGTCTCGAATTGCATCCCTAGGTACGTGAGTTTCTGGGTCGGGGTCAGAGTGGACTTTGGCAGATTGACAAGCCGCCCGAATTGGACAAGCGTGGCAAGAGTGAGCGAGACACTCCGCTGACAGTCTGCACTGGATGAAGCCTTGACTAGAAGGTCGTCCAGGTAAGGAATCACTGCCAACCCCTGGAGGTGCAGAACCGCAACCACTGCTGCCATGACCTTGGTGAATACTCGAGGTGCCGTGGCTAGCCCGAAGGGGAGAGCCACGAATTGGAAGTGTTCCTCCCCGATTACAAAACGGAGCCAACGCTGGTGTGAAACTGCAATTGGCACATGCAAATAGGCATCTTTGATGTCGATGGATGCAAGAAAATCTCCCTGGGTCATTGAGGCAATGACTGATCGCAGAGATTCCATGCGAAAGTGCCGCACCTGAACATGCTTGTTGAGAAGCTTGAGATCCAGGATGGGCCGGAAGGAACCGTTCTTTTTGGGGACTAGGAAGAGGTTTGAGTAGAAACCTCTGAACCGTTCCCGAGCGGGAACCGGTACAATCACTCTGTTGGCCTGCAAGGATGCCACGGCCTGTGAGAAGGCGGCGGCCTTGGAGCAGGGGGGAGTGGACAGAAAAAATCTGTTTGGCGGGCTGGAAGAAAATTCTATCCTGTAGCCGTGCGAGATGATATCCCGCACCCACTGGTCGGAGACGTGTTGAAACCACACGTCGCCAAAGTGGGAGAGCCTGCCACCGACTAAGGACGTTGCTGGCGCGGCCCGATAGTCAAGAGGAGGCTGCCTTGGTGGCAGCGGCTCCTCCGTTCTTCGGAGGACGAGGCTTCGTGCGCCAGTTGGGTTTTCAATCCTTAGCTGAGTTAGTGGACGAGGCTGAGGGCTTAGAGGAGGACCAGTTAGAGGAACAAAAGGACCGAAATCTCGACTGGTTCCTGCCCTGGACAGGTTTCCTGGTTTTAGTTTGTGGCAAGGAAGTACTCTTCCCGCCAGTAGCTTTCTTAATGATTTCATCCAGTTGTTCACCGAACAGCCGGGTCCCAGAAAAAGGGAGCCCAGCTAGAAACTTCTTGGAAGCAGCGTCTGCTTTCCACTCACGAAGCCACAAGATCCTGCGGATCGCGAGGGAATTAGCGGAGGCTACCGCTGTGCGGTGAGACGCCTCCAAAATGGCAGACATAGCATAGGATGAAAAAGCCGAAGCTTGGGAAGTTAAGGCAACCATTTCGGGCATAGAGTCCCTAGTGAGGGAGTGCATCTCCGCCAGAGAAGCAGAGATGGCCTGAAGAGCCCACACTGCTGCAAAGGACGGGGAGAAAGAGGCCCCTGCCGCTTCATATACAGATTTGGCCAGAAGGTTAACCTGGCGGTCAGTGGAGTCCTTAAGAGAGGTGCCATCCGCCACAGACACAACTGTCCGGGCTGAGATTCTAGACACCGGAGGATCTACCTTTGGTGACTGAGCCCACTCCTTGACCACCTCAGGTGGAAAAGGAAAACGGTCATCAGAGGTACGCTTAGGAAAGCGTTTGTCAGGGCAGGCCCTGGGTTTGGTCACAGTGGCCTGAAAACTGGAGTGGTTAAAAAACGTACTCCTTGCTCTCTTAGGTGAGGTAAACTGGTGTTTTTCTACCAAAGAAGCTTGTTCGTCTGACACTGGTGGATTAAGGTCCAGTACGGAGTTAATGGACGCAATCAAGTCACTAACATCCGCATCACTTTCAGATAGATCAATGGGGTACATAGACGTAGCGTCTGAGCCCACAGTAAAGGCATCCTCCTCGCCTTGCGATTCAGCACGTGAATCAGAGCCGTGGGACGAGGAAGGAGAAGAGTCCCTGCGTCTCCGTTTAGGAGGACGGGGTCTGGGATCAGATGAAACATACTCTGTGAGCTCTGCAGAGCGAGTCGGAGCAGCAGAGGCACCCTGAGAAGGGGGCTGATGCATGGTTAGCAGAGTCCGTGACAGCTGTCCCATGGAGTCGGCAAAGGACTGGGAGATAGCTTTAGAAAACGATGCTACCCAAGCCGGGGGTTCAGCCACCGGGGCTGGAGCAGCCGAAGGGACCACTGGGGAGACTCCAGGCTGAGGCACCACCACGGTAGAGCAGGCATCACAGTGTGGATATGTGCTCGGTTCGGGCAGTATGAGCTTACATGCAGTGCATATAGAGTAAAGCTTTGCAGCCTTGCTCCTAGTGACAGACATGCTGCTGAGGTGGAGGCTCTGTAGTAAAGAATTCACTCCTTCAGAAAGACCCCCAGAGAGTGTATAAAAGTCCACAACCAGAGGTTGTGGCTTACCAGGCCGTTTTTGTGTGCCCTCCGGATTCCCAGCTTGGACCCCCAGACAGCTTGCAGAGCTGCAGCAGCCAGCGCCGATCAGTGTGAAAACGCTGAGAAAATGGCGCTGGAGTGAGGAGGGGGGGCGGGGGTTAATCCAAGAGCGGGAACCGGAGGGCTAAGGAGAAATACAGGGGAGGGAAACATCTCCCCAGAGAGGAGTGTCCTCCCCTCTGCTGAACGGCCGGTGGGCGGCGCCGCACTGTCCCCCTGCATGACTGACATGCAGGGGAAGAGAAACGAAAGTAGGCCGCGGCCGAAGCCAGGGCCTAAATTTATCCATGCGGCCGACGAGCAGGCACCCTCGGCGCGGTTCTCAGGAAAAAACCAGAGAACCGGCCGGAAATCACAGCAAAGGAACCCCTGGTGCCGCCATGCTCAAATAACACACTCTCCCCACACAAGGGACCCCTGAATAACGTCTCATATACTTAGCTTTTTGAGACGCAGGGCCATGTCCCTGAGGGATGAGCGCTCCGTCCAGCAGGGGCCTGAAAGGGCTGCGGATGGAGACCGGTCTCCTGCAGAGCAGTGAGAACCGTGAAGGCTCCCACTTCAAGCCAGAGCCAAAGGGGATGGTGAAGGAGCGCGGCATGGAAGGCTCCCGCCTTGAGATCAACCTTAACAGCACCGCCGACACAAAGGGGTGAGAAGGGACATGCCGGGAGTCCAGGATGGACCCGCTTTTCTTCCAATTCTTTAATTAAAAATCAAAAGAGGATGCATGTGTGTGTGACCTCCTGAACACAAAGCATTGAACTGGTTGGATTCTGTCATCCAGGGGGTGTATATGCTCGGAGGGAGGAGCTACACTTTTTAGTGTAGTACTTTGTGTGTCCTCCGGAGGCAGAAGCTATACACCCATGGTCTGGGTCTCCCATAAGGAACGATGAAGAAATAAAGAAAATAAGAATAAAGCATGCGCGTTATAACAATAACAGCCCACAGCCACTCAGGATTGTCACATCCATTAGATGTGACAATCCTGGCACTTTACCCGATTCTTCCCGATTCCCCTGGTGCGGTGGCAATCAGGCTAATAAGGGGTTAATAACAGCTCACATCTGCCACTAAGCCCTAGATTAGCAATGGCAGGGTCTATGAAAACCCTACCCCCATTACTAATCTGTAAGTGAAAAGAAATAAACACAAACACAAAATAAGATAAAAACAACACCCTCTTTCACTCCTTTATTAACCCCAAAAACACCCAGGTCTGATGTAATCCACACGAGGTCCCATAACGATTCCAGCTCTGCTACATCTGAAGTGACAGCGCATAGAATATGACCACCCGCTGTGATCTTAAGGCAGAGAATGAGTCGCAGCGATGTGTGGTGACGTAACGTAGGTTATTTGCGGTCACAGCTGGAGGTGCCCATTGTCATCCACCTATGATCGCAGGTAACCTGACCTCAAGTGACCTCATTGAACTGAGTGACCACTACTGGGTTGGGTTTGTTATTCGGTATGAATACACAAATGTAGAAATGATTGGATTTGAACAATCCGAACCCGAATATTTTAGCATTCGCCCATATCTAGTCATCACTAATGATAATTTTAAGGATGTCTAAAACTGATCAACTGGGAAAAGGTTGTTGCATTACTCGTAAATCAAATGCCATGTCCTTCAATTTGTCCAATTATTAATACCAGGTTTTGGTTAAAATGAGGCTACCATTTCAAGGTTCATTTTTCATCAAGGAGAAACTAAGCTGAAAATCTATCTTTTGAACCATGTGCATTGAATATTTTTTTGGTATGGTATCAGAGGACTCAGGAAGGAAAAATGTATGTAACAAAATTAAAACATTGTCGTCCATTTGGCTTATCCCTAATCTATTAATTTTACATCTAGGTGGTAAGATAGATGACATCTTTATTATCTTGAGAAGTACCGGTCCTGAACTGCAGAGCTTCATGACTTGGTTGAACAATAACCCATATAACATCAAACTAACCTATAAGGCAGATCGGGAGGCAATTGATTTTCTGGACTATAATATAAAAATGGGGTACCAGACAGAAAAGGGTACTCCACGGGTACAATTATTATCAACAAGTAAGAGGGAAGAATCTTTTCTCTTTCGTTTCATTGGGGGACACAGGACCGTGGGTTATGCTGCTGCTGTCACTAGGAGGCTGACACTAAGTAGACAAAAAATGTTAGCTCCTCCCTAGCAGTATACACCCTGAGCCGGAGGCGGACTCAAATCAGTTTTTGCTTAGTGTCGTAGGAGGCTGATGTGGGCCATCTCGGCCCCCCTCAGCTACATTTTTCTTGCGTATTTGTCATTTTTTTCGGCGACGCTCATCGCTCTCATTCTCCTTTTTCTCTGTTTCTGCAGGTGTCGCCTATGTTCACCCTCATTCCCTCCAGCCCTGTGGGTACTACTCCCCAGGGTCGCAGAGGTTTGAGGTGTCGGGCCCTCTCCCCCGTCCATTCCCGTGGTACCACTCCCGGGAGTGCATGTGGGGCAGATCCTACATGGGCACCCCTGATCCACCGTGCGGTATTACTCCAAAGGGCGCACAGGGACAAGCTAAAGAGGTTGGACCCCCGCAGCGTTTTCACCTTTTCGGATGGGGCCCACATCGCTGCCTACAGTCGCAGAAGAGCTTCTTCCCTCCATCAGGCGTCCACCTCTCTGCCTCTCTAGACGCCTCTCCCCGCGTCCCTGAAGCCCACAGCCTTACCTTCAGGTGTGCGCTGCACACAGGCAAGTGCAGAGCCCACTGCCTGCACACCGGACCATCCCTGGAGCGGCACCGCAGATGTCAGGTAGGACAGTCTCTCCCCTACCTTCTCCCCCTCGGGCGGCTGAAAATTTAAGCCCCGGTCTCGGCCTAGTCTCCCTGCGTCCCAGCCACGCCCCCCGCTGCAACGGTATTGGCTTGCCGGCCGTTCCGCCCCCGACTCCGCCCACCGCTCAGCCTCCAGGCATCACAGTGTGGGCGGTGGATGCCCTGTTTCCCGCCCTCATACGGCCCCTCCCCCAGCCAACTCCAGCTTCTCTTCACCATCTTGTTCTGCCTCCCAGTCTGCCTGTGTAGCCCAGCTTATCTATTAGCAGAGTTGCTTCTAGGTACTTTTGCAATGGCCTCATTTTGTATGATGAGGTCTTGAGAACTATAAGCTTTGTTACACAGGTAGATTAGCTTTAATCTGTCACTTTATGTGGATGCAAGGCAGAGTGTACATTGTCTTATAATAATAATGATAAATGCTTCCCCTTAGCAAGGTTTACTTATATAGGAAGGTTTGTGCTTAGATGTGGGTCAATTTAGCTCATTATGCTATCAATCAGCTATCTTGAGACAGAAAAAGAGAATTTTGTTACTTACCGTAAATTCTTTTTCTTATAGTTCCGTCATGGGAGACCCAAACCATGGGTGTATAGCTTCTGCCTCCGGAGGACACACAAAGTACTACACTCAAACGTGTAGCTCCTCCCTCTTAGCATATACACCCCCTGCTAGCCAGTCCTAGCCAGTTTAGTGCAAAAGCTGAAGGAGGACATCCACTCACAAGTAGAGACAGAGTAAAACCCGGAACAACCGGAACCTCTGTCTGCAACAACAACAGCCGGTGAAGACACACGGAACAAGAAACCTGCCAACAGGCAATAGGGAGGGTGCTGGGTCTCCCATGACGGAACTATAAGAAAAAGAATTTACGGTAAGTAACAAAGAAGGGAATTTTGTTACTTACCGTAAATTCCTTTTCTTCTAGCTCCTATTGGGAGACCCAGACGATTGGGTGTATAGCACTGCCTCCGGAGGCCACACAAAGCATTACACTTAAAAGTGTAAGGCCCCTCCCCTTCTGGCTATACACCCCCAGTGGGATCACTGGCAGCTCAGTTTTAGTGCTAAAGCAAGAAGGAGGAAAGCCAATAACTGGTTCAAACAAATTCACTCCGAAGTAACATCGGAGAACTCAAAACCATTGAACATGAACAACATGTGTACCCGAAAACAACCAAAAATCCCGAAGGACAACAGGGCGGGTGCTGGGTCTCCCAATAGGAGCTAGAAGAAAAGGAATTTACGGTAAGTAACAAAATTCCCTTCTTCTTCGGCGCTCCATTGGGAGACCCAGACGATTGGGACGTCCAAAAGCTGTCCCTGGGTGGGTAGAGAAGAAGGGAATTTTGTTACTTACCGTAAATTCCTTTTCTTCTAGCTCCTATTGGGAGACCCAGACGATTGGGTGTATAGCACTGCCTCCGGAGGCCACACAAAGCATTACACTTAAAAGTGTAAGGACCCTCCCCTTCTGGCTATACACCCCCAGTGGGATCACTGGCTGCTCAGTTTTAGTGCTAAAGCAAGAAGGAGGAAAGCCAATAACTGGTTCAAACAAATTCACTCCGAAGTAACATCGGAGAACTGAAAACCATTGAACATGAACAACATGTGTACCCGAAAACAACCAAAAATCCCGAAGGACAACAGGGCGGGTGCTGGGTCTCCCAATAGGAGCTAGAAGAAAAGGAATTTACGGTAAGTAACAAAATTCCCTTCTTCTTCGGTGCTCCATTGGGAGACCCAGACGATTGGGACGTCCAAAAGCTGTCCCTGGGTGGGTAGAGAAATACCTCATGTTAGAGCTGCAAAGACAGCCCTCCCCTACGGGGAGGCAACTGCCGCCTGCAGGACTCTTCTACCTAGGCTGGCGTCCGCCGAAGCATAGGTATGCACCTGATAATGTTTGGTGAAAGTGTGCAGACTCGACCAGGTAGCTGCCTGGCACACCTGTTGAGCCGTAGCCTGGTGTCGTAATGCCCAGGACGCACCCACGGCTCTGGTTGAGTGGGCCCTTAGCCCTGAAGGAACCGGAAGCCCAGCAGAACGGTAGGCTTCAAGAATTGGTTCTTTGATCCATCGAGCCAGGGTGGCTTTGGAAGCCTGCGACCCTTTGCGCTTACCAGCGACAAGGACAAAGAGTGCATCGGAACGGCGCAGGGGCGCCGTGCGGGAAATGTAGATTCTGAGTGCTCTCACCAGATCTAACAAATGTAAATCCTTCTCATACCGATGAACTGCATGAGGACAAAAGGAAGGCAAGGAGATATCCTGATTTAGATGAAAAGAGGATACCACCTTAGGGAGAAACTGAATGGGGCGCAGCACTACCTTGTCCTGGTGGAAGACCAGGAAAGGAGCCTTGGATGACAGCGCTGCTAGCTCAGACACTCTCCGAAGAGATGTGATCGCTACCAGAAAAGCCACTTTCTGTGATAGTCGAGAAAGTGAAACATCCCTCAGAGGCTCGAAAGGCGGCTTCTGGAGGGCAACTAGTACCCTGTTCAGATCCCATTGATCTAACGGCCGCTTGT
Organism: Anomaloglossus baeobatrachus; assembly: GCF_048569485.1. Taxonomy (NCBI): domain Eukaryota; kingdom Metazoa; phylum Chordata; class Amphibia; order Anura; family Aromobatidae; genus Anomaloglossus; species Anomaloglossus baeobatrachus. The sequence continues at coordinate 525,692 of NW_027445052.1, forward strand.
ACGGGGGTACGATATGACAAACCCCCTGCAGGAACGTGCGCACCTTAGAAAGTCGTGCTAGACGCTTCTGAAAAAAGACGGATAGCGCCGAGACTTGCCCTTTAAGGGAGCCGAGCGACAAACCTTTTTCTAACCCAGATTGCAGGAAAGAAAGAAAAGTCGGCAATGCAAATGGCCAGGGAGACATTCCCTGAGCAGAGCACCAGGATAAGAATATCTTCCACGTTCTGTGGTAGATCTTAGCAGACGTGGGCTTCCTAGCCTGTCTCATGGTGGCAACGACCCCTTGGGATAATCCTGAAGACGCTAGGATCCAGGACTCAATGGCCACACAGTCAGGTTCAGGGCCGCAGAATTCCGATGGAAAAACGGCCCTTGGGACAGTAAGTCTGGTCGGTCTGGTAGTGCACACGGTTGGCCGACCGTGAGATGCCACAGATCCGGGTACCACGACCTCCTCGGCCAGTCTGGAGCGACGAGTATGACGCGGCTGCAATCGGATCTGATCTTGCGTAGCACTCTGGGCAGGAGTGCCAGAGGTGGAAACACATAAGGGAGCCGGAACTGCGACCAATCTTGCACCAAGGCGTCTACCGCCAGAGCACTTTGATCGCGAGACCGCGCCATGAAAGTCGGGACCTTGTTGTTGTGCCGAGACGCCATTAAGTCGACGTCCGGCACCCCCCAGCGGCAACAGATTTCCTGAAACACGTCCGGGTGAAGGGACCACTCCCCTGCGTCCATACCCTGGCGACTGAGGAAGTCTGCTTCCCAGTTTTCCACGCTGTGATACCAATGTGATATGACTGAAAGAATGTGTGATTAGATAGGAATCAAATCATAATCATAAGATAGGAGTGATCCCAGATATTATTTGATCCATCAATAATTCAGTATCAAAGAAGATGTCCTTTGGAGGGCCAAAATGATGACCAAGGAATATATGTCTTGAAGCAGTTGAAGATAAAGGAAGTAACATTTACAGTTCCACTTACAGGAAACTTGTGGTTAGCTTAAAGACAGTTTTAAGGATGAAATTTACGGCTCATTGCAATATTTCACTAACACTGGTCAAACTGTGGTCAGCCAGTTGTCAACTGACAGGATGTGCTGGTAATGTGCAGAAAGCTGCCGTTACCTACAACATTTTGTGGTCAAGTTACATGAACATGACTCAGCTGTCATATGCTGGTGACCATTTAGACACAACCTACAATATTTTCCTATAAAATATACACGGAACTCGCTTAAGGTAGGGAAATACCTTCCAGGACATTGAAGTGTACGTACTCACTGTTCCTGTGATGCCATGCCATGTTGATTCCTTATCTTAACTCGAGTTCCCTCCGATGTGAAAGGATTGCTACAACATAACGGTAATGTTGATGCATATTTCTGTTATTGTATAAGTTTCTATGACTATAAGATTCTAAATGCCTATGTACCATTGATTATATTCATGTGCTATTAAAATAAATAGTATCTTGCTATAAAGAATATTAGTATTCGTGCCTGATTAGGATATCAGTGAGCGCTTCGTAAGTACGGGCTTTCAGCCCCCTTTTTAGTAGAATTTAGCAAGACATAAATTGGCGTAGTCGGCAGGATTACTTCTATTAGAAGTAATTAACGAATTTTTGTAATTTAGAAGTTAAAAACATATATTTGGCAAATTTCCAGATATTTTTCAATCTTTTTGCATAGTGTCAAAATGTTCAGAAAACGTAAGGATAATGTTAAGGAGGTTGTTGTGGAGATCCCCGGCTGGACTGAGGCTCCCTACAATCTTATAGCACATGAATTGGTCAATTGTGGATTGGCAGAACAATGGCAGAATAAGCTCAAGGGTAGTGAGATTACTGATGTTGTTAATGTACTCAGTGGTGTCCCTGTGAAAGCAGGTGATGTAGTGTCTTTAGGACGGCGCATCTGGATTTTGGCAAGTGCATATCGCGAGATGCATGAGCGTAATCTAAAGATGCAAAAGAAATGTTCCCAAATGGAACAAAAGATGATAGAATTAGGTGGCCAGAAAACAGTTCTGGAATGTAATACCAGACTGTTGAAGGATAAATTGGAACATTATCAGAATGTGGCAGAAAAAGCTGCCGTAAAAATCGCTCAAAATAAGTACAAGAAAAGAAGAGGAAAAGTAAATAAAACCAAAGTACATAAAAGTATCGCCTCAGCTTCTGTAAACTGGGATCCCGATACTTGGGATGGGGATGTGTGGGATTCATCTTCATCATCTGATGAGGAGGATTACCATAAAGGGAAGATTCAGGCTAATCCCGTGAGGAGGCGCTTAGAGAGGACAGAGAATGAGATCATCCGGGAACATGTCCGGGATGGTCAGGGGAATCTGCAATATGACGAAGATGGTAATGCCATCACAAATGAGAGAACGATTCCTCATGTAAAAAATCGAGTAACCATTGAAGATTACTCTCAGGGAGAAGTTGATAGCATTTTAACACAGTTTAGACAAAAACCAGGAGAAGGAGAAATTCCCTGGTTGGTCAGGGTGCACGATCTCGGAGGAGGTGGAGTGCACTTTGACGCCGGAGACGTGGCAAAATTTGTCACCATGTCTCGGGACCCAGTAATTCAGAGATCAATAAAAAATTATTTTGTTGATCATAATGAGCATGGTACTCAAAACTTAATCATGATCTTAGCCCATGCTTTTCTGGACAAATACCCATCAGAAGCAGACTTTCCTATCAATGATAAACCTTGGTATACCTTAAAAGATGGTATGGAAAGGCTGAAGGAAGAGGCAATGAGAAATGCTCTTCCTCTTTTGGGAATGGATGATGATTATCTCCAGTACCCATTAACAGCCAGCATAAGAAATAGGCTGGTTAAACATGCTCCTCCAGCATATAAAACAGTTATTTTAACCTTAACTGTAGCACTGACTGGAGAATCGGTGTAGTTCTAGGGAGGATGAGGGAGTTACAGGATATGGGACAGTGGGATAAATCATCCCCTGGAGGCCATGTTGGTAACAGTAAGCCAAACAATCCTGATTGGAAAGGGAAATCAGTAGGGGAGGCCCCACGGGTGTCTCGCAAAGACATGTTCCAGGCTTTGCTTAAAGCCGGGATCAATAAGGAAAGGATTGATGGAAAGGAGACAGGAGAATTATGGAAGTTGTACAAACAGAAAGTTCTATCTGCAAAGAAAGTGACCACTACAAATATGGAAGGGGGTTCAAAAACCCCCAAGGTAAAGAAATCAGAGGGAAAAGGGGAAAAAACCCCAAAGAAAGTGTCTTGGGAAGATTTTCAGTCAGTTTATCCATGGGAAGAACTGGCTGCAGCCGTGGCCACAAAGGTCACGGAAGGAAGGGGTAATGCACAGACTGAAGTCTGTGTAAATGAAAGTTCAGAAGGAAGTGATTTACTATAGGTAGCCAGCCAAGCCCCCCTAATGATAAAAAGGGACGAACGTCCCTACGTCAATCTTAGCATACATTGGAAAGGGGGAAATGTTCAAAGAGTCCCAGCTTTGATTGACACGGGGGCGGAGGCTACTTTAATTCATGGAAACCCAGAAAAAATAAAAGGACCTAGAGTAAAAATTGCTGGACTAGGTGGTCAAGTGATCACTGGGGTTCAGACACAGGTAGCTTTGAAGATAGGTAATTTACCTATCAAGAAGTATACGGTGCTGGTAGTTCCTATACCAGAATATATTTTGGGAATTGATGTCCTAAAAGGGATGACTCTTAATCTAACAGAAGGAAAATTCTCCTTTGGGATTAAGTCTTGTCATAAGGAAATGCGACCAGTGGTGGTGGGCAAAGTCAAAATGCCCCCTGTACATGTGCCTCCAGCTACAAAAATGGTAGCTATGAAACAATATCGAATACCAGGAGGTCACAGAGAGATAGGAGAAACCATTAAGGAATTGGTAGAAACTGGGGTAATGCGCCCTACTACTACCACATGGAATAATCCTGTCTGGCCAGTTAAAAAGAGTGATGGCTCCTGGCGCATGACAGTTGATTATAGGGAGTTAAACAAGAATACTCCTCCCTTGACAGCTGCAGTTCCGGATACAATAACGATTGTGGAAAATATTCAGACTCACTCCGGAACTTGGTATGCAGTAATTGATTTGGCAAATGCTTTCTTTACTATACCTATAGAAGAGAAGGCTCAAGATCAATTTGCATTCACTTGGTTAGGAAGACAATATACCTTTACCAGGTTACCCCAAGGATGGCTACATAGCCCCACAATCTGTCACCGGACGGTGGCAGAGCATTTGGATGGATTTGATCTACCATCAGAAATGCAGATCTCACATTATATCGATGATATAATGATACAAGGACAAGATGAGCAAAGTGTGAAAGATCAATTGACAAAACTGATTGCTCATATGAGAAGTAAAGGATGGGAAATCAATGATGCCAAGGTTCAAGGACCGTCTCAGGTGGTAAAATTTCTTGGGATTCAGTGGAACAAGGGGCACAGAGAGATCTTGCCCAATGCCAGACAGAAAATTATTAATTTCCCGGTCCCTAAATCCAAACAAGAGACTCAGTCTTATATTGGATTGTTTGGTTTTTGGAGACAACATATCCCTCATTTGGGACAAATGTTGGCTCCTTTGTACAAAGTAACGAGGAAAAAATATGAGTTCCACTGGGGAGAGGAACAGCAAAATGCGTTTGAGATGGTCAAGGAAGCGATACAACAAGCCGTGGATCTATGGCCAATGTTGTCAGGACCCGTGGAGCTGCATGTGTCAGTTCAACATATGTATGCCAATTGGTCACTTTGGCAAAAACAAGGGGGAAAAAGAGTTCCTCTTGGATTTTGGAATAGAAAATTACCAGATGCTGGAGAAAAATACACTCCTTTTGAACAGCAATTGTTAGCTTGTTATTGGGCTCTGGTAGAGACCGAACAATTAACCATTGAACATGAGGTATTGCTGAGACCAGCAATACCCATAATGCAGTGGGTGTTGTCCAATCCTAAAACCAATAGGGTGGGGCATGCTCAGGAGCAAAGTATCATTAAATGGAAATGGTACATTTCAGAAAGGGCCAAGAAGGGAGAAGGCGGGATCGCCACTCTACATGAGAAAGTGGCAGAGGTAGCTGAGGAAACATCTTTTCCCAGCAAAGCTGCCATGCTAGAGGAGTCCCCGGTGAAGTGGGGGAAAGCATATGAAGATTTAACTGAACCACAACAAACACATGCATGGTTCACAGACGGATCAGCCCGTTATGTGAGTGGGAAAAGGTTGTGGAAAAGTGTTGCATATAATCCCAGATTGGAAAAATTTCTGTCAGTAGAAGGGGAAGGCAAAAGTAGTCAATATGCAGAACTCTATGCCATATTCTTGGCATTATCTTTTGAACAAGGAAAAGAGTGTCATCTTTTTACTGATTCCTGGTCAGTAGCAAATGGATTAGCCACATGGATGATGGGATGGAAAAAACACAATTGGTTAATTCATGGAAAAGAGATTTGGGGCAAGGAAGTGTGGCAAGAGATTGAAGAGATTATTCAATTTACCAAGACCACTGTATTTCATGTCGATGCTCATGTCCCTACTAACTCACTTGAACGTTTGTTTAATTCAGAAGCAGATAAAGCAGCAGCCATCAGACAAGTCAGTCCAACAGGTGACAAGGAAAAAGAGGCATGGTTGCAAGGTACAGCTGTTTGGGCACACCAGAAAAGTGGACATTTGGGAGAAAAAGCCACTTACAGGTGGGCTCAGGAAAGGGGTGTGCCTCTTACTCTTGATATCATTAAAGAAACCATTCTACACTGTCCAGTGTGCCAACATTCACAAAAGAGGGAGGTTCCACATACAGTAATGGGACACATAGGTCGAGGACAATTACCTGCACAAATTTGGCAGATGGATTTCATTGGTCCATTGCCAGAAAGTAGAGGGTGTAAATACGTCTGCACTGCAGTAGACACATACTCAGGTTTGATGGTGGGTTTTCCCTGTAAGGCAGCAACCCAGTGGAGTACTGAGAGAACTTTAGAAATCATCACTCAATACTATGGAGTTCCATTGCAGGTACAATCAGATAATGGTTCTCATTTTACTGGCCAGAAGATAAAAGATTATGCCCAAGAACATAACATTCAATGGGTGTATCATATGCCATACTATCCCCAGGCTGCTGGTCTGGTGGAAAGAATGAATGGGTTGTTGAAATCCACCTTGAAAAAAGTAAATCAATCAGACAAACAGTATGGACAATGGAGAGACAATCTCAGTGAAGCCCTACAGATAATAAACAATAGACCTATCACAGATTCTATGACTCCTCTCATGAGGATGTTGACACCAAATCTTACTATTCATGAGGCACACGTAGTGAGTACAATCATTTACTGGAAAGTGGAAGAAGAGGCAAAACTCCCAGAAAGAGTGACACCTTATTCAGCAGGTTTAGACCTCAGTACCTTGGAAACTGTCGTGGTACCCCCAGGTAAGGTAAAACCAATTTCAACAGGATTGGGTTGCCAGATGCCAAAGGATCATTATGGTCAAATAGCCACTCGTTCTAGTTTAGCGTTAAAAGGAGCCATAGTGGTGGGAGGGGTAATAGATGCAGATTATCAGGGAGAAATCAAGGTACTGATGTTAAATTTGGGAAATGAACCTTTGATCTTGGTGAAACACCAGAAGGTGGCTCAGATGTTGATAATTCCAATAAACTTGTCTGAGATAAGAGAAGGAACTGCCCCAGTAGAATTAACAATACGGGGTACTAAAGGTTTTGGATCCTCTAATATTACAAATGTAGGAGCAAAAATATGGATTCAAAACCTCCAAGGACCGCCCTCAGAGGCAGAGGTAATAGCGGTCGGAAAAGATCGTACTCTCCTGATAATGAGACCAGGAGTGGAGAAGTGGGAATATGTCCCACAAGAAAAATGTTATTTACGAGAATAATAGTGTATCTTTATTTGCAGATGGTGTTGTAAATAAGCGGAATCCATAGTATCGGTTACTGGGAAGAGCTCGATAGTGAGGAGATGGAGAAATTCCTGTGTTTGATGTTTGCCTCTTTGGTCGTTGGATGGACAAGTCTACATCAGGAGAAACCTGTGGCGAATAAATTTCTGATGCACCATCACATTTTAACGGATGCGCTGAACAGTAGTCAACACACAGATTGCTGGATCTGTACACATTCTCCGGTTACAGCCACCAGTATCCCTTATCTGGCTATCCCGGTATCGATGGAGGAAATCCTAAAGTGGAAAAGTTGTTCTGATCAACTTGCTGATAAAGACACTCGGAATGTTCGACTATGGAATACTACAGTACCCATTCCCGTAGTGGGATGGATCAATCTTCCATGGTGGCAAGGCAATTTGAGTGGAACAATCACCAATTTACAATATCTGGCTTTTAAGGGAGGAATTTGGGTACCAAGAAATAAGACTGGACTGACTAACCTGGGATTCATCCCTATGGAGAATATAAAAATAAGTTTTGGGACAACTGTAGATACATTAGATGCTTTTAAACCCAGCTTAGTGGAAAGAACAATTCATGATATGCTATGGCCTTATGCCAATATGTTCATAAATGGGACTAGTGAAACTTGTAGTAACATATCGGGAAATTTAATGTGTAATGATTACTCTGAATATCGAGCAAATGATCCGACCTGTAATAACCCTAATGTAGGATACTGTAGCCCAATTGGACAACAGCCCGGGTGGTGTTTGTTATCAAATGTTAGTATTTTCGTTGATTTGGTTCATCGTTTAGTTTTGCAACATTCGGCTTTATGGGATTTACCTAGAGGAATGTATTGGGTATGTGGGTATAATGCCTATAAATGGCTCCCAGTAGGAGTCAAGGGAAGCTGTACTTTAGCTCGTTTGACCCCAGCTACCTTTATAGTACCTTATGATCAATTAGATGCTCAGGTTTTGCCAAAACACATGATATTCAAGAGAGCTGCAGATAATAAACCAAGGGAATCAGGGCGACCCCATGTGGTACAAATGGGAACAGCGAATAAGATTTTCAGTACTTTTTTCCTATATCCAATGATAATGCAAATGTGGGATAAATTAGTAGAGTCTACTGATTATCTGGATGATCAAATTTTTGCAGTTTTGGATATAGTAAACACCTCTGTAGCTGTACAGCAGCAGTTGATTATAGTTACTAACCAGCATACTTTGGTACTTGATTACCTAACAGCAGCCCAAGGGGGTATGTGTCAGATAATAGGCCCCGCCTGTTGCCATTACATAGATCCTAAAGGACAGCTACAATTACGAGCAAAGTTAAATGACATACAAAAATTAAGAGATAAATATCAAAAAGATAATGATGTAAATAAAGATAGTTGGTGGGCGAATACCTTTTCCTTCCTAAACCCTGCAAATTGGTTTAAGGGGTTAGGAGGATGGGTAATGGGGCTTTTGCAGGGAGTTTTTCAGATAATATTGCTTTTAGTTTTAATATACATAGTAGTGAAAGTGATTATATTTGTGATTCAAGTTTATCCAAACAAACCAAGAAATCAAAATCTGTGGCAAAGTCAATGTTAGTGTCCTATTAAAAGCGATATTTCTTGGTTATGGTATGGTATATTCCGAGTGATCTTCTTCTAGTGGAATACTGATGATGGAAAATAATCCCTGGGATCAAGGACCGATTGTGATACCAATGTGATATGACTGAAAGAATGTGTGATTAGATAGGAATCAAATCATAATCATAAGATAGGAGTGATCCCAGATATTATTTGATCCATCAATAATTCAGTATCAAAGAAGATGTCCTTTGGAGGGCCAAAATGATGACCAAGGAATATATGTCTTGAAGCAGTTGAAGATAAAGGAAGTAACATTTACAGTTCCACTTACAGGAAACTTGTGGTTAGCTTAAAGACAGTTTTAAGGATGAAATTTACGGCTCATTGCAATATTTCACTAACACTGGTCAAACTGTGGTCAGCCAGTTGTCAACTGACAGGATGTGCTGGAAATGTGCAGGAAGCTGCCGTTACCTACAACATTTTGTGGTCAAGTTACATGAACATGACTCAGCTGTCATATGCTGGTGACCATTTAGACACAACCTACAATATTTTCCTATAAAATATACACGGAACTCGCTTAAGGTAGGGAAATACCTTCCAGGACATTGAAGTGTACGTACTCACTGTTCCTGTGATGCCATGCCATGTTGATTCCTTATCTTAACTCGAGTTCCCTCCGATGTGAAAGGATTGCTACAACATAACGGTAATGTTGATGCATATTTCTGTTATTGTATAAGTTTCTATGACTATAAGATTCTAAATGCCTATGTACCATTGATTATATTCATGTGCTATTAAAATAAATAGTATCTTGCTATAAAGAATATTAGTATTCGTGCCTGATTAGGATATAAGTGAGCACTTCGTAAGTACGGGCTTTCAGCCCCCTTTTTAGTAGAATTTAGCAAGACACACGCCCGGGATGTGAATTCGGATCTGCTTTCCTTCCAGCCACTGCTGGAAAGCTAGTAGGGCCAGATACACTGCCCTGATTTCCAGAACATTGATCTGAAGGGTGGACTCCTGCTGAGTCCACGTACCCTGAGCCCTGTGGTGGAGAAAAACTGCTCCCCACCCTGACAGACTCGCGTCTGTCGTGACTACTGCCCAGGATGGGGGTAGGAAGGATCTTCCCTGTGATAATGAGGTGGGAAGAAGCCACCATTGCAGAGAGTCCTTGGCCGTCTGGGAAAGGGAGACTTCCCTGTCCAGGGATGTTGACTTCCCGTCCCATTGGCGGAGAATGTCCCACTGAAGTGGGCGCAGATGAAACTGCGCAAACGGGACTGCCTCCATTGCTGCCAACATCTTCCCCAGGAAGTGCATGAGGCGCCTTAAGGGGTGCGACTGACCTTGAAGGAGAGACTGCACCCCTGTCTGTAGTGACCGCTGCTTGTCCAGCGGAAGCTTCACTATCGCTGAGAGAGTATGAAACTCCATGCCAAGATACGTTAGTGATTGGGTCGGTGCCAGATTGGACTTTGAAAAGTTGATGATCCACCCGAAAGTCTGGAGAGTCTCCAGCGCAACATTCAGGCTGAGTTGGCATGCCTCTTGAGAGGGTGCTTTTACAAGCAGATCGTCTAAGTAAGGGATCACCGAGTGTCCCTGAGAGTGCAAGATTGCTACCACTGCCGCCATGACCTTGGTGAAAACCCGTGGGGCTGTCGCCAGACCAAATGGCAGAGCTACGAATTGAAGATGGTCGTCTCCTATCACGAAACGTAGAAAGCGTTGGTGCTCTGTAGCAATCGGCACGTGGAGATAAGCATCTTTGATGTCTATCGATGCAAGAAAATCTCCTTGAGACATTGAGGCAATGACGGAGCGGAGGGATTCCATCCGGAACCGCCTGACGTTCACATGCTTGTTGAGCAGCTTTAGGTCCAGAACAGGACGGAATGAGCCGTCCTTTTTTGGCACCACAAAGAGATTGGAGTAAAAACCTTGCCCTTGTTCCGGAAGAGGAACAGGGATCACCACTCCTTCTGCTCTTAGAGAGCCCACCGCCTGCAGAAGGGCATCTGCGCGGTCGGGATGTGGGGAAGTTCTGAAGAACCGAGGCGGAGGACGAGAACTGAACTCTATCCTGTACCCGTGAGACAAAATGTCTGTTACCCACCGGTCCTTGACCTGTGGCAGCCAAATGTCGCAAAAGTGGGAGAGCCTGCCACCGACCGAGGATGCGGAGAGAGGAGGCCGAAAGTCATGAGGCAGCCGGCTTGGAAGCGGTTCCTCCGGTTGCTTTCTTGGGGCGTGAGTGAGCCCGCCAGGCATCTGAGCTCCTTTGCTCCTTCTGAGTCCCTTTGGACGAGGAGAATTGGGGCTTGCCCGAGCCTCGAAAGGACCGAAACCTCGACTGCCACTTCCTCTGTTGAGGTTTGCTTGATCTGGGCTGGGGTAAGGAGGAGTCCTTACCCTTGGACTGTTTAATGATCTCAGCCAATTGCTCACCAAACAGTCTGTCTCCAGATAGTGGCAAGCTGGTTAAACATTTCTTGGAAGCAGAATCTGCTTTCCATTCCTTTAACCACAAGGCTCTGCGCAAAACCACAGAGTTGGCAGACGCCATTGAGGTACGGCTCGTAGAGTCCAGGACAGCGTTGATAGCGTAAGTCGCAAACGCAGACATTTGCGAGGTTAGGGACGCTACTCGCGGCACTGCTGGACGTATGATAGAGTCCACCTGTGCCAGACCAGCTGAAATAGCTTGGAGTGCCCACACGGCCGCGAATGCTGGAGCAAACGACGTGCCGATAGCTTCATAGACAGACTTTAACCAAAGGTCCATCTGTCTGTCATTGGCATCTTTAAGTGAAGCCCCATCTTCCACTGCAACTATGGATCTAGCCGCAAGCCTGGAGATTGGGGGGTCCACCTTTGTACACTGGGTCCAGCGTTTGACCACGTCAGGGGGAAAGGGATAACGTGTATCCTTAAGACGTTTGGAGAAACGCTTGTCTGGATAAGCATGATGTTTCTGGACTGATTCTCTGAAGTCAGAGTGGTCCAGAAAAGTACTCAATTTACGCTTGGGATACCGGAAATGGAACTTCTCCTGCTGTGCAGCTGCCTCCTCTGCTGAAGGGGCTGGGGGAGAAATATCTAACAGTCTATTGATGGCCGCTATAAGGTCATTTACCATAGCGTCACCATCAGGGGTATCTAGATTGAGAGCGGTGTCAGGATTAGATTCCTGATCACCCACCTCTGTCTCCTCATACAGAGCCTCGTCTCGCTGAGACCCTGACCAGTGTGATGACGTCGAGGGTCTTTCCCAGCGAGCCCGCTTAGGCTGCCTGGGACTGTCCTCCGAGTCAGAGTCTTCAGCCTGTGATGCCTGGGACCCCCCTGAAGTACGGATTAGTTCCAACTGAGGGGGACCGGGGGGCATAGACACAGCAGTGTCCATGGTCTGAGTAACTGGCCTGGACTGCAAGGTTTCCAGGATTTTTGTCATAGTCACAGACATCTTATCAGCAAAAACTGCAAATTCTGTCCCTGTCACCGGGGCAGGGTTCACAGGCGTCTCTGCCTGGGCCACTACTACCATAGACTCTGGCTGCCGAAGTGGCACAGGGATTGAACATTGCACACAATGGGGGTCATTGGAACCTGCCGGTAGATTAGCCCCACATGCGGCACAAGCAGTGCATACCGCCTGTGCCTTGGCACCCTTGCGTTTTGCGGATGACATGTTGTTGTCTCCTCAGAGCAATGTAGGGTATAAGCCAAGAAGCGACTGTACAGTGCAATATAAATATATATGGTACAGGGAAAAAATGCACCAAATAACACTGTGGCACTAGTGGGGCCAGCACTTATGTGCAGCTTACCGCCCGCATAAACGCGGGTGTGTGGTCGCCAGAGTCCCTTGTCTGAGTCCCCCAGAGCCTGTGTCCGTTCTCCAGCCAGACTGCATGCAGGAATGGCTGCCGGCGTCCTGTGGAGAGGGGCGGGCCCTGGGCGTGTTGAGACCAAGAGCGGGAAACTTGCGTCCCCACTGTGCCCAGTGAGAGGGCTGGAGTATGTAAATAAGACTCCAGCCCTCGGCGCTGACTATAGAACAGCGTCTCTCCCTTTCCCTGATTGACAGGGTGGGGGCGGGAACGAAGCAGAGCTAGGCCGCAAAAGCCGGGGACTGGATTTATGAGCGCTGCCGCCGTAAAAGCGCGGGCAGCGCGAGTCCCCGGCGCACTACAAGTCCCAGCCGCGCCGCCGCTCCCGGAGCGGCCGGCGCGGTAGTTCCCAAGACATAAAATCACTCAGCTAAGCTGCAGTGACTCTAACGCGAGCGCGCAGCGCTAATGCCCCCGGCGCACTAGCACACCCAGCAAGCCTGAAGTGTGCGTGGCCTGTCTGTGCGGGGACACAGAGTACCTGAACATTGCAGGGCCTTGTCCCTGACTGTACTCAGCTCCTCCAGCAGGGTCTCTGGGTCTGTGGATGGAGCCCGGCCTCAGGGTTTGGAGACCGGTAAGATCCCACTTCCACAGAGCCCCTCAGGGGGATGGGGAAGGAAAGCAGCATGTGGGCTCCAGCCTCCGTACCCGCAATGGGTACCTCAACCTTACAAACCGCAAGTGGGGTGAGAAGGGAGCATGCTGGGGACCCTATATGGGCCCTCTTTTCTTCCATCCGATATAGTCAGCAGCTACTGCTGACTAAACAGTGGAGCTATGCGTGGATGTCTGACCTCCTTCGCACAAAGCTTGAAAACTGAGCAGCCAGTGATCCCACTGGGGGTGTATAGCCAGAAGGGGAGGGGCCTTACACTTTTAAGTGTAATGCTTTGTGTGGCCTCCGGAGGCAGTGCTATACACCCAATCGTCTGGGTCTCCCAATGGAGCGCCGAAGAAATACCTCATGTTAGAGCTGCAAAGACAGCCCTCCCCTACGGGGAGGCAACTGCCGCCTGCAGGACTCTTCTACCTAGGCTGGCGTCCGCCGAAGCATAGGTATGCACCTGATAATGTTTGGTGAAAGTGTGCAGACTCGACCAGGTAGCTGCCTGGCACACCTGTTGAGCCGTAGCCTGGTGTCGTAATGCCCAGGACGCACCCACGGCTCTGGTTGAGTGGGCCTTCAACCCTGATGGAACCGGAAGCCCAGCAACACGGTAAGCTTCAAGAATTGGTTCTTTGATCCATCGCGCCAGGGTGGCTTTGGAAGCCTGCGACCCTTTGCGCTTACCAGCGACAAGGACAAAGAGTGCATCCGAGCGGCTCAGGGGCGCCGTGCGGGAAATGTAGATTCTGAGTGCTCTCACCAGATCTAGCAAATGTAAATCCTTTTCATACCGATGAACTGCATGCGGATAAAAGGAAGGCAAGGAGATATCCTGATTAAGATGAAAAGAGGATACTACCTTGGGGAGAAACTCCTGAATGGGGCGCAGCACTACCTTGTCCTGGTGGAACACCAGGAAGGGAGCCTTAGATGACAGCGCTGCTAGTTCAGACACTCTCCGAAGAGACGTGACCGCTACCAGAAAGGCCACTTTCTGTGAGAGTCGAGAAAGTGAAACCTCTCTCAGAGGCTCGAAGGGCGGCTTCTGGAGAGCAACAAGGACCTTGTTTAGATCCCACGGATCTAACGGCCGCCTGTACGGAGGGACGATATGACAAACCCCCTGCAGGAACGTGCGCACCTGAGAAAGTCGTGCTAGTCGCTTCTGAAAAAACACGGATAGTGCCGAGACTTGCCCTTTAAGGGAGCCGAGCGACAAGCCCTTTTCCAACCCAGATTGCAGGAAGGAAAGAAGGACAGGCAACGCGAATGGCCAGGGGGATACTCCTTGTGCAGAGCACCAGGATAAGAAAATCTTCCACGTTCTGTGGTAGATCTTAGCAGAAGTGGACTTCCTAGCCTGTCTCATGGTGGCCACGACCCCTTGTGATAATCCTGAAGACCCTAGGATCCAGGATTCAATGGCCACACAGTCAGGTTCAGGGCCGCAGAATTCCGATGGAAAAACGGCCCTTGGGACAGTAAATCTGGTCAGTCTGGTAGTGCCCACGGTTGGCCGACCGTGAGGTGCCACAGATCCGGGTACCACGACCTCCTCGGCCAGTCTGGGGCGACGAGTATGACGCGGCCGCAATCGGATCTGATCTTGCGTAGCACTCTGGGCAAGAGTGCCAGAGGTGGAAACACATAAGGGAGCCGGAACTGCGACCAATCTTGCACTAAGGCGTCTGCCGCCAGAGCTCTTTGATCGCGAGACCGCGCTATGAAGGTCGGGACCTTGTTGTTGTGCCGAGACGCCATTAGGTCGACGTCCGGCACCCCCCAGCGGCGGCAGATTTCCTGAAACACGTCCGGGTGAAGGGACCATTCCCCTGCGTCCATGCCCTGGCGACTGAGGAAGTCTGCTTCCCAGTTTTCTACGCCCGGGATGTGAACTGCTGATATGGTGGAAGCTCTGTCCTCCACCCACATCAGAATCCGCCGGACTTCCTGGAAGGCTTGCCGACTGCGTGTCCCTCCTTGGTGGTTGATGTATGCCACCGCTGTGGAGTTGTCCGACTGAATTCGGATCTGCTTTCCTTCCAGCCACTGCTGAAAGGCTAGAAGGGCAAGATACACTGCCCTGATTTCCAGAACATTGATCTGAAGGGTGGACTCCTGCTGAGTCCACGTCCCTTGAGCCCTGTGGTGGAGAAAAACTGCTCCCCACCCTGACAGACTCGCGTCTGTCGTGACCACTGCCCAGGATGGGGGTAGGAAGGATCTTCCCTGTGATAATGATGTGGGAAGAAGCCACCATTGCAGAGAGTCCTTGGCCGTCTGGGAAAGGGAGACTTTCCTGTCCAGGGAAGTTGTCTTCCCGTCCCATTGGCGGAGAATGTCCCATTGAAGTGGACGCAGATGAAACTGCGCAAACGGGACTGCCTCCATTGCTGCCACCATCTTCCCTAGGAAGTGCATGAGGCGCCTTAAGGGATGCGACTGGCCATGAAGGAGAGACTGCACCCCTGTCTGTAGTGACCGCTGCTTGTCCAGCGGAAGCTTCACTATCGCTGAGAGAGTATGAAACTCCATGCCAAGGTACGTTAGTGATTGGGTCGGTGACAGATTTGACTTTGAAAAGTTGATGATCCACCCGAAGGTCTGGAGAGTCTCCAGCGCAACATTCAGGCTGTGTTGGCATGCCTCTTGAGAGGGTGCTTTGACAAGTAGATCGTCCAAGTAAGGGATCACCGAATGTCCCTGAGAGTGCAAGACTGCTACCACTGCCGCCATGACCTTGGTGAAAACCCGTGGGGCTGTCGCCAGACCAAATGGCAGAGCTACGAACTGGAGATGGTCGTCTCCTATCACGAAACGTAGAAAACGTTGGTGCTCTGTAGCAATCGGCACGTGGAGATAAGCATCTTTGATGTCTATTGATGCAAGGAAATCTCCTTGAGACATTGACGGAGCGGAGGGATTCCATCCGGAACCGCCTGGCGTTCACATGCTTGTTGAGCAGCTTTAGGTCCAGAACAGGACGGAACGAGCCGTCCTTTTTTGGAACCACAAAGAGATTGGAGTAAAAACCTTGCCCCTGTTCCTGCAGAGGGACAGGGATCACCACTCCTTCTGCTCTTAGTGAGCTCACCGCCTGCAGAAGGGCATCTGCTCGGTCGGGATGTGGGGAGGTTCTGAAGAACCGAGGCGGAGGACGAGAACTGAACTCTATCCTGTACCCGTGAGACAAAATGTCTGTTACCCACCGGTCTTTGACCTGTGGCAGCCAAATGTCGCAAAAGTGGGAGAGCCTGCCACCGACCGAGGATGCGGAGGGAGGAGGCCGAAAGTCATGAGGCAGCCGCCTTGGAAGCGGTGCCTCCGGTTGCCTTCTTGGGGCGTGAGTGAGCCCGCCAGGAATCTGAGCCCCTTTGCTCCTTCTGAGTCCCTTTGGACGAGGAGAATTGGGTCTTTCCGGAGCCTCGAAAGGACCGAAACCTCGACTGCCACTTCCTCTGTTGAGGTTTGCTTGATCTGGGCTGGGGTAAGGAGGAGTCTTTACCCTTGGATTGTTTAATGATTTCAGCCAATTGCTCACCAAACAGTCTGTCTACAGATAGTGGCAAGCTGGTTAAACATTTTTTGGAAGCAGAATCCGCTTTCCATTCCTTTAACCACAAGGCTCTGCGCAAAACCACAGAGTTGGCAGACGCCATTGCGGTACGGCTCGTAGAGTCCAGGACAGCGTTGATAGCGTAAGTCGCAAACGCAGACATTTGCGAGGTTAGGGACGACACTCGCGGCACTGCTGGACATATGATAGAGTCCACCTGTGCCAGACCAGCCGAAATGGCTTGGAGTGCCCACACGGCCGCAAATGCTGGAGCAAACGACGCGCCGATAGCTTCATAAACAGACTTTAACCAAAGGTCCATCTGTCTGTCATTGGCATCTTTAAGTGAAGCCCCATCTTCCACTGCAACTATGGATCTAGCCGCAAGCCTGGAGATTGGGGGGTCCACCTTTGGACACTGGGTCCAGCGTTTGACCACGTCAGGGGGAAAGGGATAACGTGTATCCTTAAGACGTTTGGAGAAACGCTTGTCTGGATAAGCATGGTGTTTCTGGACTGATTCTCTGAAATCAGCGTGGTCCAGAAAAGTACTCAGTTTAGGCTTGGGATACCTGAAATGGAACTTCTCCTGCTGTGCAGCTGCCTCCTCTGCTGAAGGGGCAGGGGGAGAAATATCCAATAGGCTATTGATGGCCGCTATAAGGTCATTTACCATGGCGTCACCATCAGGAGTATCCAGATTGAGAGCGGTCTCAGGATTAGACTCCTGATCACCCTCCTCTGTGTCATCATGTAGAGACTCTTCTCGCTGAGACCCTGATCCACGTGATGACGTGGAGGGTCTCTCCCAGCGAGCTCGCTTAGGCTGCCTGGGACTGTCATCTGAGTCAGAGCCTTCAGCCTGAGATGCCTGGGACCCCCTTGATGCACGGATTAACTCCAGCTGAGGGGGACCGGGGAACGTTGCCGCAGCAGTGTCCATGGTCCTGGCCTGCAAGGTCTCTAGGATCTTTGTCATAGTGACAGACATCTTGTCAGCAAAAACTGCGAACTCTGTCCCCGTCACCGGGACAGGGTTCACCGGCGACTCTGCCTGGGTCACTACCTCCACAGACTCCGGCTGACGAAGTGGCACAGGGACCGAACATTGCACACAATGGGGGTCTTTGGAACCTGCCGGTAGATCAGCCCCACAAGCGGCACAAGCAGCGTACACAGCCTGTGTCTTGGCACCCTTGCGTTTTGCGGATGACATGTTGTCGTCTCCTCAGAGCAAGATAGGGTATACAGCCAAGAAGCGACCTTACAGTGCAATATATATATATATATGGTACAGAGAAAAAAGTACACCAATACAACACTGTGGCACTAGTGGGGCCAGCACTAATGTGCTGCTTACCGCCCGCTTAACGCGGGTGTGTGGTCGCCAGAAATCCCCTGTCTGGGTTTCCCAGAGCCTGCGTCCGTTCTCCAGCCAGACTGCATGTAGGAATGGCTGCCGGCGTCCTATGGAGGGGGGCGGGCCCTGGGCGTGTGCAGACAAAGAGCGGGAAACCTGCGCCCCACTGTGCTCAGTGAGAGGGCTGGAGTATGTAAATAAGACTCCAGCCCTCGGCGCTGACTAACGTACAGCGTCTCTCCCCTTCCCTGATTGACAGGGAGGGGGCGGGAACGAAGCGGAGCTAGGCCGCAAAAGCCGGGGACTAAATTTATAAGCGACGCCGTCGTAAAAGCACGGTCGTCGCTAAGTCCCCGGCGCACTACAAGTCTCAGCCGCGCCGCCGCTCCAGGGGCGGCCGGCGCGGCAGTCCCCAACACATAAAGTCACTCAGAGTGACTGTAACCCCAGCGCGCAGCGCTACAGTCCCCGGCGCACTAGCACACCCAGCAAGTCTGGACTGTGCACGGCCGTCCAAACGGGGACACAGAGTACCTGAATGTTGCAGGGCCTTGTCCCTGAATGGTACCCAGCTCCGTATCCAGCAGGTTCTATGGGTCTGTGGATGGAGCCCGGCCTCAGGGCTTGGGGGCCGGTAAGATCCCACTTCCTCAGAGCCCCTCAGGGGGATAGGGAAGGAAAACAGCATGTGGGCTCCAGCCTCCGTACCCGCAATGGGTACCTCAACCTTAACAAACACCTCCAATGGAAATGGGGTGAGAAGGGAGCATGCTGGGGGCCCTATATGGGCCCTCTTTTCTTCCATCCGAAATAGTCAGCAGCTACTGCTGACTAAACAGTGGAGCTATGCGTGGATGTGTGCCTCCTTCGCACAAAGCTTGAAAACTGAGCTGCCAGTGATCCCACTGGGGGTGTATAGCCAGAAGGGGAGGGGCCTTTCACTTTTAAGTGTAATGCTTTGTGTGGCCTCCGGAGGCAGTGCTATACACCCAATCGTCTGGGTCTCCCAATGGAGCGCCGAAGAAATTCTCTTTTTCTTTATCGTTCCTATGGGAGACCCAAACCATGGGACGTTCTAAAGCAGTCCATGGGTGGGAATAAACAGACAAACTGAGAAGTAGGCGAAACCTAACTTCACAAATGGGCGACAGCCGCCTGAAAAAAGCGTCTGCCCAAGCCCGCGTCTGCTGAAGCATGAGCCTGCATTGGGTAGTGCTTCGAAAAGGTATGCAGACTAATCCAAGTGGCAGTCTGACAGACCTGGTGAGCCGTAGCCTGGTGCTTGAAAGCCCAAGAGGCACCGACAGCTCTGGTCAAGTGTGCCCTGATCCCAGGCGGGGAAGGCACTTGAGTACACTGGTAGGCATCGGAAATGGCCGACCTAAGACGAACCAGGGTCGGCGTAGATGCCGAGAGACCGCTACGCTGACTAGTGGTCAGCACCAGAGAGAGGTGCACCGCCTAATAACAGACACAAAGACACAAGACACAACGAGACACAAAGATCCGGAGCGCCCGCACCAGATCTAGGATATGCAACGCTTTTTCAAAGCGATGAACAGGAGCCGGACAAAAGGAAGGCAGGGAAAATGCCCCGGTTAAGGTGGAAGCAGCAACCACCTTAGGGAGAAAGTCCGGAGTCGGACGGAGACCACCTTGTCTTGATGAAAAACCAAAAAAGGGGGTGACTCAGAAGAGAGTGCAGCCAAAACAGAGACTCTCTTGAGGGAAATTATGGCCACTAGAAAGACCACTTTCTGTGAAAAACGAAACAAAGAAACCTCCCTGAGAGGCTCAAAGGGGGGTTTCCGGAAACCGTGAGGACCGGATTAAGGTCCCAGGGCTCCATAGGCCGCCGGTAAGGCGGAATAATGTGAGATGCGCCCTTGAAGGAGCGCACCTGAGCCAGCCGGATGATACGCCGCTGGCACACACTGACAGAGCCAAGAGCTGTCCCTTAAAGAGGGATAGTCCTAAGCTGTAGACCGGACTGTAGAAGGGACAGGAGGGTCGGCAAGGCCAAAAGGCCAAGGACACTTCGGAGCTCGAGTCATAGTGGAGATGACTTCAGGAGGGATACCAGAAGTCGTCAAGATCCAGGACTCAAGAGCCACGCCGTCAATCTGAGAATCCAGAATTCTGGCGGAAAAAACGGACCCTTTGAGAGAAGGTCTGGACGGTCCGGAAGATGCCATGGCAACACTACGGACAGATGGAGCAGGTCAGGGTACCAAGCTTGCCTGGGCCAGTCTGGAGTATGAGAATGACCCGACGGCCCTCCTTACTGATCTTGCGCAGGATTCTGGGCAAGAGCTAGAGGGTGAAACACGTAAGACAGACAAAGCTGGGACCAAACATGCACCAGTGCGTCTGCCGCAAAAACCTGAGGATCGTGGACCGCGGATGGACAGCTGAGATAATCTGCCTCGCAGTCTTCACGTCTGGGATGTGGGCTGCGGATATGGTGGACTAGGAGTCCTTCGTCCACTGAAGAATGCGTTGAGCCTCCAACATTACCAGGCGGCTGAGTGTGCCGCCCTGGAGGTTGATGTAGGTAAACGCTGTCACGCCGTCTGACTGGACTCGAATGTGCCCAGCCGCCAACAGATGGTGAAAGGCTTAGAGAGCTAGAAACACAGCTCTGATTTCCAGCACATTGATCCAGAGGGCTGATTCGGACAGAGTCCAAGCGCCCTGCGCTCCATGGTGGAGAAACACTGCTCCCCAGTCGGATGGACTAGTATCCTGGTGAGGATCACCCGGGACGGGGCCAGGAAGGAGCGTCCCTGAGACAGAGTGGCCGAAGATACCACTGAAACGAGCCCCTGGTCTGTGGCGAAGCCACCACCCCGTGGAAGGAGGAAGTTCGCTTGTTCCAACAGCGGAAAATATCCAGCCTCCGAGGAGGAGAAACTGGGCAAGGGAATCGCTTCCATTGACGCCACTATATGATCCAGTACCTGTATTCGGTGCCTGATGGAACGACGTCGACCGCCAGCAGAGGGACTACTGTTTGACTAAGGGCAGCTTCACAAGTGCCGACAGAGTCTCGAATTGCGTCCCTGGGTACGTGAACTTCTGGTTCGAAGTCAGAGTGGTCTTGGACAGAATGACAAGCCACCCGAATTGGTTAGCGTGGCGAGAGTGAGCGAGGCACTCTGCTAAGAGTCTGCACTGGATGAAGGCCGTTCAGGGCAAAAGATCACTGCCAACCTCTAGGGGTGCAGGACCCTAATCACAGCTGCCCCAACCTTGAGAGTACTCGAGGGGCCGTGGCTAACCCCAAGGGAAGAGCCACGAATTGGACCACTCCGATTGCAAAACGTAGCCAACGCTGGTGAGAAGCTGCGATTGGCACATGCAGATAGACATCTCTGATGTCGATGGATGCTAGGGAATGTCCTTGGGTTATCAATTGATCCGGTGAAAACACCTGGAACAAGACCGAGACTCCATGTGAAAACGCCGCACCTGAACATGCTTGAAAAGCTTGAGATCCAGGTCGGAAGTACCTGCCCTCTACGGGGACTAGGAATAGATTTAAGCAGAAATCTCAGAACCGTTCCCAATTGGGAACCGGTACAATTACTCCATTGGCCTGCAAGAATGCCACGGCCTGTGAGAAGGCGGCGGCCTTGGAACAGGGGGGAGTTGACAGAAAAAATCTGTTTGGCGGGTGGATAGAAATCTATCCTGTAGCCATGGAGATGTAATCCCGCCCCCACTGATCGGAGACGTGATAAAATCATACGTCGCCAAAGTGGAAGAGCCTGCCACCGACCAAGGACGTTGCTGGCGTGGCCAGATAGCCCGGAGGAAGCTGACTTAGTGGCAGCATCTCCTGCGGTTTCTGAAGACGCGGCTTCGAGCGCCATTTGGGTTTTACGATCCTTGGCCGAACTAGTGGACGAGGCCGAGGGCTTAGAAAACGCTCAGATGGAGGAACGCAAGAACGAAAACCTCCGCTGAATCCTGCCCTGGACAGGTTTCCTGATTTGGGATTGTGGCATGGAAGAACTCTTCCCGCCAAAAGCTTCCTTAACAATTTCATCCAGTTGTTTTCGAAAGACTGGTCCCAACAAAAGGGAGCCCAGCAAGGAACTTCTATAGACGCATCTGCCTTCCACTTCCGAAGCCACAGGAGCCTGCGGATAGCGAGGAAATTAGCCGAGGCCACCGCGGTGCGGTGAGAGTCTCCGGCATGGCAGACATGGCATAGGATCAAAAGGCTGAATCTGGAAGTTCAGGCAACCATTTCGGGCATAGAGTCCCTGTGAGGGAACGCATCTCCTCTAGAGAAGCAGAGAAGGCTACGAAAGCCCGCACTGCTATAAAGCTGAGGAGAACGAAGCTCCTGCCGCCCCTAAACAGATTTGGCCAGAAGGACAACCTGGTGGACAGCAAAACTATAAATGAGGAGCCATCAGCCACTGATATAACGGTCCGGGCTGAGCCACCCTTGGTGAATGAGCCCACTCCTTGACCACCACTGGTGGAAAGGGAAACAGTCATCAGAACCACGCTTCATGGGAAGCGTCTGTCAGAGCAGACTCTGGGCTTGGTCACAGAGGCCTGAAAAACTGGAGTGGTTAAGGAACACACTCCTTGTTCTCTTAGGCAAGGTAACTCCGGCGGATTAAGGTCCAGTACAAAAGTAATGTACAGTGGGATCCCTATAGAGGTGCCGTCAGCCACTGATACAACTATCCGGGCTGAAAGTCTAGACACCGGAGGGACCACCCTTGGCGAATTAGCTCACTCCTTGACCACCACTGGTGGGAGGGAGAAACAGTCATCAGAACTCCGCTTTGGGGTCTGACAGGACAGGCTGTGGGCCTGGACACAGTGGGCTGAAAACTAGAGTGGTAAGGAACACACTCCTTCTTCTGTTTAAGGTATACTGATGCCTTTCTGCCAGCGGGGAGTGCTCCCCTGATACAGGCGGATGGAGGTCCAGTACAAGTATAATGGACGCAATCCAATCATTAGCATCTGCGTCACCTTCGGACAGATCAATGGTACATAAAGTAGCGTCCGAGCCCCTGGTAGAGACATCCTACTCGTCCAGTGAGTCAGCTCGTGAATCAGAGCTGCGGGACGGGGAAGGACAGGGGACCCTGCGTCTCCATTTTAGGAGGACGGGGTCTGAGACCAGAAGGAGAGTCCTCCGTGAGCTTTGCTGAGCGAGTAGCAGCAGAAACACCCTGAGAAGGGGGCTAATGCATGCTCCGCAGAGTCCGGGACAGTCATCCCCTGGAAAGAGCGGATTCTGCCCAAACCGGGGGTTCAGCCACCGAAGCCGGAGCAGCTGGAGGGACCACTGATGAGCCTCCAGGCTAACTCTGCGTCTCCTGTGTTTATGTGCTCGGTACAGGCTGTACGAGTCTTCATACAGTGCAAATTAAAAACAGCCCTGCAGCCTTGCTCTGATGTGAGACATGCTGCAGAGGTGGGGGCTCTGACCAGAGTGGCCCCCAGCAGAGTATATAACAGATAAATAAGCAGCTGCACAAACCGGAGGTTGTGGCTGCCAGGCCGTTTAATAGACATTTTTGTGCCCCCAGTCCCTCAGCCCAGGCCCCCACTTGTCACAATGTGGAATCTCTGTGCCTATGCAGGCACAGAGAACGCTGAGAAAATGGCGACCGGAGCGAGGAGAGGGGGTGGGGCCTACTCTGAGAGCGGCAAATGAGGTAGACAGGGGAGGGAATCCTTCCTCAGTGAGGAGTGTCCCTTCCCTGTGCTGCACAGCCGCTGGGCGGAGCCATCCTGTCCCTCTGCGTGACTGACAAGCAGAGGCAGTGGAAACCGAAACTAGGCCTAAGGCGAAGCCGGGGCCTAGATTTAAACATGCGGCCGGCGTGCAGGCACCATCGGCGCGGTTCTCCAGTGAAAACTGGAGAACCGGCCGGAAATGTTAACACAAACATAAAACACACTCTCCCCACAAAATAAAGTATAAAGGACCCCTGGAAAGACCACTTTCTGTGGTAATAACGTCTCATGTACTTAGCTTGTGAGGCGCAGGTGCCAGGTCCCTGGGGGGTGATCGCTCCGTCCGACAGGGTCCTGAAAAGGTCTGCGGATGGAGACCGGTCTCCTGCAAAGCAGTGAGAACCGTGTTGGCTCCCACTTCAAGCCAGAGCCCCAGGGGATGGCGAAGGAGCGCGGCATGGGAAGGCTCCAGCCTTGGAAAATCAACCTTAACAGCACCGCCGACACAGTGGGGTGAGAAGGGACATGCCGGGAGTCCAGACTGGACCCGCTTTTCTTCCAAATCTTTGATCCAAAGAAAAAAATCAAAAATCAAAAATCAGAGAATGCATGTGTGTGTGACCTCCTGAAACACAAAGCATTGAACTGGCTAGGACTGGCTAGCAGGGGGTGTATATGCTAAGAGGGAGGAGCTACACGTTTGAGTGTAGTACTTTGTGTGTCCTCCGGAGGCAGAAGCTATACACCCATGGTTTGGGTCTCCCATAGGAACGATAAAGAAAGAGGCAATGACTTGTAATAACAAACAGGCTGGCATGCTAACAGGATCATAAAACTCATAACCAAGTGAGATACATTTTCTACATCTACATCAGATCTACATCAGACGTTTTTTCATTCTCTCCCTCCTGGTTCTCCCGTGCGTGTTCGCGTATTCCTCCCCTTCATGGAATCTCTCCTCCACTCTGGAGTTGCGGTACCAGTCCCTCCATCAGAACTCTTCCAGCGTTTTTACTGCAGCCTCTTTGTGGTCCCCAAGAAGGTCGGCTCGGTCCGCCCCGTCCTCGACCCGGAGCTTTCTCAGCAGGTCGGTGAGCCCTCGAGCATTTTGCATGGAGTCCCCCCGCTCTGTGATCACCTCCATGGAAGTCGGCGAAGTTCTGCCGTTGCTGTACATTCAAGATGCCTACCTAGCAAGGAAGGTCTCGCTTCAGGCGAATGGTCCCTCAACAGGGAAAGCTTCAACCAGATCGGTGGCAGATAAAGGACTCCGAAGGTGGTCCTAATGGCCTCTTGATTCGACTGTCAGTTTCCATGGTTCATCGCGGGCTACCGCGACCACCTGGCACTAGGGGTCGACGAGTGGACCCAGTGCAGGCTCCCGTACTTCTTCCCGCTGCGTTGTCCATCCAGCTCCGCCGTATCGTCGTCCACTTGAACAGTGGGACCTTATGCTAGTGCTGGGTTCGCTTCAAGGTCCACCATTTGCACCTTTCGAGATTCTTTCCTTCTCACCTGTTGTGGAGAGTGGTGTTCCTCGTTGACATCTCTTCTATACGAAGATCATCAGAGCTAAAAGATCTTTCGGTCCTTACCCCTTTTCGGGTCTTCCACCAGGACAAGGTGGTGCTCCGGCCAGATCCCTCCCTTCTGCCCAGGGCGGTCTCGCCGTTCCAGCCAAATGAGGAGATTGTCTTCTCTGTCCTCCGATCCTGGTCCTTCTCACAGCCTTGAAAGGGCCTTGCATACTCTGGACCTGGTGCGAGCCCTCAGACTCTATACCTCCAGGACCGCACCTTCCCGTAAGACGGTCGGTCTGTTCTTCATTCCATCCGTACCCAAGAGGGGCATGCTGGTACCCAGGGCCTCAATTGCCAGATGGATCCGTTCCGCCATTTCCAAGACCTCTGGGATAAAGGACAGCTCTCCGTCTCGGAGAGTAAAGGCGCACTCTACCTGTGCGGTGGGAATCTCTTGGCCGTTTACGCATCAGACCTCGGCCGACCAGGTCCGTGGAACCGCCACCTGGTCTAGTCTGCATTCCTTTACCAGGTTCAACCAGGTTCACACCCAAGCATCGGCAGAGGCCAGTCTTGGGAAATAGGTTTTGCAGGCGGCAGTAGCACACCTGAACAAGGTAGGTGCATTCACATCTTGGGCAAGCCCGCCGAGGGAGGCCGTTTCCATCCTATCCGTGGGGCTTGCCTCTTCCCACCCAGGGACTGCTTTTGGACGTCCCACGGTCCTGTGTCCCCCAATAAAACGAAAGAGAAAGAAGGATTTTTGTGTACTCACTGTAAAATCTCTTTCTCTGAGTCTTCACTGGGGGACACAGCACCCACCCTGCTTGGTTTTGGTTTATGGTTTTGTTTTTTTGTCATTTACTTATTGCCTGCAATGTTTCAGTGGTCCATGTTCCTCGGCCACTTTTAGCATGGCGACTTTATTGTAGTAGTTACCTGGATTTGGGTATGGTTGTGTTTGTATTTCTCCTACTGCTTGTGCACCAAACTGATTTGAGTACGCCTCCGGCTCAGGGTGTATACTGCTAGGGAGGAGCTAAATTTTTTTGTTTACCTAGTGTCAGCCTCCTAGTGACAGCAGCAGCATAACCCACGGTCCTGTGTCCCCCAATGAAAACTCAGAGAAAGAGATTTTACGGTGAGTACACAAAAATCCTTCTTTTCCTCACAGATACATTTCATCTCCAAGTTAACAGTCAGAGGGGGGCGATCAGGCAAATCTTGAACAAACACTGGTCGTTACTGAAGACCGACCAGAGTTTGAACGACGTTTTACTCATCGCCCACTCTTACCTGTTAGAAGGTGGAAAAGCCTAAAGGATATGCTGGTGAAGAACCATTACGTACCTAGGGTGGTATCTCGCTTTGAGAAAGGGAGTCCCAAATTTGGTTGTTTTCCTTTTGTCTGCCCAGAGATGTTGTCAGCTTGGGATGGACCTAAACAGTATAAAATAAAAAGTTACAAATCATGCAGTAAAAGTCACGTTATCTATTATGCAGTATGTGACTGTAGCCTAATTTATATTGGGTTACATCAAGGGAAAAACGCATCCGCACGAGGGAACATGTTAGGGAATAATTGCAGTGTGTGATGTTGTGGATCTTGATTCCCTGAGGATGATCCAGAGACATTACAAGCTGCGCCATGACTGTGGTCCCACAGGATTGAAAATTTGTGGTATTGAAAAGGTCTATTTAGAATCTAGGGGTGTATATATATATATATATATATATATATATATATATATATACACATATTACTATATGAATTTTGTCTCTGCATGATATAGGGACATTAGAAAATCTTTTAAGGACTATACATGGTCATATTCTTTAGGCTAACGCTGATTCTCCTTATCTTTGGATGATTTTCTTACCACCCTGGTCGTGCCCTTTCACTTGCCAGTAGTAGGTGGCAGTAGTAATATGGTCTCGTTGGATGTGCATGTGCGTGGCTGCCTCAGCATGAGTCCCCGCCGAGGGAGCTTCCTTAGAAGGATGCATGGGTTAACTGCTTCCCCTGGAATGACCGGATGAGGCGGACTCTATGTGCGGCGTCCCACCCCCTGCACGCGCCCAAACAGCGACGATCTCGCCCAAGACACCACATATAAAAACATGCACATTACACTTTGTGTGTCAGGGCTACTCAAAACATCCAGTTATAAGTGCACTTTATAGGTGAGTCCGGATCACGATGATTCATGGCTGTTAGCTCTATCGATAATAGTAATGGTAGCCTTTGAGGCTTAGGCTGCGTTACATGGGTGATATTAGATTTTTGTGTTGTTATAGCGCCACCAGGTGGCCATCTGTATTAGTACATGCAGTGGTACCTGCAATGTATTTCAATGACCCCGATCCTGCTGTACCGGAAGTCGCCGGATCCTGATAGACAGAATCCTGTTTTTTGTACTGAGCATGCCCAGAAAGCAGCTTGGCATGGTCAATACAGAAATCTCCCTCTCTCTCAGACAGAAGACCAGGATCGTGAAGGGGTGAGAGGGAGTAATAAAGATGGAGTCCCTAAGTGTGTCTGTGTATTTATTTCTAATAAAGTGTCTGTGTATTTTTTTCTAATAAAGTATTTTTTCTGTGTGATGTCTTTTTTTTAACCCTTTATTGGAGATTCTTAATGGCCGGGTCAAACTTGGTCTGACATTAGCAATCTCAGGCTTTATACCAGCAGGTAAAACAAAGCTGGTATTAACCCCTTATTACCCAACGTGCCACCCGGCACCATGGCCGCTGGGAGAGATGTTGGACACAACGCCAGATAGCGCTTTTAAGAAAGCGCCATATTCTGGGGTGACTGTTGACTGCAATTCGCAGCGGGGGGGCCAAGAAAGCTTGGGCCACCCTGCACTGCATATTCCCATCCCCAGCTGCCTACTTGTACCTGGCTCATCACAATAATTGGGCGAAGCCCATGTCGTTTTTTTTAATTATTTCATGAAATTCATGAAATAATTAAAAAAGGGCTTCCCTGTATTTTTGGTTCCCAACCGGGTACAAATAGGCAGCTGGGGGTTGGGGGCAGCGCGTACCTGCTTGCTGTACCTGGCTAGCATACAAAAACAGGGTGAAGCTGTCTTTTTTTTTTTAGTTTTTGGGCAAAAAACGTTAAAAAAAGGGTTTCCCTGGATTTTCCATTGCCAGTGAAGGTCATATAAGCAGTGGGGGTTAGCAGCCAGTAGCTGCTTGGGTTACCTTAGCAATAGAAAATGCAGCGGCAGTCCACACATTTTATTTTTTTACCCCCTAACCCTAGAGTTAGGGTTATGTGTTTGGGGTTTTTGTTTATTTTTTAATGAATTTAAAAAAAAAAATACTCATGGGCTACCGAGAACCCGAGCATTTTAGTGCTCACTCATCCCTACTTCTAACCATACAGCCAGCAGATCAAGTAATCTGATCAGCTGACTCCAGTGTTGGCCGATTACTTGTTCTGGGTCCCCCTGCATCCATCGCAGCGTGTGCTGCCTGTGAGGTCAGCTGAATTCGTCCGACACTGGGGTCAGCTGATCTGAACTCTGTTGAACTCCAGCCCGCACACTCTGCGATGGATGCAGGGGGACACAGAACAAGTAATCGGCCGACACTGGAGTCAGCTGATCTGAACTCAGCTGAACTCATGACCACACAGCCCGAACATGGTCACACGTGATCGGCAGCAGGCAGTGATTGCTGTTAACCTGCATCCATCACAGCGTGGGCGGGCTGTGAGATCAGGAGTTCAGCTTATTCCCGATCAGCTGACTCCAGTGCAAGCCGATAAATTCTGTGTTCCCCTTCATCCATCACAAGTAGAAGTAGAAGCATACAATAAAATAACAATAAAATAACAATTGCGGTTGCATGCGTTGCACATTCAATCCACAGGATCCGGTCATATGCGGTTTGCATCCTGTCAAATGTGAAAGTAGCCTTACAGCTGGAGCAGGAAGAAGAAAGACAAGATGGCAGACTTACTTTGGGAGCTTACAGGAAGAAATCGCACAGACCAATTTTTGGGGCTCCACTCAAGGGGATCTGGGGCTGAGAAAAAAAGGAGACCGTCAGCTGATGATGAAATAGCTAGCAAAGTTATTGATCATTATCTCAAACCCATTGCCTCCTCTCTCTAGTCCGGCATTTCCTCTCTGCGGCGATCGCCATCCTCCTTTTTCTGAGGCCCATGTGCATGACGCGTCCTACATCATGCTCACTAGCTGGCATTGAGGTCCTGCGCAGGCGCACTTTGATCTGCCCTGCTCAAAGCAGATCCATGTATTGTAGTGCATATGCGTAAGAGATCTTTAACCCCTTAACGATCTGGTGGCTATCATGATAGCCAGGGGCGGACTGGGCTGTCTGGGGCCCACCAGGAGAAATGACTCTAGGGGCCCACCCTACAGCTAAATATAAACACCCATTAGTGTTATTGCCATTATTGTGTTGCTTTGACTGTATACACAAACGGCTCCTGCACATCTATATTGTGCACCATAACTGGGATGTACAATTATAGTAGTTTGCAGTAATGGGGTCTTTAGTGAAAACAAGTTATCACCGATCCACAGGGTAGGTTGGTGATAACTTATTGATCGGTGGAACCAGACCAGTGGAAACCGCACCGATAGGAAGATTGGGGAACTTTTTGCAGCAGCAGGTGGAGTGTGTGACCGCAGCTCCATTCATCCTCTGTGGGGTGGGATGTGTGACCGCAGTTCCACTCATCCTCTGTGGGGTGGGGTGTGTGACAGCAGCTCCATTCATCCTCTGTGGGGTGGGATGTGTGACCGCAGTTCCATTCATCCTCTGTGGGGTGGGGTGTGTGACCGCAGCTCCATTCATCCTCTGTGGGGTGGGATGTGTGACCGCAGCTCCATTCATCCTCTGTGGAGCAGCCAGATAATAACAAGCGCAGCGCTCGCAGCCACTGAGGGAATGAATGGATCAGGGGTCGAGTCGGACACGAGCTCCAGTGTAATGGGGGATAAAAGTTGCACGATCGGTGCAGGTCCCAGCAATCGGTCCACACAGATGAATAAGTTATCACTTATCTTTAGGCTACGTTCACACACTTTTTCTCTGATTTTACTGCTCCTGGTTTTGGCTTCAAATACTGAGGTAAAAAAACTCACTGAATACTCAGTGTGTGCACGTGGCCTTAGTAAAGGTGATTACTTGTTTTCACTGGAGAATCTCTGTAAGTGCATATTTACTGCAGTGTAATAGTCACAGGACAGGGCAGGACAGGGAGGGGAGGGGTTAAATGTTTAAGTATTTAATTTCTACTGGAAAAAATCTCCCCCTTATAGAGAGAAAAAGTAACCTCCATACACAACACAATCCACTATACCAAAATCAATAATACCATATACAAGGGGGAAATACCGCCACACCGCGACCAGACAACATATTACCACCACATAGTGACCAAATACAACCACATACAAGGGATAAATACCACCACACAGTGATCAGACAACATATTACCACCAAACAGTGACCAAATACAGCCACATACAAGGGAGAAATACCCCCACACCGTGACCAGACCACATATTACCACCAAACAGTGAACAAATACAGCCACATACAAGGGAGAAATACCACCACACCGTGACCAGACCACATAGTGACCGAATACAACCACATACAAGGGAGAAATACCGTGACTGACTTACCAGTGACGTCTCTAGCTGACTTTATTCATCTTCGCTTTTTCTCTTCATCCGGCGCTGACCGTCATCACTTCTTCCTGCCAAGACGCGACTCTGCAGAAAATAACAGTCACCTATAGCCGATCACTCCCAGAGTACATTCCTCACTATTTCCCCAATTTCTACACCACGTCAGACTCTTGTTCCCCCATTGGAGACAGTATCCTCAAAATGAACTTATATTTCATCAGTAATAATGTCCCCTAATTTGCCCCTACAGTAATTATGCCCCACGTGCCACCATAAACTAATAATGTATGTCCCTCATTCTGGCCCCATATAGTAATTATGTCCCTCATCCTGGCCCCATATAGTAATTATGTCCCTCATCCTGGCCCCTTTTATTTAATAATGTCTGGGGAAACAAGTGGAATCAGAAGGGGTTGTTAATTGCTTCCTGCACAAAATATCACCCCACAATCCTGCTCTCCAGAATAGCCCCACAAAGTGCCCCTTTCCAAAATGTCCCCCCAAAAATTGCCCTTTCTATAATATCTCTCCCAACTACATCCCTGTATAAATCCCCCCCTCCTCATTATACTATGCTGCCTTCCAAAATCTTTGATGCCTCATAATGTCCCCCATTGCCCTATAATGTTCCAATTTCTTTCACAACGTCCCCCACTGACCTATAATGCCCCAATTTGCTTCATAATGGCCCCCATTACCCTATAATGTCCTTCCACTGCCCTATAATGTCCCCCGCTGCCCTATTATGTCCCCCGCTGCCCTATGATGTCCCCCGCTGCCCTATGATGTCACCCACTGCCCTATCATGTCCCCCACTGCCCTATCATGTCCCCCACTGCCCTATCATGTCCCCCACTGCCCTATCATGTCCCCCACTGCCCTATCATGTCCCCCACTGCCCTATCATGTCCCCCACTGCCCTATCATGTCCCCCACTGCCCTATTATGTCCCCCACTGCCCTATTATGTCCCCCACTGCCCTATAATGTCCCCCACTGCCTATAATGTCCCCCACTGCCCTATAATGTCACCCACTGCCCTATAATGTCCCCCACTGCCCTATAAAGTCCCCCACTGCCCTATTGTGTCCCCCACTGCCCTATTGTGTCCCCCACTGCCCTATTATGTCCCCCACTGCCCTATTATGTCCCCCACTGCCCTATAATGTCCCCCACTGCCCTATAATGTCCCCACTGCCCTATTATGTCCCCCACTGCCCTATTATGTCCCCCACTGCCCCATAATATGCTTCATAAAGTCCCCCACCGCTTCTTAATGCCACTTGTAAAATAACACTGCTCCTCCCCCACCCGCAGCCCCTCATATAAAAGTACATCTTCGGCTCCTCTGGAGCGCTTACCTGTGCCTGCGCGTCCTCCTCTTCATCCCTGCAGCTGCGGCCTCGGTGATGATGATGTCGGTGCAGGACTGAGGCGCGCTCCTCTGCAGCCCTGGCGATGACGGTACGTTGCGGGGCTGAGCAGAGCTGCTCTCCCTCCTGTCACCGGCCGCACTGTACAAATGTATTGCGCGCCTGAAAGACGCGCATACATCTGAATACCGACGCGGTCGGTGCAGGCCTGGGGACTCCCGCAGTGCACCGCTAGGACCTTTGGTGAGTCACATGACACATGTGATGTCACTAAAGGTCCTGCAACTGCGAAAACTTCAGTGATCATACAGAACTTGTACGATCACTGAAGTTTACGATTGAAAGGCTGGGTGCCGGGGCCCACTCAGGCCTGTGCATGGGCGTACCCAGGATCAAAACTGGGGGGGGGGGGCAAGCCATGGTCGTTCACACTGTAAAATATTAGAACGGAAAAGGTGAATGAAACGAAAATTTTGAGAATTAAATGTAACTATAGCTCGATTAATGACTCCGCGCCCCTCTCCACACACACACACACACACACACACACACACACACACACACACAATACAATACATCCCCCCATCACCCACTACATACACACACCCAAATACCATGTACCCCCCATTACCATCTCCCCACGCACACAATACAATTCACCCCCCATCACCCCCTACGCACACACAATGCACCCCCGATCACCCCCTACACACACACACACTACAATGCACCCCCATTACCCTCACACACACACACACACACAATACACGCTCCATTACCCCCCACACACACACACAATACATCCCCCCCTTCACCCGCTACACACACAAATACAATGCACCCCCCATCACCCCCTACACACACACACCCACAATACAATGCACCCCCACTACTCCCCACACACACACACACAATGCACCCCCATTACTCCCTACACACACACACACACACACACACAATGCACCGTCCATAAGCCCCTACACACATACAATGCACCCCCCATCACCCCCTACACACACCCACCCACAATACAATGCACACCCACTACTCCCTACACACACAATGCATCCCCATTACTCCCTACACACACACACACACACATAATGCACCGTCCATCAGCCCCTACACACACACACAATGCACCCCGCATTACCCCCTACACACACACAAACACACACACAATGCACCCCCCCATCACCCCCTACACACACACACACACATACACACACACAATGCACCCCTCCATCACCCCCTACACACACACACACAATGCACCCCCCAATCACCCCCTACATACACACACACACACACACAAAACAATGCATGACCCCCTACACACACACAATACAATGCATGACCCCTTACACACACACACACACACACACACAATACATCCCCCCATCACCCACTACACACACACACACACACACAATACCATGCACCCCCCATTACCATCTCCCAACGCACACAATACAATGCACCTCCCCATCACCCCCTCCAACACACACACACACACACAATGCACCCCCATAACCCCCCACACACACAATGCACCCCTCCATCACCCCCTACATACACACACGCACACACACAATACAATGCATCCCCATCACACCCTACACACACAATACAATGCATCCCCCATCACACCCTACACACACAATACAATGCATCCCCCATCACACGCTACAAACACACACACACACAATGCACCCCCCATCACCCTACACACACACACACACACACAATGCATCACCCCCTACACACACACACAATACAATGCACCCCCCATCACCCCCTACACACACACACACAATGCAGCCCCCCATCACTCCCTACACACACACAATACAGTGCACCCTCCATTACCCCTCCCCAGACATAATAAATTGCACCCCACATCACCACTCCCTGCAGACACAAATTACACTACCCCATCACTACACACTCCTGCCTCCCCCCCTCCCTCGTAATACAGTACTCCTCCTCTGCCTGTCACAAAGCTGTGTCTCCTTCACAAATGTTCCCCGTTATGTGTTCTCAGCCCCTCCCCACACATCTCCATTAATTACACCTGTCTCTTCGGCTCCTCCATGGAGCGCTCGCTTCCTGATGAATCCAGTGTGGCGCCCGCAGCACTGTGATGACGTCGGCAATGTGCTGATCTCTTCACGTTGCTACACGTCGGGGGCGGGGCCCAGTCCCGGCGCGCTGTTCAAATGTATTTACATCTGAAAGACGCAAATACATTTCAATAGGAAGAAGCTGCGGTCACCGGCACCGGCGCGTTCCTCATCAGTGTGTGCATGTTGGGCACACAGCAGGGCCGGAACAGCACAGCGCGCTGCCTCCTGCTAGTGTGCCCGGCATGCACACACTGATAGATACAGGCAGGTGACTGGTAAGAAGAAGAGCCCCCCTGCACATACCCCCGGGGCCCCTCCTCGCTCCCCGGGGCCCCCGCACCCCCCCCCCCGGCCCCCACACACGCCCCTGCACACCCCCCCCCGGGGCCCCTGCTTGCCCCCCTGGGCCCCCGCACCTCCCCCTCCCCCCGGGCCCCCACCTTCTATACTCACGCACTCCTGCAGCTGCCAGCACCTGCACAGGAAGGAAGCAGT
Source organism: Anomaloglossus baeobatrachus (assembly GCF_048569485.1). Lineage (NCBI taxonomy): Eukaryota > Metazoa > Chordata > Amphibia > Anura > Aromobatidae > Anomaloglossus > Anomaloglossus baeobatrachus. The sequence goes on from NW_027445052.1 coordinate 560,589, forward strand.
CAACCCTCTGAGACTGCCTCCTCCTGCAGTGTCGCTGCGCAGATGAGTCAGAGCCACGCGGCACTGACAGTGACAGCAGGCAGAGCAGGGAGATCGCTCTCCCTGCTTGCCGCTGCAGAGGAAATGGGATTGTCACTAATCATATCAGCAATGTGCCAATATGATTAGTGAAATTACCGGCGGGGGGGGGGGCCCTCTCACACATATCCATAGGGGCCCAGGGGGGTAGGGGGGCGGGACCTAGGGGGCGTGACCATCAATAGCAGGGGCCCACCGGGGGTTCTTCCGACCTCCTGGTGGGCCAGTCCGCCCCTGATGATAGCACAGGGTCATGTGATGACTCCTGTAGCTCACATGACTCAGGTCCTGTAAGAAAAAGCCAAATACTGGCTGTTACAAGAGATGATAATTTCTCCCAGTCTAAATGGTGCTGCTCTGATCGGGATAAATAAATGACTGATCAGACAGCTGATCCTAATAGCCCCCTAGGGGTACTAGTCAAATTTAAAAAAACATTTAAGAAAAAGTTTTGAAAAAGTAAAAAAAAAAGTGAAAACACCTAAAAGTTCAAATCACCCCTCTTTTGCCCCACTGAAAAATAAAGGGTTAAAAAAAATATATTCACACATTTGGTATCGCTGTCTTCAGAAATGCCCGATCTATCAAAATATAAAATCATTTGTTCTGATTGATAAACGGCGTAGCAGCAAAAAAATTCCAAATGCCAAAATTACGCTTTTTGGTTGCCACAAATTTTAAGCAAAATGCAATAACAGGCAATGAAAACATAGCATCTGCGCAAAAATGATACTGTTAAAAACGTCAGCTCGAGATACAAAAAAAAGCCATCACTGAGCCATAGATTTAAAAAAATGAGAACGCTTTGGGTCTCAGAAAATGGCGCAAAACGTCCGTCACTTTTTTCGGACAAACTTCTGATTATTTTTTTTTTTAACCCCTTAGATAAAAGTAAACCTATTCATGTTTGGTGTCTACAAACTTACAGTAACCTCAGGCATCACAGCAGCACATCAGTTTTACCATATAGTAAACACAGTGAATAAAATGTCTCAAAAACAATAGAGCAATCACACTTGTTTTTTTCAATTTCTCCACATTTGGAATTTTTTTGCCATTTTACGTACACTGCATGGTAAAATTATGGTTTCATTTAAAATTACAGCTCATTGTGCAAAAAATAAGCCCTCACATGACCATATTGACTGAAAAATAAAAAAAGTTGCGTCTGTCAGAAGAATGGCAAACCTCCCCCCCCAAATACCGGAAAGTGTAAAGTCGGCCGATCGTGAAGGGGTTAACCTTTCCTCGCGCCTGCACATTACAGTACTTTGATCTGCCCTCAGCAGCGCAGATGAATACACCTGCGCAGGACCGCAATGTCGGCTCGTGTGGATGACGTAGACACATAATCCACACCGGACTAGGAAGAAGGAGGCCGAAGATAGCAGCAGAGAGGATGAGTAAGACCTGAAAGAGGAGGCACCGCACTGGAGAGCTGCGACACCCATTGGACTGGACCCACCCTAGGTGAGTATTATAAAAGTACTTTTTCCGTTTTACAGAGCGGCCTAGGCTCTTATATACAGTATTTTGGAATGCTGTATATAAGAACTCAGTGGTATTGGACACAGCTTGTAGTCCCCAAATCTGGTGACAGATTCCCATTAAAAAATCGGAAGGAACACAAACTTACACAATAAATCACCAACATATTTGTGCTTCTAAGGGCGTGATTTATTACGCCCAGTATCCATGCCAGAAAATCTACATAGGAATGACCACAAGAGACTTAACCTCTTACAGACATCGGACGTACTGGGTACATCGTAGATAATGGCGGTGTAATCATCGTCGGCTGCTGCAGTAAACCGGCACCGATTTCCGCACATATATGCTGATCTGAACAGCAGACATGTGTAGCTTACAAGCAAGGGTGGATCCACGATTCACCCATGCCTTTTAATCCCTTAGACCGCGCTGTCAAATACTGACAGCGCAATATAAATGGCCATGGCAGGGAAATTTCCTTTCCTCGACGCCATCGGAGTCCCCGTGACGCGATCACGGGAAGCCGATGGTTGCCATGGTAGCACAGGATTATGTCATGACTCATGTCGCTATCATGACTCACATCCTGTTACAGCCGGCTGGTTGTAACAGGACAGCAGCATTTCAGCTGAAAACCCTACCAAAACATTTCCAATTGTACCATAAATCTGACTCAAGCAAATTAATTATAAAGGCCATAGATCAGAGGTTAGAGGTGGTAACCTATTTAAGGCCCTTGCGCAACTTGAGTCACTGGATTTATAGATTGGACACAAGGACTCCTATTGGGCTCAATGAGAGCTTTGGCTGCTTTCTTTAATTGGGTATTTTTATGTGGTGTGAGAATGGGACTGTTTGTGTTAAAACTATTTTTAATAGTTTTTTTATCCATAATTTAGAGGTGCTAAATTGATGCTAAAACCATACCTGTGGTGGTCTGCAAATTTTGAGGTACTTCACTCGACCCGCTCAGTAACTTAGATGTTGATTTTGATTGGGTCTTTTCCCTGAATGAAGTGCCTATGAGAAAATAAGAAAAAAGATTATTATCTAAGAAAAGTGGAGAAAAACATTGTACAACAATTTAATTATAGTTTGGATACAACTAATATTTAATACATTTACTCAATAATTTAGTTTCTTGCATTTCTTGATTTTGCTTGCCTAATGGCATGTCATTTTTAATTTTGAATATCATATTTCTGTTTACACAACTACATAAACACCATGCACTTTTTTGTTTGTCTATTGATTAGTGATGGACAGACCCGGACTGTAAAATTTAGGATCCGAGCGATTTTAAAAATACCCGAGTACCGGACCCGGGCCTGGAGTTCTCAGGGAACTCCGGATCATGATCCGGAACCTTTGGAAATAAAAAATAAAGGAAAATTAAATAAAATAAGATTAAAGCAGGCGCGTTATAACAATAGCAGCCCACAGCCACCCAGGATTGTCACATCCATTATATGTGACAATCCTGGCACTTTACCCGGCTCTTCCCGATTGCACTGGTGCGGTGGCAATCAGGCTAATAAGGGGTTAATAACAGCTCACAGCTGCCACTAAGCTCTAGATTAGTAATGGCAGGGTCTATGAAAACCCTACCCCCATCACTAATCTGGAAGTGAAAAGAAATAAACACAAACACAAAATAAGATAAAAACAATACCCTATTTCACTCCTTTATTAACCCCAAAAACACGCAGGTCTGTGGAAATCCACACGAGGGCCCATGACTATTCCAATTGGCTTTCTACACCGCCATCGGAGGCCCCGTAACGCTATCATAGGAAGCCGATGGTTGCCATGGTAGCACAGGGTTATGTGATGACTCCTGTCGCTATCAAGACTCACATCCTGTTACAGCCGGCTGGCTTTAACAGGACAGGAGCATTTCAGCTGATCAGAGCTCTGCCGCTCTGATCAGCAGAAATGAACAAGCGATCAGACGGCTAATCCTTACCCCTAGAGAGACTATTAAAATTAAAAAAAGTAAAAAAATAAGTTTTATAGAATTAAAAAAACAATTAAAAGTTTAAATCATTCTCCATTCGCCCCACTAAAAATCAAAGGGTTAAAAAAATAAAAAATATACACTCATTTGGTATCGCAGAGTTCAGAAATGCCCAGTCTATCAAAATATAAAATGAATCAATTAGATCGGTAGATGGCGTAGCCGTAAAAAAACAATTCCAACCGGCAAAGTTACGTTTTTTGGTCTACGCAAATTTTGAGCAAACTGCAATACCAGGGAGTCAAAACGTAGCATCTGCGCAAAAATGGTACAGCTAAAAATGCAAACAAATAAGCCATCAGTGAGCCCCATATCCCGAAAAATGAGAACACTACAAGTAGCAGAAAATGCCGCAAAAAGTGATCCAATTTTTTGGACAAACCTTTTTTTAACCCCTTAGATAAAAGTAAACCTAAACATATTTGGTATCAACAAACTCATACCAACCTGAAGTATCACACCCACCCATCAGTTTTACCATACACAGCCCACAGCCACTCAGGATTGTCACATCCATTAGATGTGACAATCCTGGCACTTTACCCGATTCTTCCCGATTCCCCTGGTGCGGTGGCAATGAGGCTAATAAGGGGTTAATAACAGCTCACAGGTCTATGAAAACCCTACCCCCATTACTAATCTGTAAGTGAAAATAAATAAACACAAAATAAGATAAAAACAACACCCTCTTTCACTCCTTTATTAACCCTAAAAACACCCAGGTCTGATGAAATCCACACAAGGTCCCATAATGATTGCAGCTCTGCTACATCTGAAGTGACAGCGCGTGGGCATAGAATATGACCACCCGCTGTGATCTTAAGGCAGAGAATGAGTCGCAGCGATGTGTGGTGACGTAACTTAGGTTATTTGCGGTCACAGCTGGAGCTGCCCATTGTCATCCACCTATGATCGCAGGTAACCTGACCTCAGGTGACCTCATTGAACTGAGTGACCACTACTATCCATAAAAGTGGCGAAATACTTTAGCAAAATTACTCCCAGAAATAAAATGTGAGTCAGAAATAGATTCAGGCATCTTCCGCATGCTGTTGCCATTCAGTTTCAACAATTTTCCATCCATTGCAATATTTTTACAGCTCTCGCAGGCCTATTTCCAACGTCCTCTGGAAAATTATTCGAGTTTCCCATTGACTTGGGACTCAGAAGGAAAAATGTATGTAACAAAATTAAAACATTGTCGTCCATTTGGCTTATCCCTAATCTATTAATTTTACATCTAGGTGGTAAGATAGATGACATCTTCATTATCTGGAGAAGTACCGGTCCTGAACTGCAGAGGTTCATGACTTGGTTGAACAATAACCCATATAACATCAAACTAACCTATAAGGCAGATCGGGAGGCAATTGATTTTCTGGACTATAATATAAAAATGGGGTACCAGACAGAAAAGGGTTCTCCACGGGTACAATTATTATCAACAAGTAAGAGGGAAGAATCTTTTCCCTCACAGATACATTTCATCTCCAAGTTAACAGTCAGAGGGGGGCGATCAGGCAGATCTTGAACAAACACTGGTCGTTACTGAAGACCGACCAGAGTTTGAACGACGTTTTACTCATCGCCCACTCTTACCTGTTAGAAGGGGGAAAAGCCTAAAGGATATGCTGGTGAAGAACCATTACGTACCTAGGGTGGTATCTCGCTTTGAGAAAGGGAGTCCCAAATTTGGTTGTTTTCCTTTTGTCTGCCCAGAGATGTTGTCAGCTTGGGATGGACCTAAAGAGTATAAAATAAAAAGTTACAAATCATGCAGTAAAAGTCACGTTATCTATTATGCAGTATGTTGCTGTAGCCTAATTTATATTGGGTTAACATCAAGGGAACAACGCGTCCGCACGAGGGAACATGTTAGGGACATAATTGCGGTGTGTGATGTTGTGGATCTTGATTCCCTGAGGATGATCCAGAGACATTTCCAGCTGCGCCATGACTGTGGTCCCACAGGATTGAAAATTTGTGGTATCGCAAGGTCCATTTAGAATCTAGGGGTATATATATATATATATATATATACACACATATTACTATATGAATTTTGTCTCTGCATGATATAGGGACATTAGAAAATCTTTTAAGGACTATACATGGTCATATTCTTTAGGCTAAGGCTGATTCTCCTTATGTTTGGATGATTTTCTTACCACCCTGGTCGTGCCCTTTCACTTGCCAGTAGTAGATATGGTCTCGTTGGGTGCGCATGTGCGGGGCTGCCTCAGCATGAGTCCCCGCCAAGGGAGCTTCCTTAGAAGGATGCATGGGTTAACTGACGTTAGTGGAAGTATTCTTCCAATCCACACTTCCCCTGGAATGACCGGCTGAGGCGGACTCTATGTGCGGCGTCCCACCCCCTGCACGCGCCCAAACAGCGACGATCTCGCCCAAGATAACACATATAAAAACATGCACATTACACTTTCCTCAAGCGAGGAAGCCTGAGAAACGCGTGTCAGGGCTACTCAAAACATCCAGTTATAAGTGCACTTTATAGGTGAGTCCGGATCACGATGATTCATGGCTGTTAGCTCTATCGGTAATAGTAATGGTAGCCTTTGAGGCTTAGGCTGCGTTACATGGGTGATATTAGATTTTTGTGTTATTATAGCGCTACCCGGTGGCTATCTGTATTAGTACATGCAGTGGTACCTGCAATGTATTTCAATGACCCCGATCCTGCTGTACCGGAAGTCGCCGGATCCTGATAGACAGAATCCTGTTTTTTGTACTGAGCATGCCCAGAAAGCAACTTGGCATGGTCAATACAGAAATCTCCCTCTCTCTCAGACAGAAGACCAGGATCGTGAAGGGGTGAGAGGGAGTAATAAAGATGGAGTCCCTAAGTGTGTCTGTGTATTTATTTCTAATAAAGTGTCTGTGTATTTATTTCTAATAAAGTATTTTTTCTGTGTGATGTCTTTTTTTTTAACCCTTTATTGGATATTCTTAATGGCCGGGTCAAACTTGGCCTGACATTAGCAATCTCAGGCTTTATACCAGCAGGTAAAACAAAGCTGGTATTAACCCCTTATTACCCAAGGGCCAGGGCCGCAGGGAAAAATGTTGGATACAACGCCAGAAGATAGCGCTTTTAAGAAAGCGCCATTTTCGGGAGCGACTGTAGACTGCGATTCGCAGCGGGGGGGCCAAGAAAGCTTGGGCCACCCTGCACTGCGTATTCCCATCCCCAGCTGCCTAGTTGTACCTGACTCGTCACAAAAATTGGGCGAAGCCCATGCCGTTTTGTTTTTTTTTTAATTATTTCATGAAATTCATGAAATAATTAAAAAAGGGCTTTCCTGTATTTTTGGTTCCCAACCGGGTACAAATAGGCAGCTGGGGGTTGTGAAGGTCATATGAGCAGTGGGGGTTAGCAGCCAGTAGCTGCTTGGGTTACCTTAGCAATAGAAAATGCAGCGGGAGTCCACACATTTTATTTTTTTTACCCCCTAACCCTAGAGTTAGGGTTATGTGTTTGGAGTTTTTGTTTATTTTTTAATGAATTTAAAAAAAAAAAATACTCATGGGCTACCGAGAACCCGAGCATTTTAGTGCTCACTCATCCCTACTTCTAACCATACAGCCAGCAGATCAAGAAATCTGATCAGCTGACTCCAGTGTTAGCCGATTACTTGTTCTGTGTCCCCCTGCATCCATCGCAGCATGTGCTGCCTGTGAGGTCAGCTGAATTCGGCCGACACTGGAGTCAGCTGATCTGAACTCTGTTGAACTCCAGCCCGCACACTCTGCGATGGATGCAGGGGGACACAGAACAAGCAATCGGCCAACACTGGAGTCAGCTGATCTGAATTCAGCTGAACTCATGACCACACAGCCCGAACATGGTCACACGTGATCGGCAGCAGGCAGTGATTGCTGTTAACCTGCATCCATCACAGCGTGTGTGGGCTGTGAGATTAGGAGTTGAGCTTATTCCCGATCAGCTGACTCCAGTGCCAGCCGATAAATTCTGTGTTCCCCTTCATCCATCACAAGTAGAAATAGAAGCATACAATAAAATAACAATTGCGGTTGCATGCGTTGCACATTCAATCCACAGGATCCGGTCATATGCGGTTTGCATCCTGTCAAATGTGAAAGTAGCCTTACAGCTGGAGCAGGAAGAAGAAAGACAAGATGGCAGACTTACTTTGGGAGCTTACAGGAAGAAATCGCACAGACCAATTTTTGGGGCTCCACTCTAGGGGATCTGGGGCTGAGAAAAAAAGGAGACCGTCAGCTGATGATGAAATAGCTAGCAAAGTTATTGATCATTATCTCAAACCCATTGCCTCCTCTCTCTAGTCCGGCATTTCCTCTCTGTGGCGATCGCCATCCACCTTCTTCTGAGGCCCATCTGCATGACGCGTCCTACATCATGCTCACTAGCTGGCATTGAGGTCCTGCGCAGGCGCACTTTGATCTGCCATGCTCAAAGCAGATCCATGTAACATATCATGTGCATATGCGTAAGAGATCTTTAACCCCTTAACGATCTGGTGGCTATCATGATAGCACAGGGTCATGTGATGACTCCTGTAGCTCACATGACTCAGGTCCTGTAAGAAAAAGCCAAATACTGGCTGTTACAAGAGATGATAATTTCTCGCGATCTAAATGGTGCTGCTCTGATCGGGATAAATAAATGAGTGATCAGACAGCTGATCCTTATAGCCCTCTAGGGGTACTAGTCAAATTTAAACAAAAATTTAAGAAAAAGTTTTGAAAAAGTAAAAAAAAAAGTAAAAACACCTAAAAGTTCAAATCACCCCTCTTTTGCCCCCACTAAAAAATAAAGGGTTAAAAGAAGGGAATTTTGTTACTTACCGTAAATTCCTTTTCTTCTAGCTCCTATTGGGAGACCCAGACGATTGGGGTGTATAGCTACTGCCTCCGGAGGCCACACAAAGCATTACACTAAAAAGTGTAAGGCCCCTCCCCTTCTGGCTATACACCCCCCGTGGGATCACGGGATGCTCAGTTTTAGTGCTAAAGCAAGAAGGAGGAAAGCCAATAACTGGTTTAAACAAATTCACTCCGAAGTAACATCGGAGAACTGAAAACCGTTCAACATGAACAACATGTGTATCCAAAAAAACCCAAAAATCCCGAAGGACAACAGGGCGGGTGCTGGGTCTCCCAATAGGAGCTAGAAGAAAAGGAATTTACGGTAAGTAACAAAATTCCCTTCTTCTTCGGCGCTCCATTGGGAGACCCAGACGATTGGGACGTCCAAAAGCAGTCCCTGGGTGGGTAAAGAAATACCTCGCGTTAGAGCTGCAAGACAGCCCTCCCCTATGGGAAGGCAACTGCCGCCTGCAGGACTCTTCTACCTAGGCTGGCGTCCGCCGAAGCATAGGTATGCACCTGATAATGTTTGGTGAAAGTGTGCAGACTCGACCAGGTAGCTGCCTGGCACACCTGTTGAGCCGTAGCCTGGTGTCGTAATGCCCAGGACGCACCCACGGCTCTGGTTGAGTGGGCCTTTAGCCCTGAAGGAACCGGAAGCCCAGCAGAACGGTAGGCTTCAAGAATTGGTTCTTTGATCCATCGAGCCAGGGTGGCTTTGGAAGCCTGCGACCCTTTGCGCTTACCAGCGACAAGGACAAAGAGTGCATCGGAGCGGCGCAGGGGCGCCGTGCGGGAAATGTAGATTCTGAGTGCTCTCACCAGATCTAACAAATGTAAATCCTTCTCATATCGATGAACTGCATGAGGACAAAAGGAAGGCAAGGAGATATCCTGATTTAGATGAAAAGAGGATACCACCTTAGGGAGAAACTCCTGAATGGGGCGCAGCACTACCTTGTCCTGGTGGAAGACCAGGAAAGGAGCCTTGGATGACAGCGCTGCTAGCTCAGACACTCTCCGAAGAGATGTGATCGCTACCAGAAAAGCCACTTTCTGCGATAGTCGAGAAAGTGAAACATCCCTCAGAGGCTCGAAGGGCGGCTTCTGGAGGGCAACTAGTACCCTGTTCAGATCCCATGGATCTAACGGCCGCTTGTACGGGGGTACGATATGACAAACCCCCTGCAGGAACGTGCGCACCTTAGAAAGTCGTGCTAGACGCTTCTGAAAAAAGACGGATAGCGCCGAGACTTGCCCTTTAAGGGAGCCGAGCGACAAACCTTTTTCCAACCCAGATTGCAGGAAAGAAAGAAAAGTAGGCAATGCAAATGGCCAGGGAGACACTCCCTGAGCAGAGCACCAGGATAAGAATATCTTCCACGTTCTGTGGTAGATCTTAGCAGACGTGGGCTTCCTAGCCTGTCTCATGGTGGCAACGACCCCTTGGGATAATCCTGAAGACGCTAGGATCCAGGACTCAATGGCCACACAGTCAGGTTCAGGGCCGCAGAATTCCGATGGAAAAACGGCCCTTGGGACAGTAAGTCTGGTCGGTCTGGTAGTGCCCACGGTTGGCCGACCGTGAGATGCCACAGATCCGGGTACCACGACCTCCTCGGCCAGTCTGGAGCGACGAGTATGACGCGGCTGCAATCGGATCTGATCTTGCGTAGCACTCTGGGCAAGAGTGCCAGAGGTGGAAACACATAAGGGAGCCGGAACTGCGACCAATCTTGCACCAAGGCGTCTACCGCCAGAGCCCTTTGATCGCGAGACCGCGCCATGAAGGTCGGGACCTTGTTGTTGTGCCGAGACGCCATTAAGTCGACGTCCGGCACCCCCCAGCGGCAACAGATTTCCTGAAACACGTCCGGGTGAAGGGACCACTCCCCTGCGTCCATACCCTGGCGACTGAGGAAGTTTGCTTCCCAGTTTTCCACGCCCGGGATGTGAACCGCGGATATGGTGGATGCTCTGTCCTCCACCCACATCAGAATCCGCCGGACTTCCTGGAAGGCTTGCCGACTGCGTGTCCCTCCTTGGTGGTTGATGTATGCCACCGCTGTGGAGTTGTCCGACTGAATTCGGATCTGCTTTCCTTCCAGCCACTGTTGGAAGGCTAGTAGGGCCAGATACACTGCCCTGATTTCCAGAACATTGATCTGAAGGGTGGACTCCTGCTGAGTCCACGTACCCTGAGCCCTGTGGTGGAGAAAAACTGCTCCCCACCCTGACAGACTCGCGTCTGTCTTAAGGCGCCTCATGCACTTCCTAGGGAAGATGGTGGCAGCAATGGAGGCAGTCCCGTTTGCGCAGTTTCATCTGCGCCCACTTCAGTGGGACATTCTCCGCCAATGGGACGGAAAGTCAACATCCCTGGACAGGGAAGTCTCCCTTTCCCAGACGGCCAAGGACTCTCTGCAATGGTGGCTTCTTCCCACCTCATTATCACAGGGAAGATCCTTCCTACCCCCATCCTGGGCAGTAGTCACGACATTGTGACATTTGGACTGTAGATCAGCCTGGAAGTGTGAAATGCACTGCAGCAAAAAAGAATGTTATTTCTTTTTTTTTTTTTTTTTTTTTTTTTTTTTTTAAATTGTGAAAAGTTTATTCAGAGGGTCATTTATTATTCAACCCCTCAAACCACCAGAATTCTGTTTGGTTCCCCTAAAGTATTAAGAAGTATTTCAGGCACAAAGAACAATGAGCTTCACATGTTTGGATTAATTATCTCTTTTTCAAGCCTTTTCTGACTAATTAAGACCCTCCCCAAACTTATGAACAGCACTCATACTTGGTCAACATGGGAAAGACAAAGGAGCATTCAAAGGCCATCAGAGACAAGATCGTGGAGGGTCACAAGGCTGGCAAGGGGTACAAAACCCTTTCCAAGGAGTTTGGCCTACCTGTCTCCACTGTTGGGAGCATCATCCGGAAGTGGAAGGCTTATGGAACTACTGTTAGCCTTCCACGGCCTGGACAGCCTTTGAAAGTTTCCACCCGTGCCGAGGCCAGGCTTGTCCGAAGAGTCAAGGCTAACCCAAGGACAACAAGGAAGGAGCTCCGGGAAGATCTCATGGCAGTGGGGACATTGGTTTCAGTCAATACCATAAGTAACGTACTCCACCGCAATGGTCTCCGTTCCAGACGAGCCCGTAAGGTACCTTTACTTTCAAAGCGTCATGTCAAGGCTCGTCTACAGTTTGCTCATGATCACTTGGAGGACTCTGAGACAGACTGGTTCAAGGTTCTCTGGTCTGATGAGACCAAGATCGAGATCTTTGGTGCCAACCACACACGTGACGTTTGGAGACTGGATGGCACTGCATACGACCCCAAGAATACCATTCCTACAGTCAAGCATGGTGGTGGCAGCATCATGCTGTGGCGCTGTTTCTCAGCCAAGGGGCCTGGCCATCTGGTCCGCATCCATGGGAAGATGGATAGCACGGCCTACCTGGAGATTTTGGCCAAGATCCTCCGCTCCTCCATCAAGGATCTTAAGATGGGTCGTCATTTCATCTTCCAACAAGACAACGACCCAAAGCACACAGCCAAGAAAACCAAGGCCTGGTTCAAGAGGGAAAAAATCAAGGTGTTGCAGTGGTCTAGTCAGTCTCCTGACCTTAACCCAATTGAAAACTTGTGGAAGGAGCTCAAGATTAAAGTCCACATGAGACACCCAAAGAACCTAGATAACTTGGAGAAGATCTGCATGGAGGAGTGGGCCAAGATAACTCCAGAGACCTGTGCCGGCCTGAACAGGTCTTATAAAAGACGGTTATTAGCTGTAATTGCAAACAAGGGTTATTCCACAAAATATTAAACCTAGGGGTTGAATAATAATTGACCCACACTTTTATGTTGAAAATTTATTAAAATTTAACTGAGCAACATAACTTGTTGGTTTGTAAGATTTATGCATCTGTTAATAAATCCTGCTCTTGTTTGAAGTTTGCAGGCTCTAACTTATTTGCATCTTATCAAACCTGCTAAATCTGCAGGGGGTTGAAGACTACTTGTAGGCACTGTATATGAGGGATTTGGAATCATGGGGATTATGGGTCTATTGATGAAAAATATTATAATGATGACATTCTCTGGAATACATGGATAAGAATGAGATAATGTATAAAAATTGTTATGGTTTAATATAGGAAGATAGTATTAACCCCTTCACAACCTACGATGTAATGGTACATCCAAATCATGAAGGAGTGATCACCGCTGCGGTGAGCCAGTGGCGATCCCTGCACATGTCTGCCGATTAGAACAGCTGACATGCGTGGCTAACAGGCACAGGTGGATCCGCAACACACCCGTGCCTGTTAACCACTTAAATCGTGCTGTCAAAATGTGACACTGCGTTTTAAATCGCTGCAGCGGGAAACGCGCCTTTCCCTGCCGCCATCGGAGGCCCCGTGACGTGATTGTAGCGTCCACGGGGCCTTAGGTTACTCGTCAGTGGGCCAGTGATTCTTTGGGGTAGCTGTGACTGGCCTGACCCGGTTCCGTGACCCCGTCGGCTACATGAAAAAAAAAAACACAAAAACAGGAAACGGACAAGTGTCCAATACAGACGGGGATGGAATGAGGGTGGCAGGCCCCTGGGAAGCGTGTCACCGGTTGCAGTAGTGACTGGGGTCCCGGCCTCCTCCGCCGCTGACCCTTCCTGCGGCTAATCCTCTCCCAAGGGCAGTACTGGATGCTGAGCGGGGATGCTTTGCAGAGCAACACTTGGTATGCGGCCAGGAATTAGCCGCCGCTGCACAGTCTCTCTCCGGGGCAGGTGTTAGGTGCAGCCGAGACAGTATCGCTTCCCACGGGCGGAGCGGGGTGCCCAGGAAGGTTGGTGAGAACGGGGGCGGCAGTCCATGGGAGCGCCGGAGCGCAGGGCAGTGGCAGTTACTCACAGAGTCAGGTTTTTCTCCTCCATGCACAACTCTGTACTCTTCCCCGGTCCCAGTCCGTAGTGCCGGCAGCCTTAACCTCTCATGGGCCGGACCTCTGTCCCATCTCCCCAGGCTCTCTCTCTCTCTGCTGTCATGCCCCAGCAACCCGAACTAGGGCTCTGTACCTCTTCTGTGCTCCGTCCCGTGCTCTGGCGACTGCAGCCCTTTTAGTCCACGAGTGCAAATGCCGGGTCCCGTCTTTCTCTAGATGTTACTGGCCCCAGCTTGGTTGTGCTGTCTGTTTGGTGTTACATCCAGACAGCTCTGTTCTGCCTCCCTGAAGGCCTGACAGCCTCCCTGAGGGGAGCTGCACACTGTGCGTCGGCTCTGTTTCGTGTCTAAGCTTGTTCTGCCGGGCCAATAGTGTCTCTACTCCTAACTGCCTATGCCCACACCTTTGCAAGTTGTCATGGCTACTTGGGTTTGCTAAGAACTGGCTGAGTCACTTCCTAACTGTGTTTGTAGAAACATTGTTAACCCTTTCCTAGTGACAGCTTCTCCCTGCTGTATGGTGGTGTGAGGTGTGTGTAGAACTTATAGAACTTACCAGATTAACATCTTGACCTGCCCGGGGAGGATATAATGATATACCCTGTAGCGACTAGTCTCAGGGGCGCTACATGATCACGGGCAGCCGATTGTTGTCATGGTAGCGACAGGTCATGTGATGAATCCTGTCGCTATCATGACATAGTTCCTGTTAAAGCCGGCAAAGCAGCAGCTGTAACAAGAACGCAGCATTTCTGCTGATCAGAAATTTGCTGCTCTGATCAACAGAAATGAATGAGCGATTAGACTTCTAATCCTTATAGTCCCCTAGTGGGATTACTAAAATAAAAAAAGTAAAAAAAAGAGGATGGGAGGGTCAGTCTTTTCATATTAGTATTACACTCCCCGAAAATAAGATCTAGTGCTTTTTTCGGGGCAAATAAAATATAAGACAGTGTCTTTTTTTCGTGGAAGTACGGTAGTGCGTTTTTGTAAGAAGGATAAGATTGAAGTATCGAGATTGGGTGGGTTAGCATGTAGTGTTTTTAATGATGGTTTGTTGGTTTTATGTATAAGTTTTAATTTTATTTTGCTTCTTCCTAGATTGGTATTTATTTGAATGGTGACTTACCTGTTGAGATTACCGGGCTGGCTGGTATTCGCCCGGAACAACAAATTAGTTGTAGTAGGGGTGGATCCCCTGAAAAAGAAAAATAATAAGAATGTATATGAGGGATTTGGAATTGTGGGGATTATAGGTCTATTGATGAAAAATGTTGTAATGATGACATTGTCTGGATTACATAGATAAAGGGGGTATTACACGCAGCGATATCACTGGTGAAAGCACCCGCCCCGTCGTTTGTGCGTCACGGGCAAATTGCTGCCCGTGGCGCACAAAATCGTTAGGAGCCGTCACACGGACTTACCTTCCCTGCAACGTTGCTGTTGCCGGCGAACCGCTTCCTTTCTAAGGGGACGGTTCGTGCGGCGTCACAGCGACGTCACTAAGCGGCCGTCTAATAGAAGCAGAGGGGCGGAGATGAGCGGCCGTAACATCCCGCCCACCTCCTTCCTTCCGCATTGCCGTCAGCCACAGGTAAGCTGTAGCTCGTCGTTCCCGAGGTGTCACACGTATCGATATGTGCTGCCTTGGGAACGACGAACTACCTGCGACCTCTACAATCAACGATGTTTTGAAAAGGAAAGACGTGTCAACGATGGACGATAAGGTGAGCATTTTCCATCGTTAACGGTCGTTCCTTGCTGTCACACGCAACGACGTCGCTAACGATGCCAGATGTGCATCACGGAATCCGTGACCCTGGCGATATATCGTTAGATACGTCGTTGCGTGTAACGGGGCCTTAAGAATGGGATATTGTATAAAAATTGTTATGGTTAATATAGCAATATCGTATTAACCCCTTCATAACCTAGGATGTAACGGTACATCCAAAATCATGAAGGGGTGATCCCCGCTGCCTGCTGCAGTGAGCCAGTGGCGATCCCTGCACATGTCTGCTGATTATAACAGCTGACATGTGTGGCTTACAGGCACAGGTGGATCCGCGATCCACCCACGCCTGTTAACCACTTAAATCGCATTGTCAAAATGTGACAGTGCGTTTTAAATCGTTGCAGCGAGAAACGCGCATTTCCCCGCCGCCATCGGAGGCCCATGATGTGATCACCGGCAGCTGAAGGCTGTCATGGTAGCGACATGTCATGTGATGAATCCTGTCGCTATCATGTCATAGTTCCTCTCAAAGCCGGAAAAGCAGCAGCTGTAACAACAACGCAGCATTTATGCTGATCAGAGCTGTGCTGCTTTGATCAACAGAAATGAATGAGCGATCAGACTTCTGATCCTTATAGTCCCCTAGTGGGATTACTAAAATAAAAAAAGTAAAAAAAAGAGGATGGGAGGGTCAGTCTTTTCATATTAGTATTACACTCCCCGAAAATAAGATCTAGTGCTTTTTTCGGGGCAAATAAAATATAAGACAGTGTCTTTTTTTCGTGGAAGTACGGTAGCGCGTTTTTGTAAGAAGGATAAGATTGAAGTATCGAGATTGGGTTGGTTAGCATGTTGTGTTTTTAATGATGGTTTGTTGGTTTTATGTATAAGTATTAATTTTATTTTGCTTCTTCATAGATTGGTATTTATTTGAATGGTGACTTACCTGTTGAGATTACCGGGCTGGCTGGTATTCGCCCGGGACAACAAATTAGTTGCAGTAGGGGTGGATCCCCTGAAAAAGAAAAATAATAAGAAGAATGTATATGAGGGATTTGGAATCATGGGGATTATGGGTCTATTGATGAAAAATATTATAATGATGACATTCTCTGGAATACATGGATAAGAATGAGATAATGTATAAAAATTGTTATGGTTTAATATAGGAAGATAGTATTAACCCCTTCACAACCTACAATGTAATAGTACATCCAAAATCATGAAGGAGTGATCACCGCTGGCTGCTGCGGTGAGCCAGTGGCAATCCCTGCACATTTCTACCGATTAGAAAAGCTGACAGTGTCTTTTTTTCGGGGAAGTACTCCAGTCACTATCATAACATAGTTAGGCTATGTGCGCATGCTGCGTTTTTTTGGCGCTGCGTTTTTGTGCGTTTTTTGCCGCAAAAAACGCACAAAAACGCACCCACGGCAAAGAACCTCATAACAAAGCATGCATTTTTACCGCTTTTTTTGGCTTCGTTTTGCTGCGTTTTTGCTCACTGCGTTTTCATGCGTTTTTTTTTTATCAGTGAACAATGCCATTAAAGATTGTTGGAGAAAAAAAAAAAAGGTCTGATGTCATTTCTTTCCTCAATATGTTCTTCATTCTCTACTAGTGTATGCGGGAGAGCATACAGCTGCAGAACTACAAGGCTCAGCATGCTCCACCCAGGACTGTATGCTGGAGGGAGAGGCAGGGGGAGCAGAACTACAAGGTTCAGCATACTTTATCCACTAGTGTATGCAAGAGTGCAGACAGCAGCTGCAGAACTACAAGGCTCAGCATGCTCTATCCAGGACTGTATGCTGGAGGGAGAGGCAGGGGAGCAGAACTATAAGGCTCAGCATACTTCATCCACTAGTGTATGCAGGAGAGCCTACAGCAGCTACAGAACTACAAGGCTCAGCATGCTCCACCCAGGACTGTATGCTGGAGGGAGAGGCAGGGGGAGCAGAACTACAAGGTTCAGCATACTTTATCCACTAGTGTATGCAAGAGTGCAGACAGCAGCTGCAGAACTACAAGGCTCAGTATGCTCTATCCAGGACTGTATGCTGGAGGGAGAGGCAGGGGAGCAGAACTATAAGGCTCAGCATACTTCATCCACTAGTGTATGCAGGAGAGCCTACAGCAGCTACAGAACTACAAGGCTCAGCATGCTCCATCCACTAGTGTATGCAGGAGAGCAGACAGCAGCGGCAGAAATACAAGGCTCAGCATCCTCCATCCAGGACTGTATGCAGTTTTTTGCCCAAAAAAAAATGACATGGGCTTTGCCATATTTTTGTATGCTAGCCAGGTACAGCAGGCAGGTATGGGCTGCCCCCAACCCCCAGCTGCCTATTTGTACCCGGCTGGGAACCAAAATTATAGGGAAGCCCTTTTTTTTTATTATTTCATGAATTTAATGAAATAATTAAAAAAAAACAAAAAGGACGTGGGCTTCGCCCAATTTTTGAGTCCAGCCAGGTACAACTAGACATCTGGGGATTGGAATCCACAGCGCAGGGTGCCCAAGCTTTCTGGGCTGCCCCGCTGCGAATTGCAGTCCGCAGCCACCCCAGTCCGCTGTTTCCAACTTTTCCAGCTACCCTGGTGCGAGGTGGCTCGCTGGGTATTAATGGGGTTAGGGCTAGCTGTATGTTATCAATTGGCCCTAAGCCCGAAATTCATGGTGTCACGCCATTATTAGGCATGGCCACCATGAATTTCTAGTAAAGATAAAAAAAACACTACACAATTAGTGACTCCATCTTTATTGAAATAAAGAACCCCCCTCCGTAATCCTGGGTCAAGGGTCCCACGCCGTCCAATCCGGATCCAGTATCATCTGATCGGTTTGCTGGAAGGTTCGTGGGTGACGTGTCCCCACTTTCCGCACATGCACGCTACCTAACAAAAAAAAAAAAAAGGGGCGTTGACTGCTGACAGAGCTGGTCACTGGCCGCGATTGGTCCGGCCGCGCTGACAGAGTGGGGATGGAGCAGTTGGAGCATGGGAGCACCATGTATAAAAACACATGGCTGCTTCACAGTGTTCCACCTCCCCTTGATGAAATAATCTTATAGCTGAGATTGTGAAAGGTATACGTTGGGGCTCTCTCCGGGGGGGGTCTGCTCTGCTGCTTATCAGGCCGGCTTTGTGCACTTATGGGTATGTTTACTTAAACCTGCTGGGATTCTATTCATGCATTCATGTCTTTGTACTTAATCTGACTGTTCATTGGCATCCACTTAGCACCTCATGGTGGCTAAACCTGTTTATCTGTTTATAGCTTTTTTGACTGTTTAACTATTTGACTCTGTCACTGCAGAAGTTGCTGTTTCACCAGCATCTGTATCAAGCACTGTTTATTAGTGATTAGTGAGACTTGGATCCTATTTTATATATTTTATATATCTCTGTTATTTCAGAGTATACACTGTTATCATTGTGCTTATCCAGAGCTGTTTTTTTCCATCTGTCTATGTGTAACAATTGTCAAAATTTTACACCATGCTCTTTATGTGCAGGATGCCTTGTTCATGTTTTTGACCCAGTCTGTTATTTATTCATTTTACTTGTGCCCTATATGTAATTGTCATCTAGTACATCTATATTTTATCTGCCGGCCCGTTTTTGCCGCTGATTCCTTTGTGCCAGTTGCTATTTATTAAACCTATTTGCACTTTACTCCTTGTCCTCCAGTCTTTGTATTATCTATGTATGTATCTATCTATCTATGTTTGTATCTATGTATCTATTATCTATGTATCTCTCTATTATCTCTGTATTATCTCTCTCTATATCTCTCTATTATCTATCTATCTATTATCTCTCTATCTATCTATATATTATCTGTTAAAGTAGCTGTTAAAAGCATTAAAAAACGCAGGGACCAACCTGCAAAATAACGCACCAAAAACGCACCAAAACGCAGTAATAATGCATGCGTTATTATCTACGTTATTGGTGCGTTATTTTAACGCAGGTGCGCTAATCCTTCACTCTCAAGAAATTTCTTGAGAAATTTCTTAAGAAAAATCATTTTTCTAGTGCGCACATAGCCTAAAGGCCGCTTTACACGCTACGACATCGCTCAAGCGATTTCGTTGGGGTCACGGAATTTGTGACGCACATCCGGCTGCTTTAGCGATGTTGTTGCGTGTGACACCTATTAGCGATTTTTGCATCGTTGCAAAAACGTGCAAAATCACTAATCGGTGACATGCCCCCCTAATCTCAATTATCGTTGCTGCTGCGTGTACGATGTAGTTCGTCGTTCCTGCGGCAGCACACATCACTATACGTGACACCGCAGGAACGAGGAAGCTCACCTTACCTGCGGCCGCACGCAATGAGGAAGGAAGGAGGTGGGCGGGATGTTTGGCCCGCTCATCTCCGCCCCTCCGCTTCTATTGGGCGCCTCTTAGTGACGTCGCTGTGACGCCAAATGAACCGCCCCCTTAGAAAGGAGGCGGTTCACCGGTCACAGCAACGTCGCTATGCAGGTAATTAGTGTGGTAATTAGGCAGCAATTTGCCCATGGCGCACAACCGATGGGGACCGATATCGGTAACGATATCGCAGCGTGTAAAGCGGCCTTAAGAGTAGGTTTTTAGTTATTAATATTGGGTATTGCACTACTTCTTGAGTAACCACATAATTCACAGAATATTGATCACTGTTCCTAGGCATTGAACTAAATTAGCTAGTCACATCAAATTCACCACACAATAGTAATTACACAATTTTCAGCACTTACTTATTTTTATGCCAAAATTGCCCTTGAATCTGAGGGTTAGTAATCTGACTACTTTTGATTAGTAAGTGCCCATATATTGTTCTTAGGCCGGTATTAACCACAACCTTGAAGGTTTAATTAATAGCAATTATTACTGTTTACATCAAATTGTTGCAATAATTATGGCCACACATATGGTTATTGGTTATCATACTATAGGCCCTGGGGTATCTTTAGTATGATCCTTGGTAGCATTTAAAAAAAATAAATAAAGTGTGAAAATATAATTCACTCAATAGGGAATCATTCCATTTATAACCTATGGGGTGGATTTATTATTTGCTTATCCCTTCTTTTTCATGTCAATCTCATGTCCACATATAGTATGGTTCTAGTATATACTAAATTTGTGTAATGTTCGGGATTTCTTCCAATATATAGTCAGCAAACATGGGTATAGTCCATACATACATAGTCCTACATTCACAGAATTTTAGTTCCAGGGAGCGCTGAGCCTGTTGGTGTCTCCCCTGACCACCAACAATGTCGACAACATGGCCTAGCTAGCATGCACCGCCATTACCATGATGGCGCTGCTGGCTCGCGGGCCGCGGTCTGAGAGTTGTGGGTCACATGTAAATAGGCACATCACATGAGCTTAGCGACACTGTGACGGGGTCCTTCTCCCATATCACACAATTAACAGAGTGAGAGATGGCGGTACAATCCAAAGAGCAATTATTCCAAGCAACTCAAATGGTCCATAACATAAACCACAAAACAGAGGGTAAAATTAGTCCTGTAACACAAATATAGTCCGGTAAGCGATAAATGTACAGGTCTCTCTGAGAAGCCACAGTTTCTCACAGAGGATTAATCCTTCTCTGTTCAAGTTCTCCAACAGACTGATTGAGTCTACCAGGTAAGCAAAGAGGTTGGGTGAATCTCAGGCCCCTTCCCCCAAACTTAGGAACAGGAACACTACAGGGGGTGATTACCTACAGACAATACAATGTACACACAAGCAGTACAAATAATGGACAGTGAACCAAGCTTAAAATATGAATCTACACAACATGATACACCTCCCCCCATATCCAACCATCACAGCCACTGACTTGGAACTTCCTTTCTGTCACATGACCCGTCATCAGTTGTAGCAGGTACGCGAGTACAGCACAGTTGTTCTAGGCTGCCAAATAGTCACAGTACCCGATCACCTGCTTCTTGCGGCTCACAGGCAAGTGCCCCCCTTGACGATCGCGGCTGGTGCAAGGGTCGCACCTGTCAGTGCTCACTGCTTTATTTCAGATGAACGTTTTACCGATGCAGAGCAGAGTCAAGCTCTCTCTGCATAACTATTCCAATGGCAGCTGCTGGCCAATAAGTGGCAAGAGGTTGATGCATATGACGTCACCTGTTTGCCTCTGATTGGCCGGCGGCTGCCATTGGAATAGTGCAGAGAGAGCTTGACACTGCACGGCGGCAAAACTTTCATCTGAATTTCAGATGATGCGTTGACAGTCGCCAGTTGCCTCGATCATCAAGGGGGGCTCGTGCCTGCTGGCTGCAAGAAGCAGGTTGGAGAATGGAGGAGAGGTATGAAATGGCACAATAGCAGACAAGGATGAGGCATTGCTACAAAAAAAGGATCAGTAAAGGGGACAGTATAGTAAAAGTAAACAAGGATGGGCACATTAGTAAAAAGGGACAAGGATGGGCATATTACTACACGATGGGCATAATACTACAGAATGGGCACATTATTACAGGATGGGCACATTACTACAGAATGGGATCAAGGAGGGGGCACAATACTACAGGATGGGCACCTTGCTACAGAATGGGCTCAAGGACGGGGCACATTAGTAAAAGGGAACACGGTTGGGCACATTACTACAGGATGGGCACAATACTACAGGAATGGGACAAGGATGGGGCAGATTAGTAAAGGGGGACAAGGAGGGAGCACATTACTACACAATGGTCATATTACTACAAGTTGAGGTCAAGGTGAGGGCACAATACTACAGGATGGACACATTACTACAAGATGGGCTCAAGGATGAGACAAATTATAAAAGGGAACAAGTTTAATAATACAGGATGAGCACATGTTTGGGGCACATTAGTTAAAGGGGATGAGACTGGGCACATTACTACAGGATGGGCACATTACTACACAATGGGGACAAAAATGGGGCACATTTGTAAAAGGGGACAAGGATGGGCACAAGGATGGGGAACATTACTAGAGGATGGGCACATTACTGCAGGATGGGGACCATTACTACAGGATGGGCATATTACTACAGTAGGGGGACAAGGATGGGGCACATTAATACAGGATGGGGACAAGGATGGGCACATTACTACAGAATGGGGAAAAAGAGGGGGCACATTAAGCCAGGATGGACACTTTACTAAAGGATGGGCTCAAGGATGGGGCATATTAGTAAAAGGGGACAAGGTTGGGCACATTACCACAGGATGGGCACAATACTACAAAATTGGGACAAGGATGGGGAACATTAATAAAAGGGGACAAAGAGGGGGCACATTACTACAGGATAGGCACATTTCTACAGGATGGGGTCAAGGAGAGGGCACATTACTACAGGATGGGCACAAAGATGGGGCACATTACCACAGGATGGACACTTTACTAAAGGATGGGCTCAAGGATGGGGCACATTTGTAAAAGGGGACAAGGATGGGTACATTACTACAGGATGGAGACAAGGATGGGGCACATTACTACAAGATGGGGCACATTACTACAGGATGGAGCACATTATTACAGGATGGGCACATTACTACAGGATGGTGACAAGGAAGGGCACATTACTACAGGATGGGGACAAGGATGGGCACATTAATACATAATGGGGAAAAGGAGGGACACATTAATACAGAATGGGGAAAAGGAGGGCTGCATTACTACAAGGTGGGCACTTTACTACAAGATGGGCTCAAGTATGGTGCACTTTAGTAAAAGAGGACAAGGATGAGCACATTACTACATGATGGGCACATTACTACAGGATGGTGACAAGGCTGGGGCACGTTACTACAGGATGGGGACAAGGATGTGCACATTACTACAGAATGACAAGCAAGAAAATAGATCCAGCGCTTGTAAGGAACCAGCTTGAATAGTTCATGTAAAATATCCAAATTTATTTAGAAATGTTGCAAGTAAAAATACAGGACAGTCATAACTACCCCCTTGTAGGACTAGATGGTCAGTGGGGACAACACGATTCTGCCAATCTCTTGGCCTTAATCATGTACATGATTAAGCCCAAGAGATTGGAGAAACGCATTGTCCCCACTCACCATCTAGTTCTACAAGGGGGTAGTCATGACTGTCCTATATTTTTACTTGCAACGTTTCTAAATAAATTTTGGATATTTTATTGAACTACTTCAAGCTGGTTTCTTACAAGCGCCACATCTATTTTCTTGCTTGTCTTCATACGGTTGGCCAAACGAAGTCCAGGCTGCCACTAGGATGCCAGAGAACCAGAGGAGGTGAGCTGACAACATTGCTTTCTGTTTCTTATTACTACAGTATGGGAACAAGGATGGGCACATTACTACAGGATGGAAACAATAAATACACAAATTCCATTTAAACAAAAGTATAATGAGTGTTAGCCATGGAATAACGTTACATAATTCCCAATCTGACGAAAATGCATATATCCACAAATAGAATTATATTAAGGAGAGAACAAAATGGACTAAACACCATAAAAAAATACAAATTTTATTAAACATATTAAAAAATAAGATATAGAAAAACAGACAACAGTAAATGTAAATGCCATGGTTCGAGATCACACTTGATATGCAGTATAAAATGAATTGATCACATACAGTATTTGGCATGTAAACATATGTAAGTATACAGTAGTTAAAGGGAACCTGTCAGCAGAAATTTCGCAATAAACCTAAAAGATTCCCCTTCTGCAGCTCCTGGGCTGCTTTCTAGAAAGGTTCCTGTTGTTATTGTGCCCCCTTTGAGACCTAAATAAATACTTTATAAAGTCTTACCTTTTTGTATCCAAATCTTTTTTTTTATGGTCACGGGGGCGGGCTGTCTTGCGTCCGTTATTCTCCCTCCTGATGCTGTACGCCGTCCCCCATTGCTCATTTCCATACATGAGGACGCCGCCCAGTGCTCCCATGGTCTCGCGCATGCCCAGTGCCACTCTCGCGGGACTGTGCGCAGTGTGTCCGCTGGTGACGTGATTGCGCAGGGAGTGAAATTATGGGCGGCGCTGTGATTGTCATCAGCAGCGTCATCCAAGTACCCGCCCATAATCTCCTGCCCGCGCTTTTCACTCTGCCTCCACCGTTATGCGCAAGCGCTGGCCATATGAACCCACGTCACCTATTACCCATCTTTCCCTGGAGCAGGAAATAGATGTGAGGAGCAGCATACCACCGATCATAACCGCATAACGGTGGAGGCAGAGTGAAAAGCGCGGACACAAGATTATGGGCGGGTACTTGGATGACGCTGCTGATGACAATCACAGCGCCGCCCATAATCTCACGCCTGCGCAATCACCTCACCAGTGGTCACACTTTACACAGTGCTGTCCCGCGATAGTGCCACTGGGCATGCGCGAGACCTAGGGAGCACTGGGCGGCGTCCTCAGGTATGGAAATGAGCAATGGGGGACGGCGTAAAGTGGCAGGAGGGAGAATAACGGACGCAAGACAGCCCGCCCCTGTGACCATAAAAAAAGATTTGCATACAAAAAGGTAAGACTTTATAAAGTATTTATTTAGGTCTCAAAGGGGGCACAATAACAACAGGAACCTTTCTAGAATGCAGCCCAGGAGCTGCAGAAGGGGAATCTTTTAGGTTTAGTGCGAAATTTCTGCTGACAGGTTCCCTTTAAACCACAGAAATATAATACACAAAGCTAATACCAAATATAAAGTGACTAGTGCATCAGCACTTGGAGCAAACCATATGCTCCTAGGCAATATCAAAAGTTTAGATTCAAGATACAGCCAAAAATTGAACCAGTGGGGTGCCCATATATTAAGGGTATTATATTACCTGGAAATACTGCAGTATATAATTGGTGCTTGTAACATCCATGGCGGCATCCTCACACTCTTCTGCTCCCCTCCCCTGGCGAGGACATTGGTTTTCTCCCCTATCCAGACGACCAATTTCTTAAAGAGCCAATATCCTCATATCTCAGAAGTACCTCCAAGGTCAGCTGGGAGGTCGCAGGTACTTAAAGCACCTCTGCCTTTTACTGGTGCCTGGGCAATCAGTTAGAAATTAACAAAAAACAAAATTCCTAAAAGTTGCAAATGTTATTAAGTATAATATTAAAAACTCACTATGTGGATGTGAGAAAAGCACTCCAAAATAATAGAGGAGAAAAATAAGCGAGATAGGCATGGATCTAGGTAACTCTAAATGGCCCTGCTATTGCCACTACGGTCTCACCCTACCTTACCGTGGAGGTTTGTACCCTAATAAAACGCAAATGGTGCCTCCGCTCAATGATGACTCACCCTTAAAGACCCTAATGAGTCCCTAAACTAGATCCTATCATAAATTATCCACAAATACAATGTCTGATCAAATAGGTTTGCGTTTTCAGTGTATCCACACCATTTAGGGACATCTATACCCCAATCAGGCCTCCTGATGAACCTGAAACAGGGGAAACGCGTTGAGGCCGTCTTGTGAATAATGACATGTATAAGGGAAGTGTTTTTATCTTTATTTTTTTGTTTGATCTTTTGCTTGTTTTTGTAACCTGTAATTGTGGGTCCTTTCTTTCATTTACGTGGGGCGTTGTGGTGCACACCAGTAGCCCTCGCAGTTTGATTTGCTGTTTCATGAGGTATCTATCAGGATTCAGCATGGCATATTATTAGTAGATACCTTCGTGGTTATTACCTTTTGAGCTTGGTTATTTAAAACCTATTTGATCAGACTTTGTATTTCTCCATAATTTATGATAGGATCTAGTTTAGGGACTCATCAGGGTCCTTAAGGGTGAGTCATCGGTGAGCAGGGGCACTATTTGCATTTTATTAGGGTGCCAACCTCCGCAGCAAGGTAGGGTGAGACTGTATGGGCAACGGCAGGGCCCTTTAGGTTTACCTAGATCCTTGCTTATTTCACTTTTTTTGGTCCACTCTATTGTTTTGGAGTGCTTTTCTCACATCCACATATTGAGTTTTTAATATTATACTTTAATTTGCAACTTTTAGGATTTTTTGTTTTTGTTAATTTCAATTGGGATTTGTCCTCTATCCTTGATTGTTAGCCGCAATAAGTTAGGGGTACTTTGCACGTTGCGACATTGCAAGCCGATGTTGCGATGTCGAGCGCGATAGTCCCCGCCCCCGTCGAAGCAGCGATATCTTGTGATTGCTGCCATAGCGAACATTATCGCTACGGCAGCTTCACATGCACTTACCTGCCCTGCGACGTCGCTCTGCCAGGCGAACCGCCTCCTTCCTAAGGGGACGGGTCGTGCGAGGTCACAGCGACGTCACAAGGCAGGCGGCCAATAGGAGCGGAGGGGTGGCGATGAACAGGACGTAAACATCCCGCCCACCTCCTTCCTTCTCATTGCAGCCGGGACGCAGGTAAGGTGATGTTCCTCGCTCCTACGGCATCATACACAGCGATGTGTGCTGCCGCAGGAACGAGGAACAACATCATACCGTCGCTGCTGCAAAATTATGAAAATGTCGGACCCTACACCGATCATACGATAACGACGCTTTTGCGCTCGTTAATCGTATGTAAAAGGATTCACATACTGCGATGTCGACAGTGACGCCGGATGTGCGTCACTTTCGATTTGACCCCACCGACATCGCACCTGCGATGTTGTAATGTGCAAAGTACCCCTTGGAGTCATTGCTAGTTCTCAGGTCCCTTAGCGCTGCTGCTGATATTGTGCTGTCTGCTGCTGCTCACACTTCTTTATATTGTAGTGCTGTGCTTCCTTGCTGTTCCACTGCTGCCGCTACCATCCACGCCGTCCAGCTTACACGATACCCGTCTCCTCAAGTATCCATGTCAGTTGCAGCTGCTGTACTATCAATCCGTCCATCCATCCCAGACAGAATCTCAACACCTGCTGCTGCTCTAACCTACTGCCAGAGACTGTTGCTCGTTTACCCCTGGGGGCAGCTGAAGCAGCACCAGTCTTCCTGAGTGTCACCCGCACACATACCTGCAGTGTAACACCCTCACCATGAGGGGCTCTGGAGAAGACCAGGCTCAGGTCCATAGTCAAGCCCCTTTAGTTTTTCTGTGTGCTGTGGCTCAGTGGCTTTTCTAAATATCTCTGCTCTGCGGGCGAGCATAACAGTTTTCCCAGGACATGAACCATGCTGGCCCTGCATTCTCGGCTCAGTGAGAACTTGCTCATTTGCAGGAGGAACAACACCATCTCATGACCAGTCTGCAGGCTATGGACACATGGCTGACCTCTCTGCAGTTGACAGATCTTGCAACCAACAACACTCAGCTTACCAGCGTCTAACAAGAACTTACTCATCAGGAAGGTATACAAGGTCGGGTGCTGGAGTATTTAGCTTCCATGGACGAACGGCAGACATCCAAGCAGAATGCTTCCAGCCAAGCTGCTACTCCAGTTTTGGAGCCTTCTGTGCCGTCCTCTCTTCCAGTCGGCAGTCTTCCTCATTCGTCTCAGCAGACATCCACGGTACCGAGGGGATCCGAAGCTTTGTTAAGGGTTTCTTAATAGTGCCAGTTGCACTTCCGTCTCCTGCCGCAGCAGTATCCCACAGATGCCACCAAAGTGGCTTTCCTGGCCTCTTACCTAGAGGGCGAAGCTTTGGACTAGATCAGTTCGTTTCTGGAGAGGCTTGATTCACTAGTCTCCAACCTGTCTATCTTCCTGGAGACTTTCCAGGAAATATTTGATGAACCTGGCCACATTGCATCTGCTACAGAAGCACTGTTTGACCTGCAACAAGGGGATTTCACCGTAAGCCATAAGATTCCACACCTTATTGTCTGAGCTGCAGTGGACCAATGAGTCATTCATCGGAGCATTCTGGTGAGGCCTAACTGGTAAAATCAAGGGACGAGTTAGCTGGTCATTGTCACGCTCCCGATCCGACTGCGCCACCCACCACGGGTTAAGGGCGTCACACATGCACACTAGAGGGCATGCGTGTGCACTCTCCTAGACTTAAAGGGCCAGCACAGCTGTCCAGGATCTGACTACTAAATACCTTGGGTATTTAAGACTTCCTGTTCCCCATGGCCAGTGCTTGTTCAACGTGTCCCTGTAGCTTGTCTCTTGTACCAGTTGTTCAGGTCTCTCTATGCCTATGCTTGGTGTAACACTGTCTTTGCTTACAGATCCTGAGTACCTTTCTGAGCACACACTCCAGCCTGATCCCTGTAACCTGCACCAGTCTCCGGTTCTGGACTTCAGCCTGATCCCGTTAACCTGCACCAGTCTCCGATTCTGGCCTTCAGCCTGATGCCGTTAACCTGTACCTGGTTCAGATCTGATCCTGTATCTACCACAGACTCTATAAAACTCTTTCCTGTGAATCCTGCTGATCCCGGCTTCCGTGCATCTAGACCCTCTGGGGTTACGCCCGACGTCCCTGTATAGGGATTCGCTCAAGGCGGCACCTCAGGAGAGTCCAGTGCCCAGTCCAGTGAGTCCACTCCCAGGACTATCGTTACAGTCGTGCTTTATTCTTCTTTCTGGATGACCTGATTAGCCTAGCCATTCAGATTGACCTGTGCTTTCTGTAATGTGCTCATGAGAAAGCCCGTGAAAGGAGGTCATCACACCCAGTACCCTCTGTTCTGAGGTGCTTGGTTCCTCGTGCCAGTGTGGCCTCCATACCTACAGTCCCAGAGCCAATGGAGATTGATCAAGTGTGGTCTGTCTGCTATCGCCAGGACATTCGTCGTACCAATGGGAGGTGCTACTATTGTTGAAGCTCCGCGCACCTAATCTGCTTTTGTCCCAAGAAGCCGGGAAAATTTCTTGCCTAGGGTCAGTAGGAGAGGCTACTCTACGTGATGGCAAGTCCTCTGCACCTCTATATTTGACTGTGTCCGTAACCAGTGACTTCTGGTTCTCTGAGGTGGCCCTTCTGTGCTGATGGGAATTTCATACAACTGAGTATAGTGGATCGGTATTGGATTCCTGTTCATCAGCTGCAAAGTCCTGTTCCAGTGCTGTCGGTGAACAAAAAGCCTCTGCCCGAGGTCATCCAGTTTGTTACAGAAGACGCTGTCCTATGAGTAGGAGTGCTGCATATGGAGAAGATCACCTTTCACGTCCTTTCAGGAATGTCGCATCCGCTGTTGCTGGGTCTACTGTGGATTCGGAAGCACGAACCACTTCTGGACTGGAGATCTGCTCAGGTGGGGTAACACTTGCCATAAAAGCTGTCTTGTTCATGTACAATCTCCTTGACCACCCATGAAGCCCTCTAATCTTCCAGGTCTGCTGTCTGCATACTGGGCCTATGCAGATGTCTTTGACAAAAAAGAGGCCAAAACCCAGCCGCCACATAGACAATACCACTGTCCGATTGACCTACTCCCTGGGTCAACCCCTCCTCGTGGTTGTATGTATCCCGTCTCAGGCCGAGACCCAGGTGATGTCCGAATACATAAAGTACAATATGGCAAGAGGTTTCATTCAATACACTTCCTCAACGGCCGGAGCCGGTTTCTCCTTTGTGAAAAAAGGACAGGTCTCTTTGACCATATATAGACTACAGAGGTCTCAATCAAATCACAGTCAAGAACAAATAATCGCTGCTGCTCATACCAGAATTGTTCGACCGACTCCGAGGATTTAGGATCTTCTCCAAGCTTGACCTCTTTGGTGCGTACAATCTGGTTAGGATATGGTTGGGCGATGAATGGAAGACTGCCTTCAACACCCATGACAGCCACTATGAGTATCGGGTAATGCCATTTGGGCTCAGCAATGCCCCGACAGTCTTTCAGGAATTCATCAACGATATCTTTCGAGATCTGCTATACACATGTGTAGTGGTGTACTTGGACGACATTCTTGTATTCTCACTGGACTTTCTTACGCACAGAAGAAACGTTCAGCAGGTTCTGCAGAGGTTAAGGGAGAACCATGTATATGTCAAATACGAAAAGCACCTGTTTGAGAAATCATCCCTGCTTTTCTTAGGTTACATCATCTCAGTGACCGGCCTGAGGATGGATCCAGCAAGTTGTTAGCAGTACTGAAGTGGCCACGTCCTGACAGTCTGATCCGGCGGTTCTTTGGGTTTGCCAATTACTACAGGCAGTTTATCCCGTGATTCTCGTCACTGGCTCTTCCCATCTCAGTCTTGACCCGCAAAGGGGCGAATCTGAAAGCTTGGACTCCTGAGGCAGAAAACACCTTTATTTCCCTCAAACAGGCCTTACTTAGCTTTGACGCTACATAGACCTGATTCTAATCAGCAGTTTACCCTCGAAGTGGATGCTTCGTCTTCTGTTGCCGATGCAGTTCTCACACAGAAGTGCTATTTAACCTGCGGTTTCTTTTCCAGGGCTTTCTCTCCAGCCAAGTGCAACTACTCAATTGGCGATTGGGAGCTGTTGGCCCTCAAGATGGCTCTGGTGTTATGTGTTGGAAGGAGCAGTGCACCCTGTAATCATTTACGCCTAACACAAGAACTTTGCTTACCTACAGTCAGCTCAGGGGATGAATCCTCGTCAAGCCCGGTGGTCGCTTTTGTTCACTCGCTTCGACTTTGTGCTGCATTTCCGCCCTGCAGAAATGAACATCAAGGTTGATGCGCTGTTGCGATCATTTCTGTCAGCCGATCAGGAGGAGGAGCCTCAACACATAATTGAGCCATCCAGGATGGTGACATGGCTCCTATAGACATTTTCCAGGTTCCTCCCGGCAAGATGTTGCTGAAGCAGACAGGGAGCGAGTTATTCAGTGGGGTCATTCCTTTTGGCTGGCCAGTCATACTGGACAGAAGTCATTGCAGCTGACGTTGTAGTGCTACTGGTGGCCTACACTGCGACAAGATGTCCTGGAATTTGTGTTGGCCTGTCCTTCGAGTGCCCATAAGAAGACACTGAAGAAGCTTCCTGCTGATCCACTGCTCCCTTTTCCGGTGCCATCTACCCCCTGATAGCATATCACATCGGGATGGACTTTATCACAGATCTACTGAAGTCCTCCGGTTGCACCGTCAACTTAGTGGTGGTGGACAGATTCTCTAAAATGGCCCATTTTACCCTGCTGACCGGTTTGCCTTCTTCGCCAGTGCTTGCTGAGCACTTCATGCAGCTCATCTTTCTGCTGCACGGTCTACCACTCCTCATTGTGTCCGACAGAGGAGTCCAGTTCATATCTAGATTCTGGAAGGCCACCTCCAAGCTGTTGGATGTCACTTTGGACTTCTCGGCAGACTACAATCCGCAGTCCAATAGCCAAGTGGAACGGGTGAACCAGACTATGATGAACTTTCTGTGACACTTCGTCAATGAGCATCATAGTGACTGGGTCAAGCTCCTCCCTTGTGTGGAGTTCTCGTATATAAAACCACCTAAGTAAGTCCGCCGCCAAGCCTCCTTTTCAGATTCTGTATGGACAGCGACCCAGAATCCCATTCCCAGTGGCACTCACCTTTGGCAAGCTGTTTCTCTCGTTAAGACGTTCTCCGACATCAGGGTGGAGACCAAGTCCTCCCTGGAGCAGTCCTCCATTCATATGAAGAGGCATGAAGACAAGAGACACCTACATCCTTCTTCGTTCCAGCCCGGAGACAAGGTATGTCTCTCTTCTGGATACGTCCACTTCAAGTTACCATCCTACAAGTTGAGTCCCATTGAGGTGCTCCAGACTACAAACTGAAGCTCCTGGCTTCTCTATGCATCCCCAACTCTTTCCATGTGTCCCTCCTCAAACCTGTCATCCTGAGCCGTTATCACAGGGATCCAGGTACCTCTTAGCCTCTGGAAGGGGTTTGGTCCTGAGGAGAGGTCATTGCAGGAAGACCAAAAGAAAAATCCCTAAAAAAATCACCTTATTATTATTGTCTTAAAATCAGAAATCCCCCCCAAAAAACGTGATTATATAAAGTCATAGACACGGTCCAATGATTAAAGATTCGGAATGGTGAAAAGCCCTATCAGTTTACCTTCCTTGCCGCGGAGGTTGGCACTCTACATTTAGCGCAATGGCGCCCCCGCTTACCGACAGCTTGCTCTTATATCCCTGTTCTAGTCTGAGGTGCAGCTAGTCTG
The DNA here is from genome assembly GCF_048569485.1 of Anomaloglossus baeobatrachus. NCBI lineage: Eukaryota > Metazoa > Chordata > Amphibia > Anura > Aromobatidae > Anomaloglossus > Anomaloglossus baeobatrachus. The sequence goes on from NW_027445052.1 coordinate 592,755, forward strand.
GAAATTCGGGAGTGACAACACACATAATCTATGCACACCTACATGTCCTCAAAAATATAAAATGACTCTGTCACAAGGGTAAAAATATCCCAGACAGTTAGATCCCCCTATTTTCTATAAGATAATACTAGAAAATAGGTTTGACTATGTTTACATATCTTTTGGTACCTTTTTCTGCTGGTGTGATAATGAAAAACCAGGTTATTAGCAAAGAGAGTCCTTGCTTACATTGATATATTGCTTGGCCAGTTTGCACAATAACAGTCTAGGTTTACAGCAGTGTTTGTGTTTACTCCTTGTGTTACACAGTACTTGGAGGTATTTAGCACTTTATATATACTTTGGAGGCACTTGACAATTTATTTTTTTAATAAGTATAACATCAGGTTATTTAAGCTGAGAGATCAAACCTATTTTTCTAGTATTATATTATAGAAAATAGGGGGATCTAACTGTCTGGGATATTTTTACCCTTGTGACAGTGCTAAGTCATTTTATATTTTTAAGGACATGTAGGTGTGCATAGATTGTTATGTGTGTTGTTACTCCCGAATTTCCAGACTAGCTGCACCTCAGACTATAAGGGCAAGCCGTCGGTGAGCGGGGGCGCCATTGCGCTAAATTTAGAGTGCCAACCTCCGTGGCAAGGAAGGGAAACTGATAGGGTTTTTGGCCATTCCCAATCCTTAATCATTGCACCGTGTTAATGACTTTATATAATCACGCTTTTTGGGGGGAATTTCTGATTTTAAGACAATAATGATAAAGTAATTTTTTAGGGGTTTTTCTTTTGGTCTTCTTGGTTAACCCCTTGGTTATATCTCAATTGGTTGTTCTTTTTTGAGAGGTCATGGCAGCCAAGGGAGAATATTAATTTCCCTCTTCTCCTTAACAAATACCCTAAAAGGGGGTGGGTGGGGGGCGTAAGGAAGGGGGGTACTGTAACGCCCATGCCGACATCCTCGCACTCTCCTGCTCCCCTTCCCCAGCAAGGACGTCGGTTTCCTCACCTGTCCAGGAGTCCTGCGGTGGTGGTCCCGTCCCTGTCCCATGCTGCTGTCTCCCAGAACATCTGTACATCTTCCAGGCCTCCAGCCTCAGCCTTATCACTGGTGCCTGGGCAATGAGTTAGTCATTGCTAGTTATCAGGGCCCTTAGCACTGCAGCTGATGATATTGTGCTGTCTGCTGCTGCTGATACATCTTTATATTTCAGTGCTGTACTACCATGCTGTTCCACTGCTGTCGCTACCATCTACGCCGACCAGCTTACACGATACCCGCCTCTGCAAGTATCCATGCCGGTCACAGCTGCTGTACCATCCATCCGTCCATCCATCCTGGATGGAATCTCGACACCTGCTGCTGCTGTAACCTACTGCCAGAGACTGCCGCTCCCATACCCCTGGGGCCAGCCGATGCAGCACCAGTCTTCCCGAGTGGCACCCAGACTCATACCTGAAGCGTAACACCCTCACCATGAGAAGCACTGGAGAAGACCAGGCTCAGGTCTGTAGTCAAGCCCCTCTGGGTTTTATGTGTGCTGTGGCCCAGTGGGTTTGCTAAACAACATTGCTCGTCCGGCAAGCATAACAGGGTCAGAGGAAATCCCATGAGAACGCCTCAATGCGTGTTTCGTGAGAAATTGCTCGCTTCATCAAAGGACTGAAAGGTACACATGCCAGGACCTTTTTAGAGTAAGAGGTAGTGGTCACCTGGGCTGCGAGAACCAATCAAGGTGGATATAGTGGCACCTGTACACCATCTGAAATCAATCTGTCCATTCCGCTTGCGTTGTCATAACACTAGCACTATGTATGTCGCGGGCGGGGAGGGGACGCTGCGCTCACCACGCTCGGGTCCGGCACGGTTGCGGCTGCTTCGCTTGCTGCTCGGTCAGTTGCTCGAGCGGTGGGCCAGATCCCGGGGACTCGAGCGGCGCTCCTCGCCCGTGAGTGAAAAGGGGGGATTGGTTTTGGGGATTTATTGTCCGTGACGCCACCCACGGTTGTGGTGAGGTTGTGACACAACCGCTGCTCTTGACGGGGATCCCGGGAGCGATGACAGGGAGCAGCTTAGATGTTGCTCTTCCCCTCCGTGGGTAGGGGGGTTGGTTGTCCCGGGGCCCGGTGAGGGAGGAATGGCAGGTGGGTTACGGGACCTGGTGAGGTGCAGGGTCGTGGGGGCAGCGCGGTGCCGCACGGCACAGTGGTACTCACTCAGCCAATAATGAATGCAAAGTCTCCGGTAAAACAAACGGCTGGATGGACGGGTCCCACAGACGGCTGCGGTGGTTCTTCTCCCGGTAGGTTGGCGGTGACTGCCTTTCCCTGCACCTGTGTTATGTTCTCGGTTCCGGTGGCTTCCCACCGGTAAACCGCTCCCCAGCTTGGATGGATGCTGAGGGAACCCCTTTTGCCTGCAGGCTCTGGCCCTGGGAACTGTAGCCTTGGCGGTGACTGTATTTCCCTTCACGGTTTGAGCGGTTGCCTTCAATCGTGTCTTGACTGCTGGGAAACCCCGGAGGTTCCCTTCGCTAACGGATTTGACCGGTTTTGCGGCGACTCCAAGCCTGGTCGGGGTCCGTAGGCCCTGCCGAATGGTGCTGGCCTCTCTTCGCTCTCCGATCCGGTACCGGCGGGCCACCGCCCGTCCCCGGTCCTTACGGTTCACGTCAATCAGCCTCTCCTGCAGACAGTCACCACCGTCTGCCAACTTTGCTGTATGTGCCCGGGCCACGCACCCGGACACAGTCAGTCTGCTCCACTACCACTTCACTCCTCTCTCTTCCACTTCCCTAACTGAACTGTCACTTTTCCCGCCTCCAGGCCTGTGAACTCCTCGGTGGGTGGAGCCAACCGCCTGGCTCCACCCCACCTGGTGTGGACATCAGCCCCTGGAGGGAGGCAACAAGGATTTTTGTCTGACTTTGGTGTGCCTAGCCGGGGTGTGGGGTGTGTTGTTGCAGTACCTGTGACGTCCTGGCTTGTCCAGGGCGCCACATTCCTCCTTAGTAAAATGCAGACCGTCCGCTGGCTGCCCGTCCATCACCGGTTTTATTTTTTTTTGTTAACTGCAAAAGAGTAAAAACATCATTTAAAACACAAGCATTTTTAGTCAAACTTCCCACAACGGGAGGCACATTCTTAAACGTTTCTAACGGCATATATTTATTAAATGGTACGGCTTCCGCTCTTCTCCCACCCAAACAACCTGGCCCTGATGCTGCCCCTAAGAAGCGGGCAGCACCCCTTGACCCCAGTCCAGAACCAAGCTGCCCGAGCGGGTACGGTCTCTTTCAGGGGTCCCATGTCCATGGGAACCCCTGACCCCCGGAGGATCACCACCGGTTCAGGTGGTGGCCGGGCCCCAGCCTACTCTGCTGCGGGCCCTTCCTCCAATCTGCCTCTCCGGAGGCGGCAACGGTTTAAGCCAAATATTTACATCCCACAAGTTTGTGGTTGCCCTGCAAGTTCTCGGGCTTGTCTGTAAGCAGTTCCTTACGCAGCGGTTGCAGAAAGTCCCTACGGGGACAACATGCCGGCAACGGCCAGTTTAATCACGGTCCCAATCAGATTACAGTTCGGTTGATTCAATCTTATCATTTAACTTATTCAAACGGTGCCGGTGGTCCCAAAGGGGACAACTTGCGGCGGGGGACCGCTGCCATTACTGCTCACCTTCGTCCTCCTCACCCGACCCTGGGTGGAAGAACACAGGTACCAGCCCCTCCAGCGCATAGTAGGCGCGACGAGGAAGGGCCGCCCGGTATCCATTATTTCCGCTCCGGGGGATGTAAGTGGCCTCCGTGCCATACAGGGCGACGACTCCCTCGTCCTCCTCCGAAACAGGCTCTGTGTCAGGTCCGGAGTCACCATCATCTGTCCCTGCGCCAGGCGGGTTGCCGCCAGCTGCCGCAGTCTCCGGGCTCACCAATCTTTCGGCTACTGTTACGAGGGGGTGTACGTTAGATGGACCAGCAGCAGCGGGGTGCACGGGCAGGGAAGACGGAGGCGGCATGGGGGCCAGAGGTAGACCGGGTCCCTCAGCCGCAACGGCCGGTCCCTCGGGGACACAAGGGCGTGGGTCACTCACCAGCTCCTCCATCATGGCCTCCATTCCGTATACCCGGGCGACCGCAGCTACCTCCTCCACCTCCGCGGTCCACTGCTCCATCAGCAGACATATCTGACTCCGGTAGCGCCGGCAGATCCCCGCCATTCGGGCCCTGAGCCACGCCGCTGTTCCGGGCACCGGCTCCGTAACCTCTGCGTAGCTGGACGGGGCGGACATGGTGGTAGCGGTACTTTCCAGGAACCAGCAGATCGCAGAGTCCTGGCGTCCCTGCTTCTATAGCCGCGGTTCATATGCGGCCGGCCGCCATTCTGTGCCCCCTTACCCCTTAGTCTTTTTCTGGCTCCTCCTCTACAGGGGCGGGGTTTCGGCTTTCGCGCCTCCACTGCTCGAGGAGACGCTCGAGCGGGGATTTTTCGCACCCAAAATGGCGGCTTCTCAAAATTTTCGGCCAGACACCTCAGGCGGTCACAAGGCGCACCTCTACCAGACGGCAGAGCGGTAAGATCCTGTTCGTGACGCCAAGTTGTCGCGGGCGGGGAAGGGACGCTGCGCTCACCACGCTCGGGTCCGGCTGCTTCGCTTGCTGCTCGGTCGGTGGCTCGAGTGGTGGGCCGGACCCGGGGACTCGAGCAGCGCTCCTCGCCCGTGAGTGAAAAGGGGGGATTGGTTTTGGGGATGTATTGTCCGTGATGCCACCCACGGTTGTGGTGAGGTTGTGACACCACCGCTGCTCTGGACGGGGATCCCGGGAGCGATGACAGGGAGCAGCTTAGATGTTGTTCTTCCCCTCCGTGAGTAGCAGGGTTGGTTGTCCCGGGGCCCGGTGAGGGAGGAATGGCAGGTGGGTTACGGGACCTGGTGAGGTGCAGGGTCGCGGGGGCAGCGCAGTGCCGCACGGCACAGTGGTACTCACTCAGCCAATAATGAATGCAAAGTCTCCGGTAAAACAAACGGCTGGATGGACGGGTCCCACAGACGGCTGCGGTGGTTCTTCTCCCGGTAGGTTGGCGGTGACTGCCTTTCCCCGCACCTGTGTTATGTTCTCGGTTCTGGTGGCTTCCCACCGGTAACCCTCTCCCCAGCTTGGATGGATGCTGAGGGAGCCCCTTTTGCCCGCAGGCTCTGGCCCTGGGAACTGTAGCCTTGGCGGTGACTGTATTTCCCTTCACGGTTTGAGCGGTTGCCTTCAATTGGGTCTTGACTGCTGGGAAACCCCGGAGGTTCCCTTCGCTAACGGATTTGACCGGTTTTGAGGCGACTCCAAGCCTGGTCGGGGTCCGTAGGCCCTGCCGAATGGTGCTGGCTTCTCTTTGCTCTCCGATCCGGTACCGGTGGGCCACCGCCCGTCCCCGGTCCTTACGGTTCACGTCAATCAGCCTCTCCTGCAGACGGTCACCACCGTCTGCCAACCTTGCTGTATGTGCCCGGGTCACGCACCCGGACACGGTCAGTCTGCTCCACTACCACTTCACTCCTCTCTCTTCCACTTCCCTAACTGAACTGTCACTTTTCCTGCCTCCAGGCCTGTGAACTCCTCGGTGGGTGGAGCCAACTGCCTAGCTCCACCCCACCTGGTGTGGACATCAGCCCCTGGAGGGAGGCAACAAGGATTTTTGTCTGACTTTGGTGTGCCTAGCCGGGGTGTGGGGTGCGTTGTTGCAGTACCTGTGACGTCCTGGCTTGTCCAGGGCGCCACATGTACAGGGTCAGAGACAAGTTGCTATGGCACTCGGACAAGCGCACAAGACCACCAGACAGCGACAGAGGGGAAGAGAGATAGCCAGAAGGGACGCATACGCACATCCATTAGGTTGGTTCTTAAGAAGTACATCATATATATTAAATACAACAAAGGCAAGTATTAGCCCTAAATAGGGGCAAGTCCATAAATAATATGATGTATCCACAATAAGCAGGCAAAGAGCTGGATCCATATGATATCCATAATATCCATTGGATCAAAATCACCATTAATTAGTATATGGAGACAGGTCCCAGACAGGAATGCTTACAGCAAGGCACTATTGTAAAAAACATATGACAATTGTAGAATATAATATATCATATTAAATAGAAAGATACAGTATGAGACAATTGTGGAGGGCACATGCACACAAGAATTCTACAAGCATGGAGAAAAGTTCAGAGTTTCATTTAATCCCTGAGGTGTCTCTCTCTGTGCCAGGATTTTCCTAAGGTTGGCACCCCTGATCCTTCCCTGTACTAAGTCTATGGTGGGCTTTGCACACTACGATATCGCAGGTGCGATGTCGGTGAGGTCAAATCGAAAGTGACACACATCCGGCGTCGCTGTCGACATCGTAGTGTGTAAAGCCTTTTACATACGATTAACCCTAGAACGCGCAAGCATAACAATCTACCATAGAAAACAAATGACCTAGCAGGCCTGCGAGGCCCCAGGTATGCGTTCTAGGGTTAACGAGCGCAAAAGCGTCGTTATCGTATGATCGGTGTAGGGTCCAACATTTGCATAATACCGCTGCTGAGATGGTACGATGTTGTTCCTCATTCCAGCAGGCAGCACACATCGCTGTGTGTGAAGCCGCTGGAGCGAGGAACATATCCTACCTGCGTCCCGGCCGGCTATGCGGAAGGAGGTGGGCGGGATGTTTACGTCCCGCTCATCTCCTCCCCTCCGCTTCTATTGGCTGCCTGCCGTGTGACGTCGCTATGACGCCGCACGACCCGCCCCCTTAGGAAGTAGGCGGGTCGCTTGCCACAGCGACGTCGCAGGGCAGGTGAGTGCATGTAAAGCTGGCGTAGCGATAATGTTCGCTACACCAGCAATCACAAGATATCGTACCTGCGAAGGGGGCGGGGACTATCGCTGCAGCGTCGGTAACACATTGTTACCGATGTCGCAACGTGCAAAGCCCGCCTAAGTCTCAAATCCTCAGGGACCTAGGATCACAATTATGGAAATCTGTGAAGTGACAAGGCAAACTTTTCAAAAAAGCCACATCGGTCGCAGTCCTGGCCGCACCAATGTCCCACAAATGTTCTTGGACTAACCCGTAGTTCTCTGGAGGTCAGGCCAATATAGATTTTGGAGCAACCACACGTGGCATAATATACCATGTGGGTGCTTTTACATGTGATGTAGTGATTTATTTTATAGCAACGAAAACCATCTGCTGTCTCAAAAGTGA